>NC_133134.1:74278209-74653209 GCF_048418815.1 Hemitrygon akajei
TCCTGATGGTTATGGGGTAATAACTGCTCCTGAAGCTGGTGGTGTGGGGCCTGAGGCTCCTGTCCCTCCTTCCTGATCGTTGAGGGGTAATAACTGCTCCTGGAGCTGGTGGTGTGGGGCCTGAGGCTCCTGTACCTCCTTCCTGATGGTTGAGGGGTAATAACTGCTCCTGAAGCTGGTGGTGTGGGGCCTGAGGCTCCTGTCCCTCCTTCCTGATGGTTGAGGGGTAATAACTGCTCCTGAAGCTGGTGGTGTGGGGCCTGAGGCTCCTGTACCTCCTTCCTGATGGTTGAGGGGTAATAACTGCTCCTGAAGCTGGTGGTGTGGGGCCTGAGGCTCCTGTACCACCTTCCTGATGGTTGAGGGGTAATAACTGCTCCTGGAGCTGCCGGTGTGGGGCCTGAGGCTCCTGTACCTCCTTCCTGATGGTTGTGGAGTAATAACTGCTCCTGAAGCTGGTGGTGTGGGGCCTGAGGCTCCTGTACCACCTTCCTGATGGTTGAGGGGTAATAACTGCTCCTGAAGCTGGTGATGTGGGGCCTGAGGCTCCTGTACCACCTTCCTGATGGTTGAGGGGTAATAACTGATCCTGTAGCTGCCGGTGTGGGGCCTGAGGCTCCTGTACCTTCTTCTGATGGTTGAGGGGTAATAACTGCTCCTGAAGCTGGTGGTGTGGGGCCTGAGGCTCCTGTACCACCTTCCTGATGGTTGAGGGGTAATAACTGCTCCTGAAGCTGGTGGTGTGGGACCTGAGGCTCCCTGTACATCCTTCCTGATGGTTGAGGGGTAATAACTGCTCCTGAAGCTGGTGGTGTGGGGCCTGAGGCTCCTGTACCTCCTGCCTGATGGTTGAGGGGTAATAACTGCTCCTGGAGCTGCTGGTGTGGGGCCTGAGGCTCCTGTACCTACTTTCTGATGGTTGTGGGGTAATAACTGCTCCTGAAGCTGGTGGTCGGGGGCCTGAGGCTCCTGTACCACCTTCCTGATGGTTGAGGGGTAATAACTGCTCCTGAACCAGCTGGTGTGTGCCCTGAGGCTCCTGTACCTCCTTCCTGGTGGTTGAGGGGTAATGACTGCTCCTGAAGCTGGTGGTGTGGGGCCTGAGGCTCCTGTACCACCTTCCTGATGGTTATGGGGTAATAACTGCTCCTGAAGCTGGTGGTGTGGGGCCTGAGGCTCCTGTCCCTCCTTCCTGATCGTTGAGGGGTAATAACTGCTCCTGGAGCTGGTGGTGTGGGGCCTGAGGCTCCTGTACCTCCTTCCTGATGGTTGAGGGGTAATAACTGCTCCTGAAGCTGGTGGTGTGGGGCCTGAGGCTCCTGTCCCTCCTTCCTGATGGTTGAGGGGTAATTACTGCTCCTGAAGCTGGTGGTGTGGGGCCTGAGGCTCCTGTACCTCCTTCCTGATGGTTGAGGGGTAATAACTGCTCCTGAAGCTGGTGGTGTGGGGCCTGAGGCTCCTGTACCACCTTCCTGATGGTTGAGGGGTAATAACTGCTCCTGGAGCTGCCGGTGTGGGGCCTGAGGCTCCTGTACCTCCTTCCTGATGGTTGAGGGGTAATAACTGCTCCTGGAGCTGCTGGTGTGGGGCCTGAGGCTCCTGTACCTCCTTCCTGATGGTTGAGGGGTAATAACTGCTCCTGGAGCTGCTGGTGTGGGGCCTGAGGCTCCTGTCCCTCCTTCCTGATGGTTGTGGGGTAATAACTGCTCCTGAAGCTGGTGTTGTGGGGCCTGAGGCTCCTGTACCTCCTTCCTGATGGTTGTGGAGTAATAACTGCTCCTGAAGCTGGTGGTGTGGGGCCTGAGGCTCCTGTACCATCTTCCTGATGGTTGAGGGGTAATAACTGCTCCTGAACCAGCTGGTGTGGGCCCTGAGGCTCCTGTACCTCCTTCCTGATGGTTGAGTGGTAATAACTGCTCCTGAAGCTGGTGGTGTGGGGCCTGAGGCTCCTGTACCTCCTTCCTTATGGTTATGGGGTAATAACTGCTCCTGAAGCTGGTGGTGTGGGGCCTGAGGCTCCTGTACCTCCTTCCTGATGGTTGTGGGGTAATAACTGCTCCTGAAGCTGCCGGTGTGGGGCCTGAGGCTCCTGTACCTCCTTCCTGATGGTTGAGGGGTAATAACTGCTCCTGTAGCTGGTGGTGTGGGGCCTGAGGCTCCTGTACCTCCTTCCTGATGGTTGAGGGGTAATAACTGCTCCTGAACCAGCTGGTGTGGGCCCTGAGGCTCCTGTACCTCCTTCCTCATGGTTGTGGGGTAATAACTGCTCCTGAAGCTGGTGGTGTGGGGCCTGAGGCTCCTGTACCTCCTTCCTGATGGTTGAGGGGTAATAACTGCTCCTGAAGCTGGTGGTGTGGGGCCTGAGGCTCCTGTACCTCCTTCCTGATGGTTGAGGGGTAATAACTGCTCCTGGAGCTGCTGGTTTGGGCCTGAGGCTCCTGTACCTCCTTCCTGATGGTTGTGGGGTAATAACTGCTCCTGAAGCTGGTGGTGTGGGGCCTGAGGCTCCTGTACCACCTTCCTGATGGTTGAGGGGTAATAACTGCTCCTGAACCAGCTGGTGTGGGCCCTGAGGCTCCTGTACCTCCTTCCTGATGGCTATGGGGTAATAACTGCTCCTGGAGCTGGTGGTGTGGGGCCTGAGGCTCCTGTACCACCTTCCTGATGGTTGAGGGGTAATACTGCTCCTGAAGCTGGTGGTGTGGGACCTGAGGCTCCTGTACCTCCTTCCTGATGGTTGAGGGGTAATAACTGCTCCTGAAGCTGGTGGTGTGGGGCCTGAGGCTCCTGTACCTCCTTCCTGATGGTTGAGGGGTAATAACTGCTCCTGGAGCTGCTGGTGTGGGGCCTGAGGCTCCTGTACCACCTTCCTGATGGTTGTGGGGTAATAACTGCTCCTGAAGCTGGTGGTGTGGGGCCTGAGGCTCCTGTACCACCTTCCTGATGGTTGAGGGGTAATAACTGCTCCTGAACCAGCTGGTGTGGGCCCTGAGGCTCCTGTACCTCCTTCCTGATGGTTGAGGGGTAATAACTGCTCCTGAAGCTGGTGGTGTGGGGCCTGAGGCTCCTGTACCTCCTTCCTGATGGTTGAGGGTAATAACTGCTCCTGAAGCTGGTGGTGTGGGGCCTGAGGCTCCTGTACCTCCTTCCTGATGGTTGTGGGGTAATAACTGCTCCTGAAGCTGGTGGTGTGGGGCCTGAGGCTCCTGTACCACCTTCCTGATGGTTGAGGGGTAATAACTGCTCCTGGAGCTGGTGGTGTGGGGCCTGAGGCTCCTGTACCTCCTTCCTGATGGTTGAGGGGTAATAACTGCTCCTGAAGCTGGTGGTGTGGGGCCTGAGGCTCCTGTACCTCCTTCCTGATGGTTGAGGGGTAATAACTGCTCCTGAAGCTGGTGGTGTGGGGCCTGAGGCTCCTGTACCTCCTTCCTGATGGTTGAGGGGTAATAACTGCTCCTGAAGCTGGCGGTGTGGGGCCTGAGGCTCCTGTACCACCTTCCTGATGGTTGAGGGGTAATAACTGCTCCTGGAGCTGCCGGTGTGGGGCCTGAGGCTCCTGTACCTCCTTCCTGATGGTTGAGGGGTAATAACTGCTCCTGGAGCTGCCGGTGTGGGGCATGAGGCTCCTGTACCTCCTTCCTGATGGTTGAGGGGTAATAACTGCTCCTGAAGCTGGCGGTGTGGGGCCTGAGGCTCCTGTACCACCTTCCTGATGGTTGAGGGGTAATAACTGCTCCTGGAGCTGCTGGTTTGGGCCTGAGGCTCCTGTACCACCTTCCTGATGGTTGAGGGGTAATAACTGCTCCTGGAGCTGGTGGTGTGGGGCCTGAGGCTCCTGTACCTCCTTCCTGATGGTTGAGGGGTAATAACTGCTCCTGAAGCTGGTGGTGTGGGGCCTGAGGCTCCTGTACCTCCTTCCTGATGGTTGAGGGGTAATAACTGCTCCTGAAGCTGGTGGTGTGGGGCCTGAGGCTCCTGTACCTCCTTCCTGATGGTTGAGGGGTAATAACTGCTCCTGAAGCTGGCGGTGTGGGGCCTGAGGCTCCTGTACCACCTTCCTGATGGTTGAGGGGTAATAACTGCTCCTGGAGCTGCTGGTTTGGGCCTGAGGCTCCTGTACCTCCTTCCTGATGGTTGAGGGGTAATAACTGCTCCTGAACCAGCTGGTGTGGGCCCTGAGGCTCCTGTACCTCCTTCCTCATGGTTGTGGGGTAATAACTGCTCCTGAAGCTGGTGGTGTGGGGCCTGAGGCTCCTGTACCTCCTTCCTGATGGTTGAGGGGGTAATAACTGCTCCTGAAGCTGGTGGTGTGGGGCCTGAGGCTCCTGTACCTCCTTCCTGATGGTTGAGGGGTAATAACTGCTCCTGGAGCTGCTGGTTTGGGCCTGAGGCTCCTGTACCTCCTTCCTGATGGTTGTGGGGTAATAACTGCTCCTGAAGCTGGTGTGTGGGGCCTGAGGCTCCTGTACCACCTTCCTGATGGTTGAGGGGTAATAACTGCTCCTGAACCAGCTGGTGTGGGCCCTGAGGCTCCTGTACCTCCTTCCTGATGGCTATGGGGTAATAACTGCTCCTGGAGCTGGTGGTGTGGGGCCTGAGGCTCCTGTACCACCTTCCTGATGGTTGAGGGGTAATAACTGCTCCTGGAGCTGCTGGTGTGGGGCCTGAGGCTCCTGTACCACCTTCCTGATGGTTGTGGGGTAATAACTGCTCCTGAAGCTGGTGGTGTGGGGCCTGAGGCTCCTGTACCACCTTCCTGATGGTTGAGGGGTAATAACTGCTCCTGAACCAGCTGGTGTGGGCCCTGAGGCTCCTGTACCTCCTTCCTGATGGTTGAGGGGTAATAACTGCTCCTGAAGCTGGTGGTGTGGGGCCTGAGGCTCCTGTACCTCCTTCCTGATGGTTGAGGGGTAATAACTGCTCCTGAAGCTGGTGGTGTGGGGCCTGAGGCTCCTGTACCTCCTTCCTGATGGTTGTGGGGTAATAACTGCTCCTGAAGCTGGTGGTGTGGGGCCTGAGGCTCCTGTACCACCTTCCTGATGGTTGAGGGGTAATAACTGCTCCTGGAGCTGGTGGTGTGGGGCCTGAGGCTCCTGTACCTCCTTCCTGATGGTTGAGGGGTAATAACTGCTCCTGAAGCTGGTGGTGTGGGGCCTGAGGCTCCTGTACCTCCTTCCTGATGGTTGAGGGGTAATAACTGCTCCTGAAGCTGGTGGTGTGGGGCCTGAGGCTCCTGTACCTCCTTCCTGATGGTTGAGGGGTAATAACTGCTCCTGGAGCTGCTGGTTTGGGCCTGAGGCTCCTGTACCACCTTCCTGATGGTTGTGGGGTAATAACTGCTCCTGAAGCTGGTGGTGTGGGGCCTGAGGCTCCTGTACCACCTTCCTGATGGTTGAGGGGTAATAACTGCTCCTGAACCAGCTGGTGTGGGCCCTGAGGCTCCTGTACCTCCTTCCTGATGGCTATGGGGTAATAACTGCTCCTGGAGCTGGTGGTGTGGGGCCTGAGGCTCCTGTACCACCTTCCTGATGGTTGAGGGGTAATAACTGCTCCTGGAGCTGCTGGTGTGGGGCCTGAGGCTCCTGTACCACCTTCCTGATGGTTGTGGGGTAATAACTGCTCCTGAAGCTGGTGGTGTGGGGCCTGAGGCTCCTGTACCACCTTCCTGATGGTTGAGGGGTAATAACTGCTCCTGAACCAGCTGGTGTGGGCCCTGAGGCTCCTGTACCTCCTTCCTGATGGTTGAGGGGTAATAACTGCTCCTGAAGCTGGTGGTGTGGGGCCTGAGGCTCCTGTACCTCCTTCCTGATGGTTGAGGGGTAATAACTGCTCCTGAAGCTGGTGGTGTGGGGCCTGAGGCTCCTGTACCTCCTTCCTGATGGTTGTGGGGTAATAACTGCTCCTGAAGCTGGTGGTGTGGGGCCTGAGGCTCCTGTACCACCTTCCTGATGGTTGAGGGGTAATAACTGCTCCTGGAGCTGGTGGTGTGGGGCCTGAGGCTCCTGTACCTCCTTCCTGATGGTTGAGGGGTAATAACTGCTCCTGAAGCTGGTGGTGTGGGGCCTGAGGCTCCTGTACCTCCTTCCTGATGGTTGAGGGGTAATAACTGCTCCTGAAGCTGGTGGTGTGGGGCCTGAGGCTCCTGTACCTCCTTCCTGATGGTTGAGGGGTAATAACTGCTCCTGAAGCTGGCGGTGTGGGGCCTGAGGCTCCTGTACCACCTTCCTGATGGTTGAGGGGTAATAACTGCTCCTGGAGCTGCTGGTTTGGGCCTGAGGCTCCTGTACCTCCTTCCTGATGGTTGAGGGGTAATAACTGCTCCTGAACCAGCTGGTGTGGGCCCTGAGGCTCCTGTACCTCCTTCCTCATGGTTGTGGGGTAATAACTGCTCCTGAAGCTGGTGGTGTGGGGCCTGAGGCTCCTGTACCTCCTTCCTGATGGTTGAGGGGTAATAACTGCTCCTGAAGCTGGTGGTGTGGGGCCTGAGGCTCCTGTACCTCCTTCCTGATGGTTGAGGGGTAATAACTGCTCCTGGAGCTGCTGGTTTGGGCCTGAGGCTCCTGTACCTCCTTCCTGATGGTTGTGGGGTAATAACTGCTCCTGAAGCTGGTGGTGTGGGGCCTGAGGCTCCTGTACCACCTTCCTGATGGTTGAGGGGTAATAACTGCTCCTGAACCAGCTGGTGTGGGCCCTGAGGCTCCTGTACCTCCTTCCTGATGGCTATGGGGTAATAACTGCTCCTGGAGCTGGTGGTGTGGGGCCTGAGGCTCCTGTACCACCTTCCTGATGGTTGAGGGGTAATAACTGCTCCTGGAGCTGCTGGTGTGGGGCCTGAGGCTCCTGTACCACCTTCCTGATGGTTGTGGGGTAATAACTGCTCCTGAAGCTGGTGGTGTGGGGCCTGAGGCTCCTGTACCACCTTCCTGATGGTTGAGGGGTAATAACTGCTCCTGAACCAGCTGGTGTGGGCCCTGAGGCTCCTGTACCTCCTTCCTGATGGTTGAGGGGTAATAACTGCTCCTGAAGCTGGTGGTGTGGGGCCTGAGGCTCCTGTACCACCTTCCTGATGGTTGAGGGGTAATAACTGCTCCTGAACCAGCTGGTGTGGGCCCTGAGGCTCCTGTACCTCCTTCCTGATGGTTGAGGGGTAATAACTGCTCCTGAAGCTGGTGGTGTGGGGCCTGAGGCTCCTGTACCTCCTTCCTGATGGTTGAGGGGTAATAACTGCTCCTGAAGCTGGTGGTGTGGGGCCTGAGGCTCCTGTACCTCCTTCCTGATGGTTGTGGGGTAATAACTGCTCCTGAAGCTGGTGGTGTGGGGCCTGAGGCTCCTGTACCTCCTTCCTGATGGTTGTGGGGTAATAACTGCTCCTGAAGCTGGTGGTGTGGGGCCTGAGGCTCCTGTACCACCTTCCTGATGGTTGAGGGGTAATAACTGCTCCTGGAGCTGGTGGTGTGGGGCCTGAGGCTCCTGTACCTCCTTCCTGATGGTTGTGGGGTAATAACTGCTCCTGAAGCTGGTGGTGTGGGGCCTGAGGCTCCTGTACCTCCTTCCTGATGGTTGTGGGGTAATAACTGCTCCTGAAGCTGGTGGTGTGGGGCCTGAGGCTCCTGTACCACCTTCCTGATGGTTGAGGGGTAATAACTGCTCCTGGAGCTGGTGGTGTGGGGCCTGAGGCTCCTGTACCTCCTTCCTGATGGTTGTGGGGTAATAACTGCTCCGGAAGCTGGTGGTGTGGGGCCTGAGGCTCCTGTACCTCCTTCCTGATGGTTGTGGGGTAATAACTGCTCCTGAAGCTGGTGGTGTGGGGCCTGAGGCTCCTGTACCACCTTCCTGATGGTTGAGGGGTAATAACTGCTCCTGGAGCTGGTGGTGTGGGGCCTGAGGCTCCTGTACCTCCTTCCTGATGGTTGAGGGGTAATAACTGCTCCTGAAGCTGGTGGTGTGGGGCCTGAGGCTCCTGTACCTCCTTCCTGATGGTTGAGGGGTAATAACTGCTCCTGAAGCTGGTGGTGTGGGGCCTGAGGCTCCTGTACCTCCTTCCTGATGGTTGAGGGGTAATAACTGCTCCTGAAGCTGGCGGTGTGGGGCCTGAGGCTCCTGTACCACCTTCCTGATGGTTGAGGGGTAATAACTGCTCCTGAACCAGCTGGTGTGTGCCCTGAGGCTCCTGTACCTCCTTCCTCATGGTTGTGGGGTAATAACTGCTCCTGAAGCTGGTGGTGTGGGGCCTGAGGCTCCTGTACCTCCTTCCTGATGGTTGAGGGGTAATAACTGCTCCTGTAGCTGGTGGTGTGGGGCCTGAGGCTCCTGTACCTCCTTCCTGATGGTTGAGGGGTAATAACTGCTCCTGAACCAGCTGGTGTGGGCCCTGAGGCTCCTGTACCTCCTTCCTGATGGTTGAGTGGTAATAACTGCTCCTGAAGCTGGTGGTGTGGGGCCTGAGGCTCCTGTACCTCCTTCCTTATGGTTATGGGGTAATAACTGCTCCTGAAGCTGGTGGTGTGGGGCCTGAGGCTCCTGTACCTCCTTCCTGATGGTTGTGGGGTAATAACTGCTCCTGAAGCTGCCGGTGTGGGGCCTGAGGCTCCTGTACCTCCTTCCTGATGGTTGAGGGGTAATAACTGCTCCTGTAGCTGGTGGTGTGGGGCCTGAGGCTCCTGTACCTCCTTCCTGATGGTTGAGGGGTAATAACTGCTCCTGAACCAGCTGGTGTGGGCCCTGAGGCTCCTGTACCTCCTTCCTCATGGTTGTGGGGTAATAACTGCTCCTGAAGCTGGTGGTGTGGGGCCTGAGGCTCCTGTACCTCCTTCCTGATGGTTGAGGGGTAATAACTGCTCCTGAAGCTGGTGGTGTGGGGCCTGAGGCTCCTGTACCTCCTTCCTGATGGTTGAGGGGTAATAACTGCTCCTGGAGCTGCTGGTTTGGGCCTGAGGCTCCTGTACCACCTTCCTGATGGTTGTGGGGTAATAACTGCTCCTGAAGCTGGTGGTGTGGGGCCTGAGGCTCCTGTACCACCTTCCTGATGGTTGAGGGGTAATAACTGCTCCTGAACCAGCTGGTGTGGGCCCTGAGGCTCCTGTACCTCCTTCCTGATGGTTGAGGGGTAATAACTGCTCCTGGAGCTGCTGGTGTGGGGCCTGAGGCTCCTGTACCACCTTCCTGATGGTTGTGGGGTAATAACTGCTCCTGAAGCTGGTGGTGTGGGGCCTGAGGCTCCTGTACCACCTTCCTGATGGTTGAGGGGTAATAACTGCTCCTGAACCAGCTGGTGTGGGCCCTGAGGCTCCTGTACCTCCTTCCTGATGGTTGAGGGGTAATAACTGCTCCTGAAGCTGGTGGTGTGGGGCCTGAGGCTCCTGTACCTCCTTCCTGATGGTTGAGGGGTAATAACTGCTCCTGGAGCTGCTGGTTTGGGCCTGAGGCTCCTGTACCACCTTCCTGATGGTTGTGGGGTAATAACTGCTCCTGAAGCTGGTGGTGTGGGGCCTGAGGCTCCTGTACCACCTTCCTGATGGTTGAGGGGTAATAACTGCTCCTGAACCAGCTGGTGTGGGCCCTGAGGCTCCTGTACCTCCTTCCTGATGGTTGAGGGGTAATAACTGCTCCTGGAGCTGCTGGTGTGGGGCCTGAGGCTCCTGTACCACCTTCCTGATGGTTGTGGGGTAATAACTGCTCCTGAAGCTGGTGGTGTGGGGCCTGAGGCTCCTGTACCACCTTCCTGATGGTTGAGGGGTAATAACTGCTCCTGAACCAGCTGGTGTGGGCCCTGAGGCTCCTGTACCTCCTTCCTGATGGTTGAGGGGTAATAACTGCTCCTGAAGCTGGTGGTGTGGGGCCTGAGGCTCCTGTACCTCCTTCCTGATGGTTGAGGGGTAATAACTGCTCCTGAAGCTGGTGGTGTGGGGCCTGAGGCTCCTGTACCTCCTTCCTGATGGTTGTGGGGTAATAACTGCTCCTGAAGCTGGTGGTGTGGGGCCTGAGGCTCCTGTACCACCTTCCTGATGGTTGAGGGGTAATAACTGCTCCTGGAGCTGGTGGTGTGGGGCCTGAGGCTCCTGTACCTCCTTCCTGATGGTTGAGGGGTAATAACTGCTCCTGAAGCTGGTGGTGTGGGGCCTGAGGCTCCTGTACCTCCTTCCTGATGGTTGAGGGGTAATAACTGCTCCTGAAGCTGGTGGTGTGGGGCCTGAGGCTCCTGTACCTCCTTCCTGATGGTTGAGGGGTAATAACTGCTCCTGAAGCTGGCGGTGTGGGGCCTGAGGCTCCTGTACCACCTTCCTGATGGTTGAGGGGTAATAACTGCTCCTGAACCAGCTGGTGTGTGCCCTGAGGCTCCTGTACCTCCTTCCTCATGGTTGTGGGGTAATAACTGCTCCTGAAGCTGGTGGTGTGGGGCCTGAGGCTCCTGTACCTCCTTCCTGATGGTTGAGGGGTAATAACTGCTCCTGAAGCTGGTGGTGTGGGGCCTGAGGCTCCTGTACCTCCTTCCTGATGGTTGAGGGGTAATAACTGCTCCTGGAGCTGCTGGTTTGGGCCTGAGGCTCCTGTACCTCCTTCCTGATGGTTGTGGGGTAATAACTGCTCCTGAAGCTGGTGGTGTGGGGCCTGAGGCTCCTGTACCACCTTCCTGATGGTTGAGGGGTAATAACTGCTCCTGAACCAGCTGGTGTGGGCCCTGAGGCTCCTGTACCTCCTTCCTGATGGCTATGGGGTAATAACTGCTCCTGGAGCTGGTGGTGTGGGGCCTGAGGCTCCTGTACCACCTTCCTGATGGTTGAGGGGTAATAACTGCTCCTGGAGCTGCTGGTGTGGGGCCTGAGGCTCCTGTACCTCCTTCCTGATGGTTGTGGGGTAATAACTGCTCCTGAAGCTGCCGGTGTGGGGCCTGAGGCTCCTGTACCTCCTTCCTGATGGTTGAGGGGTAATAACTGCTCCTGTAGCTGGTGGTGTGGGGCCTGAGGCTCCTGTACCTCCTTCCTGATGGTTGAGGGGTAATAACTGCTCCTGAACCAGCTGGTGTGGGCCCTGAGGCTCCTGTACCTCCTTCCTCATGGTTGTGGGGTAATAACTGCTCCTGAAGCTGGTGGTGTGGGGCCTGAGGCTCCTGTACCTCCTTCCTGATGGTTGAGGGGTAATAACTGCTCCTGAAGCTGGTGGTGTGGGGCCTGAGGCTCCTGTACCTCCTTCCTGATGGTTGAGGGGTAATAACTGCTCCTGGAGCTGCTGGTTTGGGCCTGAGGCTCCTGTACCTCCTTCCTGATGGTTGTGGGGTAATAACTGCTCCTGAAGCTGGTGGTGTGGGGCCTGAGGCTCCTGTACCACCTTCCTGATGGTTGAGGGGTAATAACTGCTCCTGAACCAGCTGGTGTGGGCCCTGAGGCTCCTGTACCTCCTTCCTGATGGCTATGGGGTAATAACTGCTCCTGGAGCTGGTGGTGTGGGGCCTGAGGCTCCTGTACCACCTTCCTGATGGTTGAGGGGTAATAACTGCTCCTGGAGCTGCTGGTGTGGGGCCTGAGGCTCCTGTACCTCCTTCCTGATGGTTGTGGGGTAATAACTGCTCCTGAAGCTGCCGGTGTGGGGCCTGAGGCTCCTGTACCTCCTTCCTGATGGTTGAGGGGTAATAACTGCTCCTGTAGCTGGTGGTGTGGGGCCTGAGGCTCCTGTACCTCCTTCCTGATGGTTGAGGGGTAATAACTGCTCCTGAACCAGCTGGTGTGGGCCCTGAGGCTCCTGTACCTCCTTCCTCATGGTTGTGGGGTAATAACTGCTCCTGAAGCTGGTGGTGTGGGGCCTGAGGCTCCTGTACCTCCTTCCTGATGGTTGAGGGGTAATAACTGCTCCTGAAGCTGGTGGTGTGGGGCCTGAGGCTCCTGTACCTCCTTCCTGATGGTTGAGGGGTAATAACTGCTCCTGGAGCTGCTGGTTTGGGCCTGAGGCTCCTGTACCTCCTTCCTGATGGTTGTGGGGTAATAACTGCTCCTGAAGCTGGTGGTGTGGGGCCTGAGGCTCCTGTACCACCTTCCTGATGGTTGAGGGGTAATAACTGCTCCTGAACCAGCTGGTGTGGGCCCTGAGGCTCCTGTACCTCCTTCCTGATGGCTATGGGGTAATAACTGCTCCTGGAGCTGGTGGTGTGGGGCCTGAGGCTCCTGTACCACCTTCCTGATGGTTGAGGGGTAATAACTGCTCCTGGAGCTGCTGGTGTGGGGCCTGAGGCTCCTGTACCACCTTCCTGATGGTTGTGGGGTAATAACTGCTCCTGAAGCTGGTGGTGTGGGGCCTGAGGCTCCTGTACCACCTTCCTGATGGTTGAGGGGTAATAACTGCTCCTGAACCAGCTGGTGTGGGCCCTGAGGCTCCTGTACCTCCTTCCTGATGGTTGAGGGGTAATAACTGCTCCTGAAGCTGGTGGTGTGGGGCCTGAGGCTCCTGTACCTCCTTCCTGATGGTTGAGGGGTAATAACTGCTCCTGAAGCTGGTGGTGTGGGGCCTGAGGCTCCTGTACCTCCTTCCTGATGGTTGTGGGGTAATAACTGCTCCTGAAGCTGGTGGTGTGGGGCCTGAGGCTCCTGTACCTCCTTCCTGATGGTTGTGGGGTAATAACTGCTCCTGAAGCTGCCGGTGTGGGGCCTGAGGCTCCTGTACCTCCTTCCTGATGGTTGAGGGGTAATAACTGCTCCTGTAGCTGGTGGTGTGGGGCCTGAGGCTCCTGTACCTCCTTCCTGATGGTTGAGGGGTAATAACTGCTCCTGAACCAGCTGGTGTGGGCCCTGAGGCTCCTGTACCTCCTTCCTCATGGTTGTGGGGTAATAACTGCTCCTGAAGCTGGTGGTGTGGGGCCTGAGGCTCCTGTACCTCCTTCCTGATGGTTGAGGGGTAATAACTGCTCCTGAAGCTGGTGGTGTGGGGCCTGAGGCTCCTGTACCTCCTTCCTGATGGTTGAGGGGTAATAACTGCTCCTGGAGCTGCTGGTTTGGGCCTGAGGCTCCTGTACCACCTTCCTGATGGTTGTGGGGTAATAACTGCTCCTGAAGCTGGTGGTGTGGGGCCTGAGGCTCCTGTACCACCTTCCTGATGGTTGAGGGGTAATAACTGCTCCTGAACCAGCTGGTGTGGGCCCTGAGGCTCCTGTACCTCCTTCCTGATGGTTGAGGGGTAATAACTGCTCCTGGAGCTGCTGGTGTGGGGCCTGAGGCTCCTGTACCACCTTCCTGATGGTTGTGGGGTAATAACTGCTCCTGAAGCTGGTGGTGTGGGGCCTGAGGCTCCTGTACCACCTTCCTGATGGTTGAGGGGTAATAACTGCTCCTGAACCAGCTGGTGTGGGCCCTGAGGCTCCTGTACCTCCTTCCTGATGGTTGAGGGGTAATAACTGCTCCTGAAGCTGGTGGTGTGGGGCCTGAGGCTCCTGTACCTCCTTCCTGATGGTTGAGGGGTAATAACTGCTCCTGGAGCTGCTGGTTTGGGCCTGAGGCTCCTGTACCACCTTCCTGATGGTTGTGGGGTAATAACTGCTCCTGAAGCTGGTGGTGTGGGGCCTGAGGCTCCTGTACCACCTTCCTGATGGTTGAGGGGTAATAACTGCTCCTGAACCAGCTGGTGTGGGCCCTGAGGCTCCTGTACCTCCTTCCTGATGGTTGAGGGGTAATAACTGCTCCTGGAGCTGCTGGTGTGGGGCCTGAGGCTCCTGTACCACCTTCCTGATGGTTGTGGGGTAATAACTGCTCCTGAAGCTGGTGGTGTGGGGCCTGAGGCTCCTGTACCACCTTCCTGATGGTTGAGGGGTAATAACTGCTCCTGAACCAGCTGGTGTGGGCCCTGAGGCTCCTGTACCTCCTTCCTGATGGTTGAGGGGTAATAACTGCTCCTGAAGCTGGTGGTGTGGGGCCTGAGGCTCCTGTACCTCCTTCCTGATGGTTGAGGGGTAATAACTGCTCCTGAAGCTGGTGGTGTGGGGCCTGAGGCTCCTGTACCTCCTTCCTGATGGTTGTGGGGTAATAACTGCTCCTGAAGCTGGTGGTGTGGGGCCTGAGGCTCCTGTACCACCTTCCTGATGGTTGAGGGGTAATAACTGCTCCTGGAGCTGGTGGTGTGGGGCCTGAGGCTCCTGTACCTCCTTCCTGATGGTTGAGGGGTAATAACTGCTCCTGAAGCTGGTGGTGTGGGGCCTGAGGCTCCTGTACCTCCTTCCTGATGGTTGAGGGGTAATAACTGCTCCTGAAGCTGGTGGTGTGGGGCCTGAGGCTCCTGTACCTCCTTCCTGATGGTTGAGGGGTAATAACTGCTCCTGAAGCTGGCGGTGTGGGGCCTGAGGCTCCTGTACCACCTTCCTGATGGTTGAGGGGTAATAACTGCTCCTGAACCAGCTGGTGTGTGCCCTGAGGCTCCTGTACCTCCTTCCTCATGGTTGTGGGGTAATAACTGCTCCTGAAGCTGGTGGTGTGGGGCCTGAGGCTCCTGTACCTCCTTCCTGATGGTTGAGGGGTAATAACTGCTCCTGAAGCTGGTGGTGTGGGGCCTGAGGCTCCTGTACCTCCTTCCTGATGGTTGAGGGGTAATAACTGCTCCTGGAGCTGCTGGTTTGGGCCTGAGGCTCCTGTACCTCCTTCCTGATGGTTGTGGGGTAATAACTGCTCCTGAAGCTGGTGGTGTGGGGCCTGAGGCTCCTGTACCACCTTCCTGATGGTTGAGGGGTAATAACTGCTCCTGAACCAGCTGGTGTGGGCCCTGAGGCTCCTGTACCTCCTTCCTGATGGCTATGGGGTAATAACTGCTCCTGAAGCTGGTGGTGTGGGGCCTGAGGCTCCTGTACCACCTTCCTGATGGTTGAGGGGTAATAACTGCTCCTGGAGCTGCTGGTGTGGGGCCTGAGGCTCCTGTACCTCCTTCCTGATGGTTGTGGGGTAATAACTGCTCCTGAAGCTGCCGGTGTGGGGCCTGAGGCTCCTGTACCTCCTTCCTGATGGTTGAGGGGTAATAACTGCTCCTGTAGCTGGTGGTGTGGGGCCTGAGGCTCCTGTACCTCCTTCCTGATGGTTGAGGGGTAATAACTGCTCCTGAACCAGCTGGTGTGGGCCCTGAGGCTCCTGTACCTCCTTCCTCATGGTTGTGGGGTAATAACTGCTCCTGAAGCTGGTGGTGTGGGGCCTGAGGCTCCTGTACCTCCTTCCTGATGGTTGAGGGGTAATAACTGCTCCTGAAGCTGGTGGTGTGGGGCCTGAGGCTCCTGTACCTCCTTCCTGATGGTTGAGGGGTAATAACTGCTCCTGGAGCTGCTGGTTTGGGCCTGAGGCTCCTGTACCTCCTTCCTGATGGTTGTGGGGTAATAACTGCTCCTGAAGCTGGTGGTGTGGGGCCTGAGGCTCCTGTACCACCTTCCTGATGGTTGAGGGGTAATAACTGCTCCTGAACCAGCTGGTGTGGGCCCTGAGGCTCCTGTACCTCCTTCCTGATGGCTATGGGGTAATAACTGCTCCTGGAGCTGGTGGTGTGGGGCCTGAGGCTCCTGTACCACCTTCCTGATGGTTGAGGGGTAATAACTGCTCCTGGAGCTGCTGGTGTGGGGCCTGAGGCTCCTGTACCACCTTCCTGATGGTTGTGGGGTAATAACTGCTCCTGAAGCTGGTGGTGTGGGGCCTGAGGCTCCTGTACCACCTTCCTGATGGTTGAGGGGTAATAACTGCTCCTGAACCAGCTGGTGTGGGCCCTGAGGCTCCTGTACCTCCTTCCTGATGGTTGAGGGGTAATAACTGCTCCTGAAGCTGGTGGTGTGGGGCCTGAGGCTCCTGTACCTCCTTCCTGATGGTTGAGGGGTAATAACTGCTCCTGAAGCTGGTGGTGTGGGGCCTGAGGCTCCTGTACCTCCTTCCTGATGGTTGTGGGGTAATAACTGCTCCTGAAGCTGGTGGTGTGGGGCCTGAGGCTCCTGTACCACCTTCCTGATGGTTGAGGGGTAATAACTGCTCCTGGAGCTGGTGGTGTGGGGCCTGAGGCTCCTGTACCTCCTTCCTGATGGTTGAGGGGTAATAACTGCTCCTGAAGCTGGTGGTGTGGGGCCTGAGGCTCCTGTACCTCCTTCCTGATGGTTGAGGGGTAATAACTGCTCCTGAAGCTGGTGGTGTGGGGCCTGAGGCTCCTGTACCTCCTTCCTGATGGTTGAGGGGTAATAACTGCTCCTGAAGCTGGCGGTGTGGGGCCTGAGGCTCCTGTACCACCTTCCTGATGGTTGAGGGGTAATAACTGCTCCTGGAGCTGCTGGTTTGGGCCTGAGGCTCCTGTACCTCCTTCCTGATGGTTGTGGGGTAATAACTGCTCCTGAAGCTGGTGGTGTGGGGCCTGAGGCTCCTGTACCACCTTCCTGATGGTTGAGGGGGTAATAACTGCTCCTGAACCAGCTGGTGTGGGCCCTGAGGCTCCTGTACCTCCTTCCTGATGGCTATGGGGTAATAACTGCTCCTGGAGCTGGTGGTGTGGGGCCTGAGGCTCCTGTACCACCTTCCTGATGGTTGAGGGGTAATAACTGCTCCTGGAGCTGCTGGTGTGGGGCCTGAGGCTCCTGTACCACCTTCCTGATGGTTGTGGGGTAATAACTGCTCCTGAAGCTGGTGGTGTGGGGCCTGAGGCTCCTGTACCACCTTCCTGATGGTTGAGGGGTAATAACTGCTCCTGAACCAGCTGGTGTGGGCCCTGAGGCTCCTGTACCTCCTTCCTGATGGTTGAGGGGTAATAACTGCTCCTGAAGCTGGTGGTGTGGGGCCTGAGGCTCCTGTACCTCCTTCCTGATGGTTGAGGGGTAATAACTGCTCCTGAAGCTGGTGGTGTGGGGCCTGAGGCTCCTGTACCTCCTTCCTGATGGTTGTGGGGTAATAACTGCTCCTGAAGCTGGTGGTGTGGGGCCTGAGGCTCCTGTACCACCTTCCTGATGGTTGAGGGGTAATAACTGCTCCTGGAGCTGGTGGTGTGGGGCCTGAGGCTCCTGTACCTCCTTCCTGATGGTTGAGGGGTAATAACTGCTCCTGAAGCTGGTGGTGTGGGGCCTGAGGCTCCTGTACCTCCTTCCTGATGGTTGAGGGGTAATAACTGCTCCTGAAGCTGGTGGTGTGGGGCCTGAGGCTCCTGTACCTCCTTCCTGATGGTTGAGGGGTAATAACTGCTCCTGAAGCTGGCGGTGTGGGGCCTGAGGCTCCTGTACCACCTTCCTGATGGTTGAGGGGTAATAACTGCTCCTGGAGCTGCTGGTTTGGGCCTGAGGCTCCTGTACCTCCTTCCTGATGGTTGAGGGGTAATAACTGCTCCTGAACCAGCTGGTGTGGGCCCTGAGGCTCCTGTACCTCCTTCCTCATGGTTGTGGGGTAATAACTGCTCCTGAAGCTGGTGGTGTGGGGCCTGAGGCTCCTGTACCTCCTTCCTGATGGTTGAGGGGTAATAACTGCTCCTGAAGCTGGTGGTGTGGGGCCTGAGGCTCCTGTACCTCCTTCCTGATGGTTGAGGGGTAATAACTGCTCCTGGAGCTGCTGGTTTGGGCCTGAGGCTCCTGTACCTCCTTCCTGATGGTTGTGGGGTAATAACTGCTCCTGAAGCTGGTGGTGTGGGGCCTGAGGCTCCTGTACCACCTTCCTGATGGTTGAGGGGTAATAACTGCTCCTGAACCAGCTGGTGTGGGCCCTGAGGCTCCTGTACCTCCTTCCTGATGGCTATGGGGTAATAACTGCTCCTGGAGCTGGTGGTGTGGGGCCTGAGGCTCCTGTACCACCTTCCTGATGGTTGAGGGGTAATAACTGCTCCTGGAGCTGCTGGTGTGGGGCCTGAGGCTCCTGTACCACCTTCCTGATGGTTGTGGGGTAATAACTGCTCCTGAAGCTGGTGGTGTGGGGCCTGAGGCTCCTGTACCACCTTCCTGATGGTTGAGGGGTAATAACTGCTCCTGAACCAGCTGGTGTGGGCCCTGAGGCTCCTGTACCTCCTTCCTGATGGTTGAGGGGTAATAACTGCTCCTGAAGCTGGTGGTGTGGGGCCTGAGGCTCCTGTACCACCTTCCTGATGGTTGAGGGGTAATAACTGCTCCTGAACCAGCTGGTGTGGGCCCTGAGGCTCCTGTACCTCCTTCCTGATGGTTGAGGGGTAATAACTGCTCCTGAAGCTGGTGGTGTGGGGCCTGAGGCTCCTGTACCTCCTTCCTGATGGTTGAGGGGTAATAACTGCTCCTGAAGCTGGTGGTGTGGGGCCTGAGGCTCCTGTACCTCCTTCCTGATGGTTGTGGGGTAATAACTGCTCCTGAAGCTGGTGGTGTGGGGCCTGAGGCTCCTGTACCTCCTTCCTGATGGTTGTGGGGTAATAACTGCTCCTGAAGCTGGTGGTGTGGGGCCTGAGGCTCCTGTACCACCTTCCTGATGGTTGAGGGGTAATAACTGCTCCTGGAGCTGGTGGTGTGGGGCCTGAGGCTCCTGTACCTCCTTCCTGATGGTTGTGGGGTAATAACTGCTCCTGAAGCTGGTGGTGTGGGGCCTGAGGCTCCTGTACCTCCTTCCTGATGGTTGTGGGGTAATAACTGCTCCTGAAGCTGGTGGTGTGGGGCCTGAGGCTCCTGTACCACCTTCCTGATGGTTGAGGGGTAATAACTGCTCCTGGAGCTGGTGGTGTGGGGCCTGAGGCTCCTGTACCTCCTTCCTGATGGTTGTGGGGTAATAACTGCTCCTGAAGCTGGTGGTGTGGGGCCTGAGGCTCCTGTACCACCTTCCTGATGGTTGAGGGGTAATAACTGCTCCTGAACCAGCTGGTGTGGGCCCTGAGGCTCCTGTACCTCCTTCCTGATGGCTATGGGGTAATAACTGCTCCTGGAGCTGGTGGTGTGGGGCCTGAGGCTCCTGTACCACCTTCCTGATGGTTGAGGGGTAATAACTGCTCCTGGAGCTGCTGGTGTGGGGCCTGAGGCTCCTGTACCACCTTCCTGATGGTTGTGGGGTAATAACTGCTCCTGAAGCTGGTGGTGTGGGGCCTGAGGCTCCTGTACCACCTTCCTGATGGTTGAGGGGTAATAACTGCTCCTGAACCAGCTGGTGTGGGCCCTGAGGCTCCTGTACCTCCTTCCTGATGGTTGAGGGTAATAACTGCTCCTGAAGCTGGTGGTGTGGGGCCTGAGGCTCCTGTACCACCTTCCTGATGGTTGAGGGGTAATAACTGCTCCTGAACCAGCTGGTGTGGGCCCTGAGGCTCCTGTACCTCCTTCCTGATGGTTGAGGGGTAATAACTGCTCCTGAAGCTGGTGGTGTGGGGCCTGAGGCTCCTGTACCTCCTTCCTGATGGTTGAGGGGTAATAACTGCTCCTGAAGCTGGTGGTGTGGGGCCTGAGGCTCCTGTACCTCCTTCCTGATGGTTGAGGGGTAATAACTGCTCCTGGAGCTGCTGGTTTGGGCCTGAGGCTCCTGTACCTCCTTCCTGATGGTTGTGGGGTAATAACTGCTCCTGAAGCTGGTGGTGTGGGGCCTGAGGCTCCTGTACCACCTTCCTGATGGTTGAGGGGTAATAACTGCTCCTGAAGCCTGCTGGTGTGGGCCTGAGGCTCCTGTACCTCCTTCCTGATGGCTTGTGGGGTAATAACTGCTCCTGAGCTGGTGGTGTGGGGCCTGAGGCTCCTGTACCACCTTCCTGATGGTTGAGGGTAATAACTGCTCCTGGAGCTGCTGGTGTGGGGCCTGAGGCTCCTGTACCTCCTTCCTGATGGTTGTGGGGTAATAACTGCTCCTGAAGCTGGTGGTGTGGGGCCTGAGGCTCCTGTACCTCCTTCCTGATGGTTGTGGGGTAATAACTGCTCCTGAACCAGCTGGTGTGGGCCCTGAGGCTCCTGTACCTCCTTCCTGATGGTTGAGGGGTAATAACTGCTCCTGAAGCTGGTGGTGTGGGGCCTGAGGCTCCTGTACCACCTTCCTGATGGTTGAGGGGTAATAACTGCTCCTGAACCAGCTGGTGTGGGGCCTGAGGCTCCTGTACCTCCTTCCTGATGGTTGAGGGGTAATAACTGCTCCTGAACCAGCTGGTGTGGGCCCTGAGGCTCCTGTACCTCCTTCCTGATGGCTATGGGGTAATAACTGCTCCTGAAGCTGGTGGTGTGGGGCCTGAGGCTCCTGTACCTCCTTCCTGATGGTTGAGGGGTAATAACTGCTCCTGGAGCTGCTGGTGTGGGCCTGAGGCTCCTGTACCTCCTTCCTGATGGTTGTGGGGTAATAACTGCTCCTGAAGCTGGTGGTGTGGGGCCTGAGGCTCCTGTACCTCCTTCCTGATGGTTGTGGGGTAATAACTGCTCCTGAAGCTGGTGGTGTGGGGCCTGAGGCTCCTGTACCTCCTTCCTGATGGTTGTGGGGTAATAACTGCTCCTGAAGCTGGTGGTGTGGGGCCTGAGGCTCCTGTACCACCTTCCTGATGGTTGAGGGGTAATAACTGCTCCTGGAGCTGGTGGTGTGGGGCCTGAGGCTCCTGTACCTCCTTCCTGATGGTTGTGGGGTAATAACTGCTCCTGAAGCTGGTGGTCGGGGGCCTGAGGCTCCTGTACCACCTTCCTGATGGTTGAGGGGTAATAACTGCTCCTGAACCAGCTGGTGTGTGCCCTGAGGCTCCTGTACCTCCTTCCTGGTGGTTGAGGGGTAATGACTGCTCCTGAAGCTGGTGGTGTGGGGCCTGAGGCTCCTGTACCACCTTCCTGATGGTTATGGGGTAATAACTGCTCCTGAAGCTGGTGGTGTGGGGGCCTGAGGCTCCTGTCCCTCCTTCCTGATCGTTGAGGGGTAATAACTGCTCCTGGAGCTGGTGGTGTGGGGCCTGAGGCTCCTGTACCTCCTTCCTGATGGTTGAGGGGTAATAACTGCTCCTGAAGCTGGTGGTGTGGGGCCTGAGGCTCCTGTCCCTCCTTCCTGATGGTTGAGGGGTAATTACTGCTCCTGAAGCTGGTGGTGTGGGGCCTGAGGCTCCTGTACCTCCTTCCTGATGGTTGAGGGGTAATAACTGCTCCTGAAGCTGGTGGTGTGGGGCCTGAGGCTCCTGTACCACCTTCCTGATGGTTGAGGGGTAATAACTGCTCCTGGAGCTGCCGGTGTGGGGCCTGAGGCTCCTGTACCTCCTTCCTGATGGTTGAGGGGTAATAACTGCTCCTGGAGCTGCTGGTGTGGGGCCTGAGGCTCCTGTACCTCCTTCCTGATGGTTGAGGGGTAATAACTGCTCCTGGAGCTGCTGGTGTGGGGCCTGAGGCTCCTGTCCCTCCTTCCTGATGGTTGTGGGGTAATAACTGCTCCTGAAGCTGGTGTTGTGGGGCCTGAGGCTCCTGTACCTCCTTCCTGATGGTTGTGGAGTAATAACTGCTCCTGAAGCTGGTGGTGTGGGGCCTGAGGCTCCTGTACCATCTTCCTGATGGTTGAGGGGTAATAACTGCTCCTGAACCAGCTGGTGTGGGCCCTGAGGCTCCTGTACCTCCTTCCTGATGGTTGAGTGGTAATAACTGCTCCTGAAGCTGGTGGTGTGGGGCCTGAGGCTCCTGTACCTCCTTCCTTATGGTTATGGGGGTAATAACTGCTCCTGAAGCTGGTGGTGTGGGGCCTGAGGCTCCTGTACCTCCTTCCTGATGGTTGTGGGGTAATAACTGCTCCTGAAGCTGCCGGTGTGGGGCCTGAGGCTCCTGTACCTCCTTCCTGATGGTTGAGGGGTAATAACTGCTCCTGTAGCTGGTGGTGTGGGGCCTGAGGCTCCTGTACCTCCTTCCTGATGGTTGAGGGGTAATAACTGCTCCTGAACCAGCTGGTGTGGGCCCTGAGGCTCCTGTACCTCCTTCCTCATGGTTGTGGGGTAATAACTGCTCCTGAAGCTGGTGGTGTGGGGCCTGAGGCTCCTGTACCTCCTTCCTGATGGTTGAGGGGTAATAACTGCTCCTGAAGCTGGTGGTGTGGGGCCTGAGGCTCCTGTACCTCCTTCCTGATGGTTGAGGGGTAATAACTGCTCCTGGAGCTGCTGGTTTGGGCCTGAGGCTCCTGTACCTCCTTCCTGATGGTTGTGGGGTAATAACTGCTCCTGAAGCTGGTGGTGTGGGGCCTGAGGCTCCTGTACCACCTTCCTGATGGTTGAGGGGTAATAACTGCTCCTGAACCAGCTGGTGTGGGCCCTGAGGCTCCTGTACCTCCTTCCTGATGGCTATGGGGTAATAACTGCTCCTGGAGCTGGTGGTGTGGGGCCTGAGGCTCCTGTACCACCTTCCTGATGGTTGAGGGGTAATAACTGCTCCTGGAGCTGCTGGTGTGGGGCCTGAGGCTCCTGTACCACCTTCCTGATGGTTGTGGGGTAATAACTGCTCCTGAAGCTGGTGGTGTGGGGCCTGAGGCTCCTGTACCACCTTCCTGATGGTTGAGGGGTAATAACTGCTCCTGAACCAGCTGGTGTGGGCCCTGAGGCTCCTGTACCTCCTTCCTGATGGTTGAGGGGTAATAACTGCTCCTGAAGCTGGTGGTGTGGGGCCTGAGGCTCCTGTACCTCCTTCCTGATGGTTGAGGGGTAATAACTGCTCCTGAAGCTGGTGGTGTGGGGCCTGAGGCTCCTGTACCTCCTTCCTGATGGTTGTGGGGTAATAACTGCTCCTGAAGCTGGTGGTGTGGGGCCTGAGGCTCCTGTACCACCTTCCTGATGGTTGAGGGGTAATAACTGCTCCTGGAGCTGGTGGTGTGGGGCCTGAGGCTCCTGTACCTCCTTCCTGATGGTTGAGGGGTAATAACTGCTCCTGAAGCTGGTGGTGTGGGGCCTGAGGCTCCTGTACCTCCTTCCTGATGGTTGAGGGGTAATAACTGCTCCTGAAGCTGGTGGTGTGGGGCCTGAGGCTCCTGTACCTCCTTCCTGATGGTTGAGGGGTAATAACTGCTCCTGAAGCTGGCGGTGTGGGGCCTGAGGCTCCTGTACCACCTTCCTGATGGTTGAGGGGTAATAACTGCTCCTGGAGCTGCTGGTTTGGGCCTGAGGCTCCTGTACCTCCTTCCTGATGGTTGAGGGGTAATAACTGCTCCTGAACCAGCTGGTGTGGGCCCTGAGGCTCCTGTACCTCCTTCCTCATGGTTGTGGGGTAATAACTGCTCCTGAAGCTGGTGGTGTGGGGCCTGAGGCTCCTGTACCTCCTTCCTGATGGTTGAGGGGTAATAACTGCTCCTGAAGCTGGTGGTGTGGGGCCTGAGGCTCCTGTACCTCCTTCCTGATGGTTGAGGGGTAATAACTGCTCCTGGAGCTGCTGGTTTGGGCCTGAGGCTCCTGTACCTCCTTCCTGATGGTTGTGGGGTAATAACTGCTCCTGAAGCTGGTGGTGTGGGGCCTGAGGCTCCTGTACCACCTTCCTGATGGTTGAGGGGTAATAACTGCTCCTGAACCAGCTGGTGTGGGCCCTGAGGCTCCTGTACCTCCTTCCTGATGGCTATGGGGTAATAACTGCTCCTGGAGCTGGTGGTGTGGGGCCTGAGGCTCCTGTACCACCTTCCTGATGGTTGAGGGGTAATAACTGCTCCTGGAGCTGCTGGTGTGGGGCCTGAGGCTCCTGTACCACCTTCCTGATGGTTGTGGGGTAATAACTGCTCCTGAAGCTGGTGGTGTGGGGCCTGAGGCTCCTGTACCACCTTCCTGATGGTTGAGGGGTAATAACTGCTCCTGAACCAGCTGGTGTGGGCCCTGAGGCTCCTGTACCTCCTTCCTGATGGTTGAGGGGTAATAACTGCTCCTGAAGCTGGTGGTGTGGGGCCTGAGGCTCCTGTACCTCCTTCCTGATGGTTGAGGGGTAATAACTGCTCCTGAAGCTGGTGGTGTGGGGCCTGAGGCTCCTGTACCTCCTTCCTGATGGTTGTGGGGTAATAACTGCTCCTGAAGCTGGTGGTGTGGGGCCTGAGGCTCCTGTACCACCTTCCTGATGGTTGAGGGGTAATAACTGCTCCTGGAGCTGGTGGTGTGGGGCCTGAGGCTCCTGTACCTCCTTCCTGATGGTTGAGGGGTAATAACTGCTCCTGAAGCTGGTGGTGTGGGGCCTGAGGCTCCTGTACCTCCTTCCTGATGGTTGAGGGGTAATAACTGCTCCTGAAGCTGGTGGTGTGGGGCCTGAGGCTCCTGTACCTCCTTCCTGATGGTTGAGGGGTAATAACTGCTCCTGAAGCTGGCGGTGTGGGGCCTGAGGCTCCTGTACCACCTTCCTGATGGTTGAGGGGTAATAACTGCTCCTGGAGCTGCCGGTGTGGGGCCTGAGGCTCCTGTACCTCCTTCCTGATGGTTGAGGGGTAATAACTGCTCCTGGAGCTGCCGGTGTGGGGCATGAGGCTCCTGTACCTCCTTCCTGATGGTTGAGGGGTAATAACTGCTCCTGGAGCTGCTGGTGTGGGGCCTGAGGCTCCTGTACCTCCTTCCTGATGGTTGTGGGGTAATAACTGCTCCTGAACCAGCTGGTGTGGGCCCTGAGGCTCCTGTACCACCTTCCTGATGGTCGAGGGGTAATAACTGCTCCTGAACCAGCTGGTGTGGGCCCTGAGGCTCCTGTACCTCCTTCCTGATGGTTGAGGGGTAATGACTGCTCCTGAAGCTGGTGGTGTGGGGCCTGAGGCTCCTGTACCTCCTTCCTGATGGTTATGGGGTAATAACTGCTCCTGAAGCTGGTGGTGTGGGGCCTGAGGCTCCTGTACCTCCTTCCTGATGGTTGTGGGGTAATAACTGCTCCTGAAGCTGGTGGTGTGGGGCCTGAGGCTCCTGTACCACCTTCCTGATGGTTGAGGGGTAATAACTGCTCCTGGAGCTGGTGGTGTGGGGCCTGAGGCTCCTGTACCTCCTTCCTGATGGTTGAGGGGTAATAACTGCTCCTGAAGCTGGTGGTGTGTGGCCTGAGGCTCCTGTACCTCCTTCCTGATGGTTGAGGGGTAATAACTGCTCCTGAAGCTGGTGGTGTGGGGCCTGAGGCTCCTGTACCTCCTTCCTGATGGTTGAGGGGTAATAACTGCTCCTGAAGCTTGTGGTGTGGGGCCTGAGGCTCCTGTACCACCTTCCTGATGGTTGAGGGGTAATAACTGCTCCTGGAGCTGCCGGTGTGGGGCCTGAGGCTCCTGTACCTCCTTCCTGATGGTTGAGGGGTAATAACTGCTCCTGGAGCTGGTGGTGTGGGGCCTGAGGCTCCTGTACCTCCTTCCTGATGGTTGAGGGGTAATAACTGCTCCTGGAGCTGGTGGTGTGGGGCCTGAGGCTCCTGTACCTCCTTCCTGATGGTTGAGGGGTAATAACTGCTCCTGAAGCTGGTGGTGTGGGGCCTGAGGCTCCTGTACCTCCTTCCTGATGGTTGAGGGGTAATAACTGCTCCTGAAGCTGGTGGTGTGGGGCCTGAGGCTCCTGTACCTCCTTCCTGATGGTTGAGGGGTAATAACTGCTCCTGAAGCTGGTGGTGTGATACCTGAGGCTCCTGTACCACCTTCCTGATGGTTGAGGGGTAATAACTGCTCCTGAACCAGCTGGTGTGGGCCCTGAGGCTCCTGTACCTCCTTCCTGATGGTTGAGGGGTAATAACTGCTCCTGAAGCTGGTGGTGTGGGGCCTGAGGCTCCTGTACCTCCTTCCTGATGGTTGAGGGGTAATAACTGCTCCTGAAGCTGGTGGTGTGGGGCCTGAGGCTCCTGTACCTCCTTCCTGATGGTTGAGGGGTAATAACTGCTCCTGGAGCTGCTGGTGTGGGGCCTGAGGCTCCTGTACCACCTTCCTGATGGTTGAGGGGTAATAACTGCTCCTGAAGCTGGTGGTGTGGGACCTGAGGCTCCTGTACCTCCTTCCTGATGGTTGAGGGGTAATAACTGCTCCTGAAGCTGGTGGTGTGGGACCTGAGGCTCCTGTACCTCCTTCCTGATGGTTGAGGGGTAATAACTGCTCCTGAAGCTGGTGGTGTGGGGCCTGAGGCTCCTGTACCTCCTTCCTGATGGTTGAGGGGTAATAACTGCTCCTGGAGCTGCTGGTGTGGGGCCTGAGGCTCCTGTACCACCTTCCTGATGGTTGTGGGGTAATAACTGCTCCTGAAGCTGGTGGTGTGGGGCCTGAGGCTCCTGTACCACCTTCCTGATGGTTGAGGGGTAATAACTGCTCCTGAACCAGCTGGTGTGGGCCCTGAGGCTCCTGTACCTCCTTCCTGATGGTTGAGGGGTAATAACTGCTCCTGAAGCTGGTGGTGTGGGGCCTGAGGCTCCTGTACCTCCTTCCTGATGGTTGAGGGGTAATAACTGCTCCTGAAGCTGGTGGTGTGGGGCCTGAGGCTCCTGTACCTCCTTCCTGATGGTTGTGGGGTAATAACCGCTCCTGAAGCTGGTGGTGTGGGGCCTGAGGCTCCTGTACCACCTTCCTGATGGTTGAGGGGTAATAACTGCTCCTGGAGCTGGTGGTGTGGGGCCTGAGGCTCCTGTACCTCCTTCCTGATGGTTGAGGGGTAATAACTGCTCCTGAAGCTGGTGGTGTGGGGCCTGAGGCTCCTGTACCTCCTTCCTGATGGTTGAGGGGTAATAACTGCTCCTGAAGCTGGTGGTGTGGGGCCTGAGGCTCCTGTACCTCCTTCCTGATGGTTGAGGGGTAATAACTGCTCCTGAAGCTGGTGGTGTGGGGCCTGAGGCTCCTGTACCACCTTCCTGATGGTTGAGGGGTAATAACTGCTCCTGGAGCTGCCGGTGTGGGGCCTGAGGCTCCTGTACCTCCTTCCTGATGGTTGAGGGGTAATAACTGCTCCTGGAGCTGCCGGTGTGGGGCATGAGGCTCCTGTACCTCCTTCCTGATGGTTGAGGGGTAATAACTGCTCCTGGAGCTGCTGGTGTGGGGCCTGAGGCTCCTGTACCTCCTTCCTGATGGTTGTGGGGTAATAACTGCTCCTGAAGCTGGTGGTGTGGGGCCTGAGGCTCCTGTACCACCTTCCTGATGGTTGAGGGGTAATAACTGCTCCTGAACCAGCTGGTGTGGGCCCTGAGGCTCCTGTACCTCCTTCCTGATGGTTGAGGGGTAATGACTGCTCCTGAAGCTGGTGGTGTGGGGCCTGAGGCTCCTGTACCTCCTTCCTGATGGTTATGGGGTAATAACTGCTCCTGAAGCTGGTGGTGTGGGGCCTGAGGCTCCTGTACCTCCTTCCTGATGGTTGAGGGGTAATAACTGCTCCTGAAGCTGGTGGTGTGGGGCCTGAGGCTCCTGTACCTCCTTCCTGATGGTTGTGGGGTAATAACTGCTCCTGAAGCTGGTGGTGTGGGGCCTGAGGCTCCTGTACCACCTTCCTGATGGTTGAGGGGTAATAACTGCTCCTGGAGCTGGTGGTGTGGGGCCTGAGGCTCCTGTACCTCCTTCCTGATGGTTGAGGGGTAATAACTGCTCCTGAAGCTGGTGGTGTGGGGCCTGAGGCTCCTGTACCTCCTTCCTGATGGTTGAGGGGTAATAACTGCTCCTGAAGCTGGTGGTGTGGGGCCTGAGGCTCCTGTACCTCCTTCCTGATGGTTGAGGGGTAATAACTGCTCCTGAAGCTGGTGGTGTGGGGCCTGAGGCTCCTGTACCTCCTTCCTGATGGTTGAGGGGTAATAACTGCTCCTGAAGCTGGTGGTGTGGGGCCTGAGGCTCCTGTACCTCCTTCCTGATGGTTGAGGGGTAATAACTGCTCCTGAAGCTGGTGGTGTGGGGCCTGAGGCTCCTGTACCTCCTTCCTGATGGTTGAGGGGTAATAACTGCTCCTGGAGCTGCTGGTGTGGGGCCTGAGGCTCCTGTACCACCTTCCTGATGGTTGAGGGGTAATAACTGCTCCTGAAGCTGGTGGTGTGGGACCTGAGGCTCCTGTACCTCCTTCCTGATGGTTGAGGGGTAATAACTGCTCCTGAAGCTGGTGGTGTGGGACCTGAGGCTCCTGTACCTCCTTCCTGATGGTTGAGGGGTAATAACTGCTCCTGAAGCTGGTGGTGTGGGGCCTGAGGCTCCTGTACCTCCTTCCTGATGGTTGAGGGGTAATAACTGCTCCTGGAGCTGCTGGTGTGGGGCCTGAGGCTCCTGTACCACCTTCCTGATGGTTGTGGGGTAATAACTTCTCCTGAAGCTGGTGGTGTGGGGCCTGAGGCTCCTGTACCACCTTCCTGATGGTTGAGGGGTAATAACTGCTCCTGAACCAGCTGGTGTGGGCCCTGAGGCTCCTGTACCTCCTTCCTGATGGTTGAGGGGTAATAACTGCTCCTGAAGCTGGTGGTGTGGGGCCTGAGGCTCCTGTACCTCCTTCCTGATGGTTGAGGGGTAATAACTGCTCCTGAAGCTGGTGGTGTGGGGCCTGAGGCTCCTGTACCTCCTTCCTGATGGTTGTGGGGTAATAACTGCTCCTGAAGCTGGTGGTGTGGGGCCTGAGGCTCCTGTACCACCTTCCTGATGGTTGAGGGGTAATAACTGCTCCTGGAGCTGGTGGTGTGGGGCCTGAGGCTCCTGTACCTCCTTCCTGATGGTTGAGGGGTAATAACTGCTCCTGAAGCTGGTGGTGTGGGGCCTGAGGCTCCTGTACCTCCTTCCTGATGGTTGAGGGGTAATAACTGCTCCTGAAGCTGGTGGTGTGGGGCCTGAGGCTCCTGTACCTCCTTCCTGATGGTTGAGGGGTAATAACTGCTCCTGAAGCTGGTGGTGTGGGGCCTGAGGCTCCTGTACCACCTTCCTGATGGTTGAGGGGTAATAACTGCTCCTGGAGCTGCCGGTGTGGGGCCTGAGGCTCCTGTACCTCCTTCCTGATGGTTGAGGGGTAATAACTGCTCCTGGAGCTGCCGGTGTGGGGCATGAGGCTCCTGTACCTCCTTCCTGATGGTTGAGGGGTAATAACTGCTCCTGGAGCTGCTGGTGTGGGGCCTGAGGCTCCTGTACCTCCTTCCTGATGGTTGTGGGGTAATAACTGCTCCTGAAGCTGGTGGTGTGGGGCCTGAGGCTCCTGTACCACCTTCCTGATGGTTGAGGGGTAATAACTGCTCCTGAACCAGCTGGTGTGGGCCCTGAGGCTCCTGTACCTCCTTCCTGATGGTTGAGGGGTAATGACTGCTCCTGAAGCTGGTGGTGTGGGGCCTGAGGCTCCTGTACCTCCTTCCTGATGGTTATGGGGTAATAACTGCTCCTGAAGCTGGTGGTGTGGGGCCTGAGGCTCCTGTACCTCCTTCCTGATGGTTGTGGGGTAATAACTGCTCCTGAAGCTGGTGGTGTGGGGCCTGAGGCTCCTGTACCACCTTCCTGATGGTTGAGGGGTAATAACTGCTCCTGGAGCTGGTGGTGTGGGGCCTGAGGCTCCTGTACCTCCTTCCTGATGGTTGAGGGGTAATAACTGCTCCTGAAGCTGGTGGTGTGTGGCCTGAGGCTCCTGTACCTCCTTCCTGATGGTTGAGGGGTAATAACTGCTCCTGAAGCTGGTGGTGTGGGGCCTGAGGCTCCTGTACCTCCTTCCTGATGGTTGAGGGGTAATAACTGCTCCTGAAGCTGGTGGTGTGGGGCCTGAGGCTCCTGTACCACCTTCCTGATGGTTGAGGGGTAATAACTGCTCCTGGAGCTGCCGGTGTGGGGCCTGAGGCTCCTGTACCTCCTTCCTGATGGTTGAGGGGTAATAACTGCTCCTGGAGCTGGTGGTGTGGGGCCTGAGGCTCCTGTACCTCCTTCCTGATGGTTGAGGGGTAATAACTGCTCCTGGAGCTGCTGGTGTGGGGCCTGAGTCTCCTGTCCCTCCTTCCTGATGGTTATGGTGTAATAACTGCTCCTGAAGCTGGTGGTGTGGGGCCTGAGGCTCCTGTACCTCTTTCCTGATGGTTGAGGGGTAATAACTGCTCCTGAAGCTGGTGGTGTGGGCCCTGAGGCTCCTGTACCACCTTCCTGATGGTTGAGGGGTAATAACTGCTCCTGAAGCTGGTGGTGTGGGGCCTGAGGCTCCTGTACCTCCTTCCTGATGGTTGTGGGGTAATAACTGCTCCTGGAGCTGCTGGTGTGGGGCCTGAGGCTCCTGTACCTCCTTCCTGATGGTTGTGGAGTAATAACTGCTCCTGAAGCTGGTGGTGTGGGGCCTGAGGCTCCTGTACCACCTTCCTGATGGTTGAGGGGTAATAACTGCTCCTGAAGCTGGTGATGTGGGGCCTGAGGCTCCTGTACCACCTTCCTGATGGTTGAGGGGTAATAACTGCTCCTGTAGCTGCCGGTGTGGGGCCTGAGGCTCCTGTACCTCCTTCCTGATGGTTGAGGGGTAATAACTGCTCCTGAAGCTGGTGGTGTGGGGCCTGAGGCTCCTGTACCACCTTCCTGATGGTTGAGGGGTAATAACTGCTCCTGAAGCTGGTGGTGTGGGACCTGAGGCTCCTGTACATCCTTCCTGATGGTTGAGGGGTAATAACTGCTCCTGAAGCTGGTGGTGTGGGGCCTGAGGCTCCTGTACCACCTTCCTGATGGTTGAGGGGTAATAACTGCTCCTGGAGCTGCTGGTGTGGGGCCTGAGGCTCCTGTACCTACTTCCTGATGCTTGTGGGGTAATAACTGCTCCTGAAGCTGGTGGTCGGGGGCCTGAGGCTCCTGTACCACCTTCCTGATGGTTGAGGGGTAATAACTGCTCCTGAACCAGCTGGTGTGGGCCCTGAGGCTCCTGTACCTCCTTCCTGATGGTTGAGGGGTAATGACTGCTCCTGAAGCTGGTGGTGTGAGGCCTGAGGCTCCTGTACCACCTTCCTGATGGTTATGGGGTAATAACTGCTCCTGAAGCTGGTGGTGTGGGGCCTGAGGCTCCTGTACCACCTTCCTGATGGTTGAGGGGTAATAACTGCTCCGGAAGCTGGTGGTGTGGGGCCTGAGGCTCCTGTACCTCCTTCCTGATGGTTGAGGGGTAATAACTGCTCCTGAAGCTGGTGGTGTGGGGCCTGAGGCTCCTGTACCTCCTTCCTGATGGTTGAGGGGTAATAACTGCTCCTGGAGCTGCTGGTGTGGGGCCTGAGGCTCCTGTACCTCCTTCCTGATGGTTGTGGGGTAATAACTGCTCCTGAAGCTGGTGGTGTGGGGCCTGAGGCTCCTGTACCACCTTCCTGATGGTTGAGGGGTAATAACTGCTCCTGAACCAGCAGGTGTGGGCCCTGAGGCTCCTGTACCTCCTTCCTGATGGTTGAGGGGTAATAACTGCTCCTGAAGCTGGTGGTGTGGGGCCTGAGGCTCCTGTACCTCCTTCCTGATGGTTGAGGGGTAATAACTGCTCCTGGAGCTGCTGGTGTGGGGCCTGAGGCTCCTGTACCTCCTTCCTGATGGTTGAGGGGTAATAACTGCTCCTGAAGCTGGTGGTGTGGTCCCTGAGGCTCCTGTACCACCTTCCTGATGGTTGAGGGGTAATAACTGCTCCTGAAGCTGGTGGTGTGGGGCCTGAGGCTCCTGTACCTCCTTCCTGATGGTTGAGGGGTAATAACTGCTCCTGGAGCTGCCGTTGTGGGGCCTGAGTCTCCTGTACTTCCTTCTTATGGGCAGCAGCGAGAAGAGGTCACGGTGGGGTACCCCGATGAAGGACGCCGCTTTCTTGACACGGCTCCTGGCAGATGTTCTCAATGGTGTGGAGGCCTAGCCGTATCCATGATGGTGGTCAGTATTATGCGGTGTGGCAAGAGCTGGCAGGTGAGGGGTGGATCCGGGTGGAGGGGGAAGTGACGAAGGGCTGACGGGAACCGAATGCGTTAGGAGAGGATGATGGGGGGGTAGAACCGGTGGAGGCGAGTGCGGATAACAGGCAGACAGAGAGGGAGAGTTAGTGATGATGGAACTGGCGGATCAGCGGGACAGAAAAGAATCTGCGGGAATATTGAGGGTGGGGAAGCAGTTATGAAAAGTTAGAGAATACGGTGAAGGGTGTCGGCCTGAAACGTCGACCATTTGTCCATTTCCATAGATGCTGCCCGACCTGCTGAGTTCCTGTGGCGTTTTGTGTGCGTTTATATGATGTTTCTGTTGGGTTAGGGATCGCTCGGGCCCAGCGTGGGGTGCTATACCACTGACGTTCCCGGGCAGACGAGGGAAGTGGCATTGAAATGGCCAGCTTAATAAAAAGATTAATAAATAAATAAAGAAGGGAATGGCCAGCCGCCAGGAGCTCCTGCAACAAACGGGAGTGGGAGACCAGCAGCTCGCTGTTTCCAAATTACAATCTTCCACTTCGCTTCTCTGGCTCGAGGCCCGACACGCTTTTATTGCACATTTTCACTTCTACAGCACGATAACAAACACAGAGGCAGTGACAGTGCCTAATAGAAAGCGTTTCATCCCTCTCCGGGTGGTTCCCAGTGGACACCACGCGTTCTTTCTCCGTGTTTACCTGGACACGGACACGTGCCTGGAACATTGCCAACCAGGCACAAGATGCTGCCGGAACTCGGCAGGTCAGGCAGCATCTACGGAGGGGAATGTTTTGGGACATGACCCTTCATCAGGACTGGAAAGGAGTGGGGGAGGGGGGTGGAAATGCCAGGATAAGGAGGGAGGGGAGGAGTAGGAGTACAAGCTGGCAGGTGAGACCAGGAGAGGGGGAAGCTGGGTGGGCAGGGGGAGGGTCGATGAAGTGAGAAGCTGGGAGGTTTGATAGGTGGGAGAGGTAAAGGGCTGGAGAAGGAGGGATCTGATTGCAGAGGAGAGTGGCCCATGGGGAGAAAGGGAAGGAAGAGGGACAACAGGGGAAAGTGATGGGCAAGTGAAGAGAAGAGGTAAGAACGGAACTAGAATGGAAAAAGAGGAAGGGGGTTAATTACTTGTCAGTACCTCCAGCTGATCTGTCTTTTTGTGTGTTTCCCCCCGAGCTGTCAGTCTGTGGTGTTGTATTGTCATGTGCTCCTGTCCCCTCTCCTGCTCTGCTCCGGCCCCTGTATTCTCATTATTACCTGTACTTTTTAATTAACAAAATATACTTTATTCAAAATAAAATTATTTACAATAAACCATTCGATGACTCTTAATCCTTTACAGACATTTCCACTACGTTTTATAGATTTCCACATGTTCAGCCACCCGTGTGGCACTATGTTGGTTCACCTGTAAACTCCCCGCCACTCAACCCTTCCCACTCCTGCGGGAGAAGGACCCTAGACTGTGGTCCTTCCCCCACCGGGCCCTTGCGGTGGCTGCACCGAGTTTGAGTGCGTCCCTCAGCACGTACTCCTGCAGCCGAGAACGTGCCAGTCTTGCTGCCGCTGTATTTCTGCCACCCATGTCCCATCGTGCTCCACCGATCATCCGCCTCTCTGTTTATCGCTCAGTGTATTCAGTCCTGTGTTTTCACGTTTGTTGCCAGATTGTGCCAGTGAATTTTCCTGAGCCGTTCCACCATTCATATCCGTGTTCTGTCCGTCTGAATATCAACTCTGCCTGTTTTCTGATCCTGGTTTTTGGATTTCTCTGGATGTTTTGATCTCTGCCTGAACTTCGACACTGACTGGGTTTGCACCTCGGGGTTTGTCACTCAATTAATATCACTGTGTGCACGGTACTGGGTCTGCGATTGGATCCCTGCTCCAGTGTCCTGATGTTACTGGAAACTGGAGAAATCTATGTTCATGCCATCAGGTTGGAGGCTACCGAGGACTATGAGGTGTTGCCCCTCCAACCTGAGTTTGACCTCAACCAAACTTCTCAACCTCGACCCACTGCGATGCTCCAGAACATGAGAGGTTCCGCAGATGCTGGAAATCCAGAGTAACAGACACCTGCACATAGACACCCCTACACACACACCTATCCCTATCTACCTGCAGGAAGAAGCTAGAAAGAGGAGGGGAAGGTGATAGGTGCGACCAAGTGAGGGGGAAGGTCTCACCCCACCCACCCGAATCCAGCACCCTGGATAGCTATCTTAGCCAGCTGCAGGAGCTGGTTTACTAGGGACCCCTCCCACCTTTACAGGAGGGTAGGGCTAAAGTGAAACCAGAAATTCTGGAGCAGCCACCCCCGCAGTTAGGGGCTGCAGTCCTGCACACTCCCTGGACTTGTGACACACGGTCTCTTCCAGCCCGTGGAAATGACAAGTGGCAGGGAGAGCCATGTTCCAACTGATGGCCTTGCTCCAGGACACCTTCCTGGCAACCACTCACCCCAGTCCCTAATATAGAAGGGGAGGACACTCCGTAGCATTGTGGGCTGAAGGGCCTGTTCTGTTAGCCCGATAATGAAGCCACCTCTGCGCTCTCTGTCATTTGGACCGGTGACAGGCAGTAAGTCAGCGGGAGACGCTCCCATGAAAAAATGGGTTAATGTGCTCCGAAATTCTGGAGCAGCAAGCAAGCTGCAGGAGGAACTCGACAGGTCAGGCAACATCTATGGAGGGGAATAAACGGGGGACGCTTTTGGGCCGAGATCCTTCAGCAGGACTGGAAAGGGAGGGGAAAGAAGCCAAAGTTTAAAAAGGTGAGAGGTGAGACCGGCTGAGGGAGAAGGGGAGGAGTATGGATGGGAGAGGGGTGTGAGTAAGAAGCTGAGAAAGGTGGCGAGCTGAAGGAGAAGAAAGCGAAGAGGAGAGGAGAGTGGGCCATGGAAGGAAGAGGGAGATGGGGGCAGCTGAGGAGAAGAGAAGGGCTGAGAGGGAAACCAGAACGGGGAAATGGAAAATGAGAGAAGGGAGAGGGGACAGAGATTACTGAAGTTAGTGTTCATGCTGTGAGATTGGAGGCCACGACAGAACAAGAGGTGTTGCTCCCCTAAGCGAGGTTTAGCGGGAGAGGAGGCCATGGACCAACATGTCGGAATGGGAATGGGAAGTAGATTTAAACTGGGTGGCCACTGGGAAATCCGCTCCAGAGGTGGTCAGTGAAGTGATCCCTCACAGGTCACTGGTCAGAGGGCCAGGCAGCGTCCGTGGAGGGAAGTCGACAGCTGACGGGCTGAAAGAGTAGGGGGAGGGGGGCTGGAGCAAACTTCTTTTAAATGTTGCAGCTGGGGTGGCACGGTTCGCACGGGAATTCACAGTGCCAGTGACCATCGATTTGGGTTCAGTTCCCGTTGGAGGGTTTACCTTCTCCCCGTGACCGCGTGGGTTTCCTTCCCCATTCCAGATATGTACGTGTTAGGGTTAGTAAGTCGTGGGCACACTGTGCTGGTGCCGGGGAAGTTCAAGGCCAGGTTGACTGTACAACCAAATGAAAGAAGGTTTCTCCGGACCACAGTGCACCCATAACACACAGCACATAAACCAAAATATTGCAGGGCTCACTCAGCACAGGGAAACAGAGTGTGCGGGCAGCCCCCGGCACATCCTCAGATTGTGTTGGCGCAAAAAAAATGTATTTCGCTGTAGGTTTCGATGTTCATGAAATAAATAAACTTACAGTCTGTTACACCTGTTTAGGGCAGCAATGAAGGTCCTCCATCTCTCCGTCCTTGGCCATTCAGATGTAGGGCTCTTCATTTCCGTTTGACCGTTCGGGATTGTTAGTCCTGAGCTGGACCCCGAACCTGGAGGACAGGTGGACCACTCGTAGTCTGGCCTCTACCCTCTGACCCTACACAGATGCTGCCTCTACCCATGGGTGACCCTACCAATAGCCAAAGCACAAAGTCCTGACTCCAGGCAACACAGCCCTCCAGGTCACTGAGGCAGGCAAGCCTCCAAACCCTCCGACAGTGTTGTGGTCCTCTTGGAAGGAAATAATCTTTAAATCCGCCGCTCCCGCTGGAGCCCTTTAGGGGGCGCCATAAGCACGTTTGTTCAGCACCGGGCGTAAACTGTAACGCAAAAGATGCGAAATGTTTAAAAATCCTGGTCTCCTTTGACACAGATAATTCCGTCCTGAGCAAACAGAGTCACGCGAACAAGTGGCAAGCAATAAGACGCTCAAAAAACTGCTCCTCCCTTGTTGAAAGCATCTCCTTTGAGTTGGAATGCAGACCAAACACTGAAGAAGGCAGACGATGAACTTAAAGCTGGGATGCTGGAAAGACCCAGCAGATCGGGCTGCGTCTGTGGAGAGTGAATGAGAATTCACGAATGAGATCAAAGACCCTGCATCGGCCAGCTACTTCACGGCCCCACTACAGAGGGCATCTTCAAGAGGGGGTGACTCTTAAAGGCGGCATCCATCACCCAGGACATGCCCTCTTCTCACTGCTACCATTAGGGAATTTGTACAGGAGCCTGAAGACACACACTCAACGATTCAGAACCAGCTTCTTTCCCTCCGCCATCGGATCCCTGAATGGAAAATGAACCCATGAACGCTACCTGTCTATCTTTTTTTGCTGCAACAAAACAACAAAATTCACGACGTATGTCCAGTGATACGAAACCTGATTCTGGTTCAGTAGGGTTTCAATAGGTACAGTTAATGTTAGAGAAATGTATATAATATACATCCTGAAATTCTTTTCCCTGCAACAGCCAGCTCTGCTCCATCATGGGTACAGCCTTCCCCCTTATCAGGGACATCTTCGAAAGGCAATGCCCCAGGAAGGCAGCATCCGTCACTAATGACTCTCAGACCCAGGACATGCCCCTTCTCATTGAAACATCGTGGCGGAGGGACAGGAGCCTGAAGGCACAACACAATGATTCAGGAACAGTTTCTTCCCCTCCACCATCAGACTTCTGAACGGTCCATGAACACTACCTCATCATTCTTATTTTAATACACTATTTTTGTAACTTATAGTAATTTTAAGTCTTTGCACTATACTACTGCAGCAAAAAAAAGACAAATTTCCCACCATCTAAGTCAGTGATGTTAATTCTAACCTCGGCCTCATCCTGTCAGCGGCATCCCCCTCGCCTTCTCTGCATCTTCATCCCCGGTTCTGACCGTGGGCCTCTGAGTTTCAACGTTAACCCTGGTCCTTCCTCTCCAGCAGCTGCCTGGCATGCCGCACATTTCCAGGCACCCCCGGTTCTGTCGGTCAAGTCGAAAGACCCGTCGATGTCCAGAGGGACTGGCCCCCGCCCACAGCTTTCTGTAGGTGGCTGCTCAGGTTGACCAACGGTGTATGGCGTGCTTGCCTTTCTTTGTGGAGGAATTGTGATCGGGGTCGGGATGCTTTATAAAGCTTTCGTTAGGTCACATGTGGAGTATTGTGTACAGTTCTGTTTGCCACATCATAGGAAGGATGTTGAGGGTGCAGGAGAGGGTTACCAAGATGCTGCCTGGATTAGAAGCCATCGAGTGTAATGAGAGTTTGGACAAATCTAGGCTGCATTCCCTGGATCTTTGGAGATGGAGAGGAGACGTGACTGAAGTTTATCAGATTATGAAAGACAGATAGGGGGTCGACCGTCAACACGCAGAGCACATAAATCTTTACAAGATTTGTAAAGATGTCTTTATTTTGTCACGTCTACATCAAAATATCGAAACAGTGAGATGTGTCATTTTGCATCAACAACCATCACAGGTTAAGGATGTGCTGGGGGCAGCCCGCAGGGGTTGCCATGTTTCCGGTGCCAACGTAGTGCACAACGCTTTACAATACAGGTGACCCGGGTTCAATTCCCACCGCTGCCTGTAAGGAGTTTGTATGTTCTCCCCGTGATCGCGTGGGTTTCCTCGAGGTTTCCTTTGGACGTATCTGTCAGTAAGTTAATTGGTCATTAGGCTAGGATTAAATCGGGTGTTTGCTGGCTGGACCCCAGAGGTGCCGGGGGCAGCCAGCCAGTGTCAATCTCCACAACTAACTAACCCCAACCCATACGTCTTTGGAATGTGGGAGGAATCCAGGGCTCCCGGAAGAACCCCATGTGGACACGGAGAAAACGTGCAGGTTCCTTACAGACAGCGGTGGGGTTGAACCCCGAATGGCCGACACTAACCGCTACACTATCAAAATAACATCGACCATTTCACAAAGTTGTGTTGCGTCAGGTTTATGAGTTTTTCAGTGTTCGTAACCTACCGGCCGGAAGCTCCCGTGGCTACGAACTACACCAACACACAGGGGCAGAAGAGGGCAGTTGCCCAGGTTTCTGCACCTGGACCGCTGGACCGTGGGGATGAAGTGGCTGAATTACTGATGCTCCTCAGTGATTGATTCAGTTAAGTACAGTGTGTTCAAGTCCCACCAAGGCAGCAAAACTGAAATTCACCCAGAATCAGAGTTGTTAGCACTGACGTGAAATTACAGATGTGTGGTGGAGAGTATATTGACTGGCTGCATCACAGCCTGGTATGGAAACACCAGTGCCCTTGAATGGAAAATCCCACAAAGAGTAGTGGATACAGCCCAGCCCATCAGGGGTAAAACTCTCCCCACCATTGGGCACATCTACACAGAGCACTGTCACAGGAAAGCTACATCCGTCATCAGGGACCCCCACCACCCAGACCATGCTCTCTTCTCACTGCTGCCATCAGGAAGGAGGTACAGGAGCCTCAGGACTCACACCACCAGGATCAGGAGTAGCTACTACCCCTCAACCATCAGGATCTTGAACCAAAGGGGAAAACTTCAAATAACTTCACTTGCTTCATCACTGAACTGTCCCCGCAACCAAAGGACCCACTTTCAAGGACTCTTCATCTCATGTTCTCAATATTCATTGTTTGTTTATTTATTATTATTTATTTGTTTATATTTGCACAGTTTGTTCTGGTTAGTCTTTCATGGATCTGTGATGGCGATTATTCTATAGATTTATTGAGTACGCCCACAGGAAAATGAATCTCAGGGTTTTGACAGTAAATTTACATGGAACTTTGAAGTTTGTTTTGCAGCAGCAATACAAAGCAAAATGACTCTAATCAATAAATATATCACAAGGACTTTGGTGTTGCCCCGTACGTTTCAAAGAGTTGGGTTTATCTACAACTGGCATCTCGAGGCCCTGGAGACATCAACAATGTCTCCACTTGATTTTCCAGGCGTGCTGGAAGGCTTGGTGGATCGTGTCCTCTCGCAGGGCAGCAGTGAGGTCGGCTGTGGGTGGGATGGAGTCTGGAGAGGGCAGAGTTTGTGAGGGAGTTGAGGGTAATGCTTGAGGGAAAGTAGGTGGGGTTTGAAGAATGTCTAGGTGAGGTCTGAGAGTGGTGTGGGCGGGATCTTGAACCAAGTTGTGAGTGGGGTTTTGAGCAGGGTGTGGGAGGAGGGGGTATTTGAGACAGGTGTGGGGGAGAGGGGGTATTTGAAACAGGCATGGGTGGGGCTTTCAACAGGGTGTGGGAGGAGGGGGTGTTTGAGGCAGGTGTGGGTGGGGGTTTGAACAGGTTGTGGGAGGGAGGGGTGATTGAGACAGGTGTGGGTGGAGGGGGTGTTTGGGAGTGGTGTGGATGGGGGTTTGAACAGGTTGTGGGAGGAGGGGGTGTTTGAGACAGGTGTGGGTGGGGTTTTGAGCTGGGTATGGTCAGGGTTTTGAACAGGGTGTGGGGGTGTTTGGGAGTGGTGTGGATGGGGTTTTGATACAGGTGTGGAAGGGAGGGGGTGTTTGAGACAGGTGTGGGTGGGGTTTTGAACAGGGTGTGGGGGTGTTTGGGAGTGGTGTGGATGGGGTTTTGATACAGGTGTGGAAAGGAGGGGGTGTTTGAGACAGGTGTGGGTGGGGTTTTGAGCTGGGTATGGTCAGGGTTTTGAACAGGGTGTGGGGGTGTTTGGGAGTGGTGTGGATGGGGTTTTGATACAGGTGTGGAAGGGAGGGGGTGTTTGAGACAGGTGTGGGTGGGGTTTTGAACAGGGTGTGGGGGTGTTTGGGAGTGGTGTGGATGGGGTTTTGATACAGGTGTGGAAGGGAGGGGGTGTTTGAGACAGGTGTGGGTGGGGTTTTGAACAGGGTGTGGGGGTGTTTGGGAGTGGTGTGGATGGGGTTTTGATACAGGTGTGGAAGGGAGGGGGTGTTTGAGACAGGTGTGGGTGGGGTTTTGAACAGGGTGTGGGGGTGTTTGGGAGTGGTGTGGATGGGGTTTTGATACAGGTGTGGAAGGGAGGGGGTGTTTGAGACAGGTGTGGGTGGGGTTTTGAACAGGGTGTGGGGGTGTTTGGGAGTGGTGTGGATGGGGTTTTGATACAGGTGTGGAAGGGAGGGGGTGTTTGAGACAGGTGTGGGTGGGGTTTTGAACAGGGTGTGGGGGTGTTTGGGAGTGGTGTGGATGGGGTTTTGATACAGGTGTGGAAGGGAGGGGGTGTTTGAGATAGGCGTGGGTGGGGTTTGGAACAGGGTGTTTGAGAGCCCTGTGGAGGGGGTGTTTAAGACAGGTGTAGGCGGGGTTTTAGCAGGTGCCTGCTGATTTGATCCAGTGGTGCGCGCAGTTTGAACCAGGTTTGGGCGGGGTTCCGCCAGCTTTGGTCCCCGGTAACTGGTTTAGTTGCGACAGTGTGGTCAGGTGCCGGGCAGCGAGAGAGAACTAACTGGTCTCTTGAACCGAATTGGAATCGACTCCCGCGATGGGTCCGGTTTGCCGTGTCTTTACCCTCTTGGTGTTGGGCAACTGTTGGGCAGGTGAGTGGTCCTGGATCACAACTCAAAGCGCTGGGAATGTGTTCCCGGGATGGGGGAGGGGGCGAGAGCCGGACCCGAACTGGAGGGGGAGGTGGAAAGGAAGATCCTAGCAGGGAGCGAGCGGGGGAGGGTAAGGGCAAAGAGGAGAGGTGGTGTAGAAACCCCGGAAAGGGGTGTGGAAGAGAAGGATAAGAGGGGGATTGAGGAGGGGAATTGGGGAGGGGGGGAAGGTTCTAGAAGTGGGTGAGTGGGGGAGGGGAATGAACGGAGGGGGAGGGAAAAGTCCCAGAGGGGGAGGGGTAAAGGTTCCAGCTGTGAGGGGGGGAGAGAGAGAGGAAAGGTCCCATAAGGGAGTGAACAGTCCGCAGGGGTTGGAGGGAATCTCAGAACGGGAATGAGAAGGGAGGGCGAGTTAGCAGGGAGTCGAGAGGAGGGGAAATAAGTTCCAGTAGGGATGAGAGGCGAGATGGGGAGAGGAGTGAGGGAAAAGGTCCCAGAAGGGGGATGGGAGGGGGGGGGAGCGGAGTAGAAGTCCCAGAGGCGGGAAGAGGGGAGAGGGAGGAATGGCCCCGGAGGAAGAGGGTCCCGCCTGAAGAACGGCCCAGTGCTGTCAAAGACAAACTTGTGAAAAGCTTTTTCATGTTAAGGTGGAGTTAGAGAAATTCGACGACAATACGGGGCGAAGGGAGGGAGAGAGAGAGAGCCGTGGACGATGCATGTGTTGGGATCCCAGCTAATGAGCTGTCTCGCCCTCGTCCCTTTAAATTAAACAGCTTGTCTTTTTTTTTAAAAAGTTTTGCAGAATTTCGTTATCCCTTCCGCGCGAGTCCGGCTCCGCTATTTCTATCGGGAATGAAGGTCGAGATTCCTCTCTGGTCCAGAGGCCAGTGTAGAAGGGGCGGGAGGTGGCAGGTGACCCGGGAACTAGTGTCGCCCTCCTCCCTCTGCCAGGGCTGGGCTCCTGGGCTTGGAGAAGTTCCTGACGGAGCGGGAGTTGGGAAATTTCATCACGGGTTTGAACACACCCTTGAGCCTTTCCTCCTGTTAGCCTGCTTGGTTGTCGAGCTGTGTGCGTTAAGGCCTCGGGAGACCGCATACGTTAATTGCTACCCTTTTATTTAACGCCCTGTTGGGGCTTGGGTTCCGACAGCAGCTCACTAGACCTCTGTCCTGGGCCAATCTTTCAAGCTGTCCCCAGGTCCCCATCTCGGCGCCAGCTGCCCTTCGCCTTGGGTTGACCGGCCATTTTGGTGTCCGCGGACTGGTTGCTTTTACCACAGCTTCTGGGTGAGGAGACTTCCTCTCCCAGAGGAGCTTCTTGTGCCGTTTCTGTAGCTCTTGAGTTTTTTATGGGATGGGGTTGCTAGTCCCATGCCCGCCCACACCCCTCCTGTCGCACCTGACCCTGGTGGAGATGCCATTGCATCATGACCATGTCCTCCTCTCTCAGCCGGGTGTGGGCCCCTCCCTGGTTTATATCCTTCCTCAGATGTGTCCGTGGGTTTGAGGTGTGTGTTGTAACTAACTGAAGGTGTACAGCAAGGGATTATTACTGGGGGAACTGCCCTGGGCCAAGCAGCATCTATGGAGGCAAAAGATGAGACTAAGGAAATTCATCATGTCTCTGTGATGACCATCAGCAACCTGTACAGATCTACCACAGAAAGCATTCCATCACACAGACCAGCCTTGCCCTCCACCGACTCCCTCTACCCTTCCCGCTGCCTCGGGAACGCAGCCAGCACAATCACTCCCTCCCACCTCGATCATTCTCTCTCCCCCCACCCCTCACAAGGCAGAAAATCCAGCATTTACCTCCGGGCTCTCCAGAATGCATTCTATCCCCCTGCTCTGCCTCCTGAGCGGACCCCTTGCACTCTGAATATCTGGGATACTCCGGTCAGTTCAAGACGCCTCATCAGAAGCTGTAGCGAGGGTGCAGAGGAGGCTTACCAGGGTGCTGCCTGGATTAGAGAGCAGGACAAGCTCTTTGTAGAAAAGGAGGATGCGAGGTGAATTGATAGACTATTGATTGCATGAGCAGCCAGTTACTTTTCCCAGGGAATGGCCAATACGAGGTACCGTGGTGTAGTGGTTAGCATGGCACTGTTAGAGCACAGGGCGTTCCGGAGCTCAATCCTGGTGCAATTCTGTAAGGAGTCTCTGTACGTCTTCCCCGTGGAATGCTGAGATTTTCCCCGGTGCTCCGGTTTCCTCCCACTGTCCGAAGGTGTACCGGGCGGGTTAACTGGTGGCTGTAAACTGTCCTGTAATGGGGTTGGGGTTGTCGGGGAGGCACGGCTTGAAGCGCTGGGGGTGGGGGGGCCCTACTCTGCACTGTATCACTAAATAAACAATTTTAAGGTGTTTGGAGGAAAGTATAGAGTGGGTTTTTTACAGAGAGGTGGTTGTGTGGAATACACTGCCAGGGATGGTGGTAGAGACAGATACGTTAGACACAGTTAAGACACTCTTAGATAGACAATGGAGGTCTACATGGGAGAGAAGGGTTAGATTGGTCTTAGAGCAGGTTAAAAGGTTGGCGTAGCACTGTGGCGGAAGGACCTGTAATATTGATCTCCCAATCTACCTCGTAGCCCTTGCACCTACTTGAATGACCTACCTGTCATTCTATATTCTAAATTCTGTGTGCCTTTTTTATTACCTTGATGTACTTGATTAACCTGTCTGGGTGGCAGGCAAGCAAAGCCTTTCACTGTTGGTCCAGATATAAGCCGGTATCGATGTTTTCAGACAGGACTGTACACGCTGTTTTTGGGGCACGTCCGATGTGGGGCATCGAAGGTGCTGGTGAACGTTTCTCTTTGAGTGCTGACTGGTGGATATGGGAAGTGGTCAATGTTTCCCGCAGCCTCGCCGCCCGTGGGCCGTGGAGCATCGCGGGCTGAGAGAGCTTTGAGTAGTTGGTCAGGCCGTTTCCCAGGACCCTGTGGGTTTCCTCCCACATTCCAAAGCCAGGGTAACTGGGTTGTAGGCCTGCTATGTTGCCATTGGAAGCATGGAACAACTTGTGGGCTGCCCGGATCTGTTCTCACTGATTTGATTTGACAGGTGTTACATTTCACTATATGTTTCAATGTACGTGATAATATAAATATAAACCCTTTCTATCCGTACAGGCCGCAGCGTAGCTGTTAGCGCAAGCTATTACAGCTCAGGGGTCAGAGTTCAACTCCTCGTTCCTTCCCGTGTGTGTAGATCTCCTCCATGTGCTCGGGTTTCCTCCCACAGTCCAAGGGTTGTTAATCGGTCATTGTTAAGTTTTCCTGTCTTCAGGCTGGGGTTAAATAGGAGGGTCACTGAGCAGTGCAGCTCGAACGCTGGTAGGACCTGTTCCACGCTCTCTCTGAGTATCATTGAGGCAGTAAAAGGGTCGGGGCAAAGCATTAACACAGATTAATTTGTTATGGTTACAGAGAAAATTGCAGAAAAGGTGCAAGGTAGATAGACATCTAGAGCTTTATCATCCGTTCAATAGGATAGGAAATGTCCTTGGAGTGGGAAGTCCTGCTGGGTCTGAACAGACCAGGTGAAGGATGTTCACACCGAGAGGAGCCTGCACCAGGGTTTGGGATTTAGCAGGAGATGGGAGCAGTGGGGGGCGGGGGGGGTGGGGGGAAACATTTCAGTGGCAAACTCTGGGCTCCTCTACCACAAAAGGCATTTCAGGCCAAATTATTGAAGGAATCACAGGTTCTAATGGTTTGAGGTGAAAAGGTGTGTGAAGAAGGTGGGGACAGGCAAGCAAACCTTATCACAAAGATCAGAGCATTCTTGAAATGCCAAATAGTCTACTTTACTTTAAAAGATATCTTTGAGAGAGTGGTCCCTTTAAAAGGGGCTGGGGTAGAGGTGGTAAGCACCCGCTACCTATAATGCTCCCAATGGCGTGTGTCACAAATGGCCTCTGGCAACAGAGTCCAGCTCCTGGCCTTCACGTGTGGTTTAGCTACCAAGCCCAGCGTAGTTGTTTCTATTGACAGGAGAAGTGGGTGAAGGCAGGTTATTGGCGCCTTAAGACTAGTCGCTTTGGACAGATGGGGCTCATCAGCTGTGGTTTGCAGCTCGTATAGAAGAATGAAAACTCTGATCTCAAACCTTCAATGCCTTGCAGCTGTACCCACTCATGGGAGTAAACCTGGGGGGGGGGGGGGGGGGGGAATCTGGAGATGGAGTCCGTAAGGCAGTCCTGTATTGATTGGCAACTCCTGCAATGCCACTCGTGCCAAGCTATCGGTCTCTGCTGTCCCTTTGGATTTACCAATCACATGGAGAGGGGGAGCCCGTTGCTCTCCAAACCGTACTGTCCTGGCTTGCGTATCACGTAGACGGCTAGGACGCAGCATCCATAGTTGACCCTGACCAGCGGAAGGCCTCGAGGAACATGAAGCAGTCAGTCGTATGCTCAGCTCCACAGCGTCTTTGTTGAAGGGGTCAGCACTGGAGGGGGCAATCCTCTCTAGACACTGGTCTACCCCCCCACCCCCTCTCGCCAATTCCTTGGGTCAACAACCAGCTCCTTTGTCCTGTGGACACTCAGGACTAGGTTGTTTTAGCACCAGGTTGTAGAACAGAACTGTGCAGGCCATTCGCCCCTCAATGTCGTGCTGACCTTTTAACTCACTCCAAGATCAATCAAACCTTTCCCTCCCACATAGCCCCTCCATTTTCTCTAATCCGGACAGTGTCCTGGTGCATTGGTATCACAGTGTGTTAATACAATTTAAACTTCCCACTAGGAAACTTCCATTTTCATTTTTCCAGCAGGATATTGGATTGTGGTATCAAAGCCACGAAGCCTTTCACCATCTAAACAAATGAGACATCATAAAGACACCATCAGGAAATAACTCCTCTGCTTTCTGGGGCTCGGACAAAATTAGAATGCCGGAAGTTCTATTGGGATTCTAGGAGAACAACTTCCTAGAAAGTCACATTAGACATTCAAAGACAAACACTGAGGGCCCTTTGTATTATACACTTTACCTACACGTCCACCCTTAAGCTGGAGCCCCGTTTTACTGAGCTGCAGGACGTGACACAGCAAAATAGTTTGTGAGAGGTCAAGTCCGGGTGTCTTGTACCACAAGGCCAATCTTCAAGCTGATGCCCTTACAAGTTAGACCATGCCTATAGATGCCTCAAAGTTGCTGTGCCAGTTGGTAGGATGATCGAGAAGGTGTATGATGTGTTGGCCTTCATTAGTTGGGATCGAGTTCAAAACCTGCGAGGTAAAGTTGCAGCTCAGTGAAGCCCTGGTTAGACCACACTTGCCGTATTGTGTTCAGTTCTGGTCGCCTCAGTATGGGAAGGGTGTGGAAGCTTTCGAGGGGATGCAGGGGAGATTTACCAGGGTGCCACCGAGGTTAGAGAGTGTGTATCGTAAGGAAAGGGTGAGTGAGCAAAGGCTTTTCTCCTTGGAGTGAAGGAGGATGAGAGGCAACTGAGTGAGGTCTACAATAAATGTCTAGTACAAGAGGGCATGATTTTACTTTGGTGGAAAGTATAGGGGGATGTCAGAGGCAGGAATGGTGCGTGCATGGAATGCACTGCTGGGGTGGGGTGTGATAAAATCCAGATACATTAGGGGCATCTAAAAGAGGGTGTTTAAGGGTTGATGTTTTGTTAGTTTTTTTGTGTAAGGAGGGTTTTTTTTGGTGGGGGGAAATTGATGTTCCTGTTCCATTTTGTGTTGGGGAAGGGGGGCTTTGGGGATTGATGATCGGGATACCATTCTTTTTGTGTGTTTGGTGTTTGTTCTGTGACTGTCTGGAGAAGACAGATTTCCGAGTTGCATATCTGGGTGGCACACAGATGAAAGAAAAAATGGAGGGCTTTGTGGGAGGGAAGGGTTAGGTTGATTGTGGAGGTCAGAACAACATTGTGGGCTAAAGGGCCTTTACTCTGTACTGTTCTATGAACCGACCATTAGCTGCACTCAGAGCCCATTTACTATTAATTATTTTCACTTGATTCAGATGTAGCAACACTTGCGGGCTGCTCCCAGCACGTCCTTGGGACAGGTTGGTTGTTAACGCAAATGATGAATTTCACTGTACGTTATTTCATCATTTGAGTTAACAACCAACGTGTCCCAAGGACGTGCTGGGGGCAGCCCGCAAGTGTTGCCACACGTTCCGGCGGCAATGCGTTCTGGACGTTGTGACCATGACAACAGCAACAAAATAACAGCACGGCCAGCCTCTGTCCTCCCTCCCATCCCACTGAGGTGGCTGCGCGGGAAACTGCTTGGTCTCCATATCGTGTTGCCCTGGCTTGCGTATTGACTGGTCGTAGATAGCTAGGATGGAAATCCACGGTCGACCCTGACCAACGGAGGCCTCGAATGACAGAACAGACTGAAGGGGTCAAAGCCGGTTGGAATTTGTAAAAGGAAGCACCAGAGGTAGGGGGTGTAATGTATGGTTCACCCAGACTGTTAGTCCTCTTGTTCGAGGAACCCAATCAGTTCCACTGGCATTATTTCTGGGGAAGTGGAGGGGGGAGGAGTTGTTCTATCGGGATGGGCTTCTCCTGAACTGTGCTGGGACCTGTCGATCGGGTGAAATAGGGTTGTAGATCGGACCCTTAAGCGTAGATCGGTCCTTGTAGGACCCTTAAGCATAACGGGAGGAGGGAAGGGTCCGGGAATTTTGACAGATCCAGAGGAAGTGAAAACACGGTGGCACAGGAGAGCGTGGGGGGAAAGTTGTTGAACAGACTGCAACAGAAAACATGAACGAATATCTGCAGCACAGGGAAAATCCAAGTTGGCAAAAGCTAGATGCAGTATATATAAAAAATGAAAGCACAATCGTCTTTAATTGAGCGCTTACTGCCTGTTGTACCTCTGGCGTTTAGCTCAGTGATGGAGACCCTCCACTTGTCTGTGTAGAAAGGTTCTTCATCGCTGTTTCCGTAAGTTTTGTTTGACCAGTCACAGTTGGTAACCCTGAACTGAACCCCGAGGACCAGCGGACCACCCATAGTCCTCTAACCTTTGACCTGTTGGGCATGGGCGACCCTACCAAGAGCCAAAGCACAAAGCCCTGACTCCAGCCAACATCGCTCTCTGTGCCACCAAAGCATGCAAGCCTCCAAACCCAACGGCAAGGTCTGGTCCTCTTGCAGGTTTAATTGAACGTGTGTAGCACGTTGCAGTAAGACAGATGAACTGGTAGTGAGAAATGACTATCAATTGATGGTTTTCACGGAGACACCCTATAATGCAGATCCCAGAATCTGGCATAGAAAATCTGAAGCAGCTCGGTGTGTCGGGCAGTATCAGTGAGAGAGATGGACACTTCAAAGTAAATTTTATTAGAATAAACGTGTCACCGCGTCCAACCCTGAGATCGGCATAGTCAGCAAATCTATATAATAGTAACTATAACAGGATCATTGAAAGATCTAGTAGAGCGTAGCAGAAGGCGAACTGCAAATGCAAATATAAACAGCAATATGTAACGAGAACATGAAATAACATGTTAGAGTCCTTAACGGAAGATCATTGGTTGAGGGAACATCTCAATGGATGGGCAAGTGAGTGTGGTTCAAGAGCCTGATGGCTCTGTCCTTAAATCCGGTGGTGAGAGTCCCGAGGCTCCTATACCTGCCACCTGCTTCTGAGGCTCCTGGGCTCGATGAGGAGAGAAGGCTGGCTTACAGGGATTCAGCAAGATGAGGTGAGCGGGGTGGGAGTAGCCATGGGGGGCTGGCAATTTTGTGGGGGGGGGGGTTCTGTTAGGAGAGGAAGGTGAAGCATGGGACCAAACATGGGAGGTGCGGAGGGCAGAGGGGACACTGGGAGGAGTGTGTGGGGTAAAGAAGCAGAAGGGTGAAGGAAGGGGGGTGGTTGAAGGAGGAACTGGGTGGATCAGGAGGAGAGAGACCAGGGACAGTTCAGTTGGAGAGTTCAACATTGTCTTTTTTTTTTAAACAGTATGGCATAGGCCCTTCTGACTCTTTGAGCCACGCTGCCTAGCAACCCCCTGATTTAGCCCTAGCCCTATCACAGGGCAATTTACAATGACCAATTAACCTACCAACTGGTACATCTTCAGACTGTGGGAGGACACAATGGGATCTTTGTGGATACAATAGGGTCTTTTAAGCAACTCTTGGATGGGTATGTGGGGCTGAGAAAAGTAGAGGGCTATACAGTAGGGCAATGCTAAGCAGTTTCTAGAGTAGGTTACATGGTCAGCACAACATCGTGGGCCGAAGGGCCTGTAATGTGCTGTAGATTTCTATGGTCTGTGTAAAACAGGCAGTGGTGTGAATTGAACCTGGGCTGCCTGTGCTGTGCTGACTGCTACGCTACTGTGTCGCGTCTTAGTTTGTGGAACATGATGTACTGCTCCTGGGACGTGTTTTGAAGATGTTCTTGCAAGTTGACTGGAGAAAATCCTCAATTTTCCAGGATATAAGATGCATGTGAAGAACAGGCCACAGGGTGAAAGGGGCAGGATGGTATGGGTATCAGTGGTCATAGTGACACAGCATGGATACAGGTCCGGTGGTCGGACTAGTCCATGCTGACCCAGCTTGTCCCAGTTTCCTGCATTCGGTCCATATCCCTCTCACCCCTCCATGTGCCTGTCCACGTGCTTCCTAAATGATACCAGTGCACCTGCCTCCACCTCTTCCTCTGGCAAAATGTCCTCATCTCCCTCTGTAGGGAGAGAATTGCCCCTTCAGTTACTTTTAATTTCTCCCCTTTCACCCTAAACCTAGTTTTGGACTCCTACTGGGGGCTAAAAACCGTCACCATCTACCTGGTCTATATCTCTCCTGGTCTTAAACACTTCCATGGTCACCCACTTGATGATCTGTGTTTCAAGGCATGAAGACCTAGCCTAAACCTCTCCCCATAACTCAGGCCCTCTGGTCCTCAAATCTCTTCTAGTGTGGAGATGTGGTATGCAGGCAGTGGTTAGTGATAGAATAATGGGTGAAGTCCTTTTCGCTGATCTGCCACCGTGATGGAGGGTCCGCGGACACAAGCCGTCAAATTAGCGCGGGTTACCAAAGTTCTTGGAAGAACTGGTTCCCAGGGACAGTGTACACAGGTTCGTGTGGAATTTATGGATGACAGCAACCGATCCATCATTTGGAATGTGAAAGGGCCAGTCCGTGAGGGAGATGTGCTGACGCTTTTGGAGTCTGAGCGTGAAGCAAGAAGATTACGATAACAAGTATACCATCTGCCAACAGAAGCTCCTCATCTAAAAAACTGCTACGGATAATTGGAAACAGTACTGAACTAAATGGAATAATAAATTGTATTGGTTAATCTTTTAATTAAAAAAAATAATGGGCAAAATGGCCTTGTTCTGCTCCTATGTCTTGTGGTGTTAAGTTTAGAGTGAAATTCTAAATAGTAAGGGAAAGATGAGGTGGGTGGGCATAACTTGGGTCTCAAATGTAGCATCTCAAGACTCGTAAGAGGACAATAGCACCGAAACAGGCCCTTTGGCCCATCTAGTCTGTGCCAGACTGTTGTTCTGCCTGGTCCCATCGATCCGCACCTGGACCATGGACGTGGCAGAGAATGCATGTAGTACAGCTAATCAGATAAGTAAACTAATCTCTTCTGCCTGCACAATGGCCACATCCTTCCATTTCCCTCACACTCATGTGTCTACCTAAACATCTCTTAAAAGACTGAAGTTTCTGCCTCTACCTCCACCCCAGGCAGCACATCCCAGGCACCCACCATTGTTTTTTTTAAAGAAACTTGCCCTTCACATCTCCTTGGAAATTACCTCTTACCTTAAATGTATGAGACATTTCAACCTTTGTAAAAAGCTACTCCCTGCCTCTCATAATCTTGTAAACCTCTGTCAGATCTCCTTTCAGGTTCTGGCGCCCCAGAGAAAACAGCCCAAGTTTCTCCAGTCTGTCTTGCCTTCTAATCCTGGTAAATCTCTTCTGCTCCCTCTCCAAAGATTCACCATTCTTCTTAAAAATAGACAGGGCAACCTGGACTGCATACTGTACTCCAGATGCATCCTAACTGGAGCTTTGTAAGGCTACACCAGGACTTCCTGACTTCTGAATTGTCTTGGAAGATTTTAGTGACATAGGGCAAACTAAATTACCAAGCTTATCATGAAGGAATTTGAGGAGTGTAACTCAGTTTTCTGCCGAGATCAGTGTGTTGTGAAAGAGATGACCAATCCAAGATAATACACCTGAAGAATAAGTGAGCTCTGCTCTAGCTGGAGGATGTAACCAGTGACGTGCGCTAGGGATCGGTTCCTGGCCCTCTATTGTTTACTGTTTATATTCTGACTGAAATGGAAGGTTTCCAAATGTGATGGTAGATGAAAGGGCGAGTAGCAATGAGGGAGGGAGCTGTGAATTCTGCAGCAGCGCTGGGTGCGACGAAACCTGCCAGCTTTCTCTTTAAGAAAACGTGGAGTTCGTGTTGGCAAATGCAAGGTCATGCACTTTAGTAAAGATGAGCCTAAAAGTGGGTTACCTGGGGTGGTATGGTAGTAGATATTCTAAATGATAAATTATATAAAATATAAGCTAAGTGCAAAGAGCAAAAAACTTGAGGAAGTGTTCATGGGAAGAAGCTCTTCCTGAAACGCTGAGTGCGTCTCTTCAGGCTCCTGTCTCCCCCCCTCCCTCCCCCCAGGGAGGAGAGGGTGTGTCCTTGAGGCATCTCCTCCTGAAGATATTCTTGATGGTGGGGAGGCGAGTGCCCATGATGGGGCTGGCTCCCTGCAGCTTTTTCCGATCCTGTGCAGTGGTGCCTCAGGACCTGATGGCAATTGTGCCAGTTAGAATGCTCTCCGTGGCAGTTTGTAGAAATTTGTGAGAGTCTTTGGTGACATACCAAATTTCCCCCCAAAAAAAGCCTCTAATGAAATATAGCTGCTGTCAAGATGCCTTCTTTGTAACTGCATCATTATGTTGGACCCAGGGTAGATGTTGATGCCCAGGAGTATGAAACTGCTCGCCCTTTTCGCTGCTGATCCCTCGACTTCCCCTTCTCAGTCAGTTCCTTGGTCTTGCTGACATTGAGCACAAAGTTCATCACTTACTTTGAGGTCCCTGTAATGGCCATGCGAGCTGATAGGGTGTTAAGCAGGTAGCCCCCATTCAGCTCAAGAGCCACAAGGTAACGTTGGACCGTGCCTGTTTTCATTTCTGGTTGTCCCGTTCAAGGAAGGATGTGGAAGCTTCAGAGTCTGCAGAGATTTACCAGGATGCTGCCTGGATTAGAGAGCATGTCCTTTGGAGATAGGTTGAGCGAGCCAGGGAATTTCTCTTTGGAGAGGAGGAGGATGAGAGGTGTACAAGATGATAAGAGGCATGGACAGCCTTTTTGCCCAGGAAATAGTGAATATAAGGAGTATAATTTCAGTGATTAAAGTACAAGGGGGATTATTTTTTCAGAGGGGTGGGTGAGTGAAACACGTTAGCATTGGTAGAGGCCCATTAGGGACATTTAAGAGACCCTTAGATAGGCAGATGGCTGAAAGGAAAATGGAGGCGGATGTGATCTTGGAGCAGGTTTAAGATTTGGTACAACATTGTGGGCTGAAGGGCCTGTACTGTGCTGTTCCAGTGGTGGAAGTTTTAACCTGGACCTTCCTCTTGCTTGATGCTGACTTCAGTGTAGTTGTAAATTGGCCGCTGATGCTGCTGGCACAGGGAACCAGGATCTGCAGGTCTAAAGTACAGCCTGGGCCGGACCAGGTGTATGGAGCACCAAGAGGTTAGGTAATAATTTTCCCACCAGTCAGCAGTGGTGTGAAACAAAAACAGATACATTACTGTTCCTAATTGGCCAACATTATTGGTCTCACAGGCTTGCTATCAGAGCTACATATCCTTCCTGGGAGCCTGTCTCCGCTGCTGCTACTTGTTCCAATCATCCCTCCTACCAAACTGGGCCAGTCTTTCCGATTGTCCCAGGTGTTTCCCAGGATGGTGACTCTGGCGTTTCTGGGTTTTTAACGGGGTGGGGTTGCTAGCCCCTCTTTTCGCAGCCATCGGAAATGTCCATGGCAGAGTTGGAAATGTGTAAACTGGCCCTCAGCTGGAGCCCAAATCCAGAGTCAGTAGCTGCGGGGTGCAGGAGATTGGCCAGACTTCTGCTTGGCAAGACGAATTAGGACATTCAGCTCACCGTCTCGGCTGGTTTCATTTTCAGCCCCAATCTCCCTGTAGCCCTTGTCTCCTTGTCAATTAAAAAGCTATTAATCTCTGTCTTAAATACGTCCAAAGAATTGGAGTCCTCGGGCAATGAATTCCACAGATTCCTCGCCCTCTAAAGAAATTCCTTATCTCTGTCCTAAAGAGACATCCCTCCATTCTGAGGCTGTGCTCTGGTCCAAGACTCCCCCACCCCACAACTATAGGAAGTATGCTTTCCACACTTCCTGCCAGCTTTCAACTCAAGTTGCTACTTGAAGAATGGCTCCAGGGCATTGACACTTTGCCATTTAAAGAGATGATAAAGACTTGTTAAAATGGGGGCATGTTTTTAACGGGGTGGGGTTGCTAGCCCGATGTCCAACCCTCTTCGCAGCCATTGGAAATGGCAGAGTTGGAAATGTATATAAAGCACTAACTGGCAGAGACTGACAGTTCAGCACCAGCAGCATCACAGGAGTTGCCAGTCAGCATGACGTAGGACTGCCTTAGGGACTCCAGCTCCGTTTTCTCTCCCCCCCACCCCTCCAGCGGGGTTTACTCCCAAAGCCTTCCCCATGAGTGGGTATCGCCGCAAGGCTGCGGAGGTTTGAGATCGGAGTTTTCCTTCTCCTTTGTGTGGTGTAAGTAAGGCTTGTTAACGTCTCAGTGACACAAAACAGGGTACGAATTTAAACTGTGACGAGAGCATTAAAAGTTTTTAAATGAGTGAACAATGATCTGGCAAATGGAATATAATGTAGGCGAAGCTGTGAATCAGTTCATCTTGGAATAGTGATGATTATAGGTAGTAGTGCGATCACTCGAGTTGAATGTGATGTTCTAATGAATTGTCTATTGGTGGGTCCTCAGGAGGCTGTAGAGGCCGATCGGAGACCCACATATTCTGGTGCAGCGTGGGCAAGGGTCGGTTGTGGTTCGTGGCTCGTGGGGTCTTTTGGTTGTTCGGTCTCTTTCTCAGCTGCCACTGGGTCTCTGCGACACGGTGGAGTCGCTCTCTCGTAGCACAGCTCCCTCCAGGTGTCTCTACGGAGTGCAATGTCTTCCCAGTTTTTAGATGTCATGTTGAACTTCCTCAGGCTGATTGTGATGTTATCTTTGAAGTGTTTCCTGGCCCTTCCAGGGACTCACTGACCTTCCTTCACCTAGGAGTAAAGGATCTGGGGAAAATGTGAGTTTAGACATCCGAATGATTTCAGAGTTGCCTTGTGCTCAGGGTAGACAGCATAAATCGTGGTGATAGATAAAGATTAGCTTTAGTCCAATGCACATCAACACAAGCAGAGAAATGCATTGTTTGTCAACAACCAACGCAGTCAAAGGCTATGCCGGGGGCAGCCCGCAAGTAACCCTACAGAGGAAGGTGAAAAAACGAGAGAGTCACCGCGGTGTCTCTCCTCCCTACCAGGAATGTTGTAGAAAGAGGGCCCAAAGTATTGAGGATCCCTACCATCCAGCCCACGATCTCTTTGACCCATTATCATCAGGAAGGAGGTACAGGAGCATCAGGACTGGAACTGCCAGCCTGGGTAGCAGCTTCTCCCCTCAGGCTGTGAGACTAGTGAACATCCTGCCATCACCCAGGTCTCGTCACTGGGACAGCGAGCTGTTTACTGTTTACCTGCGCTGTGTACTTTGAATTATATTTTGTTAATTTGTAATATTTTGTTATCAAATCCTGTCCTGATGAAAGTTCCCAGCCTGATACACTGTTTATTTCTCTCCTTTGATGCTGTCTGATTTGCTGAGTTCCTCCAGCACTGTCTGCTGCCCAGCATCTTCAGACTCTGTTCATGTACTTAACCAAACTTCTCAAATATATTTGATAGTATGCTGATTCTCATTGCCCTGAACGCAATATCTGTGGAGAGCAACGCACACAAAATACTGGAGGAACTCAGCAGGCCTGGCCTCTCCTCTCCCATCAGACTCCTCCTTCAGCTCTTTACCTCTTCCACCAATCATCTCCCAGCTTCTTACTTCATCCCTCCTCCCCCACCTATCACCTCCCAGCTTCTTACTTCATCAACACATCCCCGCCTTCCCCCTCCCTTGGTCTTGCCTATCACCTGCCAGCTTGCCTTCCTTCCCCCTCCCCTACCTCCTTATTCTGGCTTCTGCCCCCTTCTTTTCCGGTCCTGATGAGGGTCCCATGGAGAGAAGAGGGGATGTGGGGAGAATGAAAAGGGATTTATGAAGGATTGGTGTGCCGAAGGACTTGCATGCTCTCTCCCTCGGTGCAGGAATCTGTTCTAAGCTATCAGTTGTGGTCTTGGTCATTTGCTTAACAGATTAATGAAAGGGTTGCTTGTTATTGGAAAACTTGGGACGTGTGTCATGCTTTCTCCTCATCTTGTCTGTACAGTGAACATGTCACTGGAAATTCGGGGAACTTTGCTTTCCTGCTGACCTCCCTACTGGCACTTGCCCCAGCGAGCGGGAGGAGTGCCAAATCTGCCCCTCGCCACCATTCCAGGCCCCAAACGGTCCCTGCACGTGAGGTGACACTTCACCTGTGAGTCATCTCTCTTTTAGAGGTGAGACCTGATGTGAGTTGATAGACAAGCACCTTTGTTCCATCAGCCACAAAATGCAGTGTCTCCTGGTGGCTACCCTTTCAGTTCAACTTCCCGTTCCCATTCTGACCCTGATGATCCAGGGTCCCCTCTAATGAAGAGGGATCTCAGCTCAAAATGTTGACAGTTCTCCTCTCTACACGGGAGATTGATTTGTTATTGTCACACGTAGCACAATACAGTAGAAAGCTGTTGTTTTCACGATATCCTGACAAATTGATCCATAAAGTCCAGTAAATTTTATTATCAAAATACTTGTCACCATATACAATCCTGCAATTCATTGCCTTACTCAATAACTCTTTGGAATAGCTAACAGAATCAATGAAACACTGCCCAACCAGGGCACAGGAGACACAAAGAAACAACAATAATATAAATTTAAAAAAGCAATGAATATAGAGAACATGAGATGAAGAGTCCTTGAAAGTGAGTCCATAGGTTGTGAGAACAGTTCAATGACGGGCCAAGTGAAGTTATCCCATTTGGTTGAGGAGCCTGATGGTTGAGGGGTAATAACTGTTCCTGAACCTGGTGGTGCAAGTCCTGAGGCTTCAGGAACAGCTTTTTCCCCTGTGCCATCCGATTCTTAAATGGACGTTGAACCCTTGGACTTGTTTTGTTTGCTTCTATATCCCCTACTATATCTATTTCCTATCTCCCTTCTATATCGTGTATTGCATTGAACTGCGGCTAAGTTAACAAGCATGCCAGTGATAATAAATCTGATTCGTGTACCACCTTCCTAATGGCAGCAAGAAGAGAGAATGACCTGGGTCATGGGGGTCCCTGATGATGGGTGCCACTTTCCTGCGACGGCTCCGTGTAGATGTGCTTAGTTGCATGGAAGGCTTTACCCGTGATGGACTGGGCCATGTCCACTACTTTGTTTTTAGCATTTTCAGTCCAAGGGCACTGGTGTTTCTGTACCAGGCTGTGATGCACCCAGTCAATATACTCTCCACAGGACATCAGTACAAGTTTGTCAAAGTTTTAGATGTCATGCTGAATCACTGCAAACTCTTAAGGAAGCAGAGAAGCTGTTGTGCTTTCTTTGCGTGCTGGGACCAAATCAGGTCCGCCGAAATGATTACACCGAGGAATTTAAAGTTGCTAACCCTCTCCACCTCTGATCCCCCGATGGTGACTGGCTCAGGGACCTCTTGGTTTCCTTCTCCTGAAGTCAGTCGGTTCCTTGGTCTTGCTGATAGGCTGTTGTTATGACACCACTCAGACAGATTTCCTATCTCCCTTCTAAATGCTGATTCATCACCACCTTTGATTTCGGCCTACAACAGTGGTGTTGTCAGCAAACTTGACTATGGCATTGGAGCTGTGCTTAGCCACACAGTCAGAAGTGTAAGCGTATGACTGAACCCTCAGCATGCGGTGCACCTGTGCTGATGGAGATTAATGTTGGTGCCGATCAGAATTGACTGCGGTCTGCAAGTGAGGTGATGAGAGATGATAGTATTCAAATCCAGCCACAACTGCCGAGCATCCTTTGTTGATTCAAGTTTGGTCCAGAAGCTCCACTTCACAGGTGAACTGGCTTTCCAGAGTTCATCCCTAGGCCTCTTCTAACTTTCCTGGTCACCAGATTTGAATGCCTCTGACCTGACCCTCAGCAGAGCCTGTGGTCCATCCAGGGCTTCTAGCTGGGGAGGACGCTGAATGATTTGCACAAATACATCAAGGAAGGCTCTACAACGGGAAGTCAAAACTGCCCAGCATGTCATCAGCACCAGCCTACCCGCCATCAAGGACGTGTATACACAAAAGGGGTGGTTACATCATGAAGGATCCCACCCACTGTTTGTCCCACTCCCATCAGGGAGGAGGCTACCTAGCATCTATGCCAGCACCGCCAGACTCAAAAACAGTTGCTTTCCCCAAGCAGTAAGGTTGGTCAACACCTCCACCCACCAACACCCCCAACCACCACCACGTTATCATCCCCTGTCAGTCACCTCCTGTCCAGACACGGCTGTGCCCAGAGTCACTTCATGGACAACACAATCTGTGAATATAACCTGTGTATTTATATTCATTGTTATTTATTTTGTTGCTGTGGATCTGGTACAGCACAACTATGTTGTCCCCATTACACTTGTGTGCCAGAAATGACATAAAAACCATCTTGAATCTTGTAGGAAAGATGGCACTGAAAGAGCAGGAAAGAAGATTCTTTCCAGTCCTGACAAAAGGTCTCAACCTGAAACATTCCCCTCCATAGATGCTGCCTGACCTGCTGAGTTCCTCCAGCATTGTGTGTGTGTGTGTGTGTCTGTGACCCTTTTAAGTTGCATTTGGCCCATGTCCCACCGGACCTTCCCCATTCTTCCCCATCAATATACCTGTGCAGGCATATTTAAATTCTGTAAGTGCACCTACCTCAATCACTTCCTCTGGCAGTTCATTCCGTACACTGACCTCTGGGTGGAAAAAGTTGCTATTCTCACAGTCAACCCGTGCCCTTTAAATTCTTGATTCTCTGACCCCGGGAAACAGACCGTGTGCATTCACCCTATCTGTACCCCTCATCATTATATACCCCTAAAGTCACCCCTCATTCTCCTGCGCTCTAAAGAATAAAGACCCAACCTCTCTATAACTTGGTCTCTTGAGTCGCAGCCATATCCTCGAAAATCTCCTCTGCCCTCTTTCCAGCTTAATGGTATCTTTCCTACCAAAGCTGAGCGTGGTGTTCCAAACGCAGCCTCACCAACGTCTTGTGAAAGGAGGAATGAGGGTGGTGCCCTGTATTTTCTCAGAATAGTCCCATCTGGTGATGACAAAGGAATTTTATTTCATTTGGAGATGCAGCATGGTAACCAAATGCCCCACTAACCCATATGCCCCTGGGGTGTGGGAGGAAAGCAGAGCACCTGGAGGAAACCCTCAAAGTTACAGGGCGAATGCCCTTGCAGAAGAGGCCTCCGTCGGTCAGGGTTGACCCTTGATATTGCGTCCTAGCTGTCTAGATGTGCGAGCCAGGGCATTACAATATGGAGAGCAAGTTGTTGCCCACGTAGCAAACTCCTCCTCTCCACGCATCCGATGAACCCAAAGGAACGGCAGAGACTGATACAGTTTGGCACCAGCAGCGTCGTAGGAGTTGCCAGTCAGCGTTGAGCTCTGTTGGACTGCCCGAGGGGTGACAACTCCAGAGTTTTCCATCGGTGTCCACTTCCGAAGCCTTTCCCATGAGTGGGTGTATCCACAAGGCAGCAGAGGTTTGCGATCAGGGCTTTCCTTTTCCATCAGCTGACAAGCCCCGCCTGCGCAAAGCGACTGTTTTTAAGGCGCGAGGAACCCACCTTTGCCCTTCTGTCAGTAGAAGCAGACAACCATGAAGCCACATGTGATGTCCAGGAGCTGGAGTTGGTTGTCAGAGGTTAAGCCGTATAGGATTGGGAGCATTTGATAGAAGGATAGGAGCTTGTCCCCTTTCCTTTCCAGTTCCATTGAAGGGTCTCGGCTCCAAACGTAGAGAGCCTACGTGACAATATAGGCCCTTCAGCCCGCAATGCTATGCTAAACATGTCCTAATTATAAAAATTACCTAGGGTGACCCATAGCCCTCTGTTTTTCTAAGCTTCGTGTACCTATCCAGGAGTCTTTTAAAAGACCCTATTGTATCTGCCTCCACCACCACTGCTGACAATCCATTCCACGCACTCACCACTCTCTGCATGGGAAAAAAACTTGCCCCTGACATCTCTGTATCTGCTTCCAAGCACCTTAAAACTCTGCCCTCTCCTGCTAGCCATTTCAGCCCTGGGAAAAAGCCTCTGACTATCCACATGATCAATGCCTCACATCATCTTATACACCTCTATCAGATCACCTCTCATTCTCCTTTGCTCCAAGGAGAAAATGCCGAGTTCACTCAACCTATTCTCATAATGCATGCTTCCCAATTCAGGCAGCATCCTTGTAAATCTCCTCTGCACTCTTACTATGGTTTCCACATCCTTCCTGTAGTGAGGCAACCAGAACTGAGCACAGTACTTGAAGTGGGGTCTGACCAGGATCCTATTTAGCTGCAACGTTACCTCTCGGCTCTTAAACTCAATCCCATGGTTGATGAAGGCCAATACACCGTATGCTGCCTTAACCACACAGTCAACCTGCACAGCAGCTTTGAGCATCCCATGGACTCAGACCCCCAAGATCCCTCTGATCCTCCACACTGCTAAGAGTCTTACCATTAATACTATATTCTGCCATCATATTTGACCTACCAAAATGAACCACCTCACACTTATCTGGGTTGAACTCTATCTGCCACTTCTCAACAGAGTTTTTCATCCTATCGATGTCCCGTTGTAACCTCTGACAGCCCTCCACACTATCCACAACACCCCCAACTTTTGTGTCATCAGCAAATTTACTAAGAATAGTGGTCCCAGAACAGATCCCTGAGGCACACCACTGGTCACTGACGTCCATGCAGAATATGACCTGTCTACAACCATTCTTTGCCTTCTGTGAGCAAGCCAGTTCTGGATCCACAAAGCAATGTCCCCTTGGATCCCATGCCTCCTTACTTTCTCAATAAGCCTTGCATGTGGGTATCTTGTCAAATGCCTTGCTAAAATCCATATACACTACATTTACTGCTGTACCATCATCAATGTGTTTAGTCACATCCTCAAAAAATTCAATCAGGTTTGTAAGGCATGACCTGTCTTTGACAAAGCCATGCTGACTATTCCTAATCATATTACACCTCTCCAAATGTTCATAAATCCTGCCTCTCAGGATCTTCTCCATCAATTTACCAACCACTAAAGTAAGAGTCACTGGTCTATAATTTCCTGGGCTATCTCTCCTTCCTTTCTTGAATAAGGGAACAACATCCACAACCCTCCAATCCTCCGGAACCTCTCCCATCCCCATTGATGATGCAAAGATCATTGCCAGAGGCTCTGCAATCTCCTCCCTTGCTTCCCACAGTACCCTGGGGTACATCTTGTCCAGTCCTGGTGACTTATCCAACTTCATGCTTTCAAAAGCTTCAGCCCATCCTCTTCCTTAATATCTATATGCTGAAGCTTTTCAATCCGCTGTAAATCATCCCTACAATTGCCAAGGTCCTTTTCCGTAGTGAATATATAACCATAACCATATAACAATTACAGCACGGAAACAGGCCATCTCGGCCCTTCTAGTCCGTGCGGAACGCTTACTCTCACCTATCCAATTTTTTTAAAAAAATATTAAAGCAAAGTACTCATTAAGTACCTCTGCTATCTACTCTGGTTCCATACACACTTTCCCACTGTCACACTCAGTTGGTCCTATTCTCTCGTGTCTTATCCTTTTGCTCTTCACATACTTGTAAAATGCCTTGGGGTTTTCCTTAATCCTGTCTGCCAAGACCTTCTCATGGCCCCTTCTGGCTCTCCTAATTTCATTCTTGAGCTCTTTCCTGCTAGCCTTATAATCTTCAAGATCTCTGTCATTACCTAGTTTTTTGAACCTTTCATAAGCTTTTCTTCTTGACTAGATTTGCAACAGCCTCTGTACACCATGGTTCCTGTACCCTGTCTCATTGGAACATTCCTATGCAGAACCCCACGCAAATATTCCCTGAACATTTGCAACATTTCTTCCGTACATTTTCCAGAACATTTGTTCCCAATTTATGCTTCCAAGTTCCTGCCTGATAGCCTCATATTTCCCCTTACTCCAATTAAACGCTTTCCTAATTTGTCTGCTCCTATCCCTCTTCAATGCTATGGTAAAGGAGATAGAATTGTGATCACTATCTCCAAAATGCTCTCCCACTGAGAGATCTGACACCTGACCAGCATTTTGTGTGCTGCTAGGGATTTGGCGTGGACTTTTGCTGTGTTTGGGTGTGAAGTGATCTAGAGAAACTCAGCAACTGTAGGGGGAACTGGTCGGTGTTTCCGTTTGAGACTCCTCTCTCTGAGTCCATTTCCTTCCATCGAAGGAGAGTTGTCTCAGCTGTCCTGCCGTGGAGGTGAAGAGAGTTTGGAGATTTGCGACTAGTAGTCAATTCCAATGTCCTTTGCCTCTACATTCTGCTTGTGGGTTTCTCCCACAGTCCAAAGACCTACCTGTTAGTAGGTTAATTGGTCACTGTTTCGTGTTTAGGCTAGAGTTAGAGAGGTGGGTCAGTGCCTGGTGTGGCTTGTTGGTGCAGAAGGGCAGGTTCTATGCTTTGTCAATAAGTAGGTAACCCTCTCGGAGTATCTGGCCCCAAACACTGATCCCATTCCTGGCACAGTGGCCATCAGTCTGGGCATGAGCACTTCCTGTTCCTTTTTTTTCTGGGAGCCTTCCCTTGCTGAAGATAGAATTACTCCTGAGGGATTCCAAGCCCTGCAGCTAACACTTGTGTTGATCCAAGTGCTTTTGTTTTCTGTATTTTTCAGTGTTGGTTGTGCATTCAACCACAACTACCAGATCTTCCTCGGAAATCTCCGCCACAAGAGCTACAAGTACGGCTGTCGATGGCTCCCTCTCCGCAAGTGCTGCATCAGAGAATGCGACTGTCTCATCTGTAATGTCATCACCCTTGCAGAATACTACAGTGGCCTTGGAGAACCCCATTTCTTCATCCTCAGAAAATGCAACAACTATCTCTGCAGCACCATCCTCAGCAATGTCGCTCACAATGGTGAATGCAATGAGTTCCCCTACGACGACGCCCACAGCAGAGAGTGTGTCTGTTACCTCAGAGAATGCAATGAATCGCTCTACAACATCGTCTGCAGTGGAAAGTATGACTGTTGCCTCAGGTAATGCGACGAGTCCCACAACGACACCGTCTGCAATGGGGAACGTGACTGTTACTTCTGAGAATACGAGTCCCATTACAACACCGTCTGCAATGGAGAATGGGACTGTTACTTCTGAGAATACGAGTCCCATTACAACACCGTCTGCAATGGGGAATGGGACTGTTACTTCTGAGAATACGAGTCCCATTACAACACCGTCTGCAATGGGGAATGGGACTGTTACTTCTGAGAATACGACTCCCATTACAACACCGTCTGCAATGGGGAACGTGACTGTTACTTCTGCGAATACGAGTCCCATTACAACACCGTCTGCAATGGGGAACGTGACTGTTACTTCTGAGAATACGAGTCCCATTACAACACCATCTGCAATGGGGAACGTGACTGTTACTTCTGAGAATACGAATCGCACTACAACACCGTCTGCAATGGGGAACGTGACTGTTACTTCTGAGAATACGAGTCCCATGACGACGCTGTCTGCAATGGGGAATGGGACTGTTACTTCTGAGAATACGAGTCCCACAACAACACCGTCTGCAATGGGGAACAGGACTGTTACTTCTGAGAATACGAGTCCCATTACAACACCGTCTGCAATGGGGAATGGGACTGTTACTTCTGAGAATACGAGTCCCATTACAACACCGTCTGCAATGGGGAACGTGACTGTTGCTTCTGAGAATACGAGTCCCATTACAACACCGTCTGCAATGGGGAACGTGACTGTTGCTTCTGAGAATACGAGTCCCATTACAACACCGTCTGCAATGGGGAACGTGACTGTTACTTCTGAGAATACGAGTCCCATTACAACACCGTCTGCAATGGGGAATGGGACTGTTACTTCTGAGAATACGAGTCCCACAACAACACCGTCTGCAATGGGGAACGTGACTGTTACTTCTGAGAATACGAATCGCACTACAACACCGTCTGCAATGGGGAATGGGACTGTTACTTCTGCGAATACGAGTCCCACTACAACACCGTCTGCAATGGGGAATGGGACTGTTGCTTCTGAGAATACGAGTCCCACAAAGACACCGTCTGCAGTGGGGAATGGGACTGTTACTTCTGAGAATACGAGTCCCATTACAACACCGTCTGCAATGGGGAATGGGACTGTTACTTCTGAGAATACGAGTCCCATTACAACACCGTCTGCAATGGGGAATGGGACTGTTACTTCTGAGAATACGAGTCCCACAACGACACCGTCTGCAATGGGGAATGGGACTGTTACTTCTGAGAATACGAGTCCCATTACAACACCGTCTGCAATGGGGAATGGGACTGTTACTTCTGCGAATACGAGTCCCACAACGACACCGTCTGCAATGGGGAATGGGACTGTTACTTCTGAGAATACGAGTCCCATTACAACACCGTCTGCAATGGGGAATGGGACTGTTACTTCTGAGAATACGAGTCCCATTACAACACCGTCTGCAATGGGGAATGGGACTGTTACTTCTGAGAATACGAGTCCCATTACAACACCGTCTGCAATGGGGAATGGGACTGTTACTTCTGAGAATACGAGTCCCATTACAACACCATCTGCAATGGGGAATGGGACTGTTACTTCTGAGAATACGAGTCCCACAACGACACCGTCTGCAATGGGGAATGGGACTGTTACTTCTGCGAATACGAGTCCCACAACGACACCGTCTGCAATGGGGAATGGGACTGTTACTTCTGAGAATACGAGTCCCACTACGACACCGTCTGCAATGGGGAACGTGACTGCTACTTCTGAGAATACGAGTCCCATTACAACACCGTCTGCAATGGGGAACGTGACTGCTACTTCTGCGAATACGAGTCCCACAACAACACCGTCTGCAATGGGGAATGGGACTGTTACTTCTGAGAATACGAGTCCCATTACAACACCGTCTGCAATGGGGAACAGGACTGTTACTTCTGAGAATACAAGTCCCACTACGACGCCGTCTGCAATGGGGAACGTGACTGCTACTTCTGAGAATACGAGTCCCACAACGACGCCGTCTGCAATGGGGAACGTGACTGCTACTTCTGAGAATACGAGTCCCACAACGACACCGTCTGCAATGGGGAATGGGACTGTTACTTCTGAGAATACGAGTCCCATTACAACACCGTCTGCAATGGGGAACGTGACTGTTACTTCTGCGAATACGAGTCCCACAACGACACCGTCTGCAATGGGGAACGTGACTGTTACTTCTGAGAATACGAGTCCCACTACAACACCGTCTGCAATGGGGAACGTGACTGTTACTTCTGCGAATACGAGTCCCACAACGACGCCGTCTGCAATGGGGAACGTGACTGCTACTTCTGAGAATACGAGTCCCACAACGACACCGTCTGCAATGGGGAATGGGACTGTTACTTCTGAGAATACGAATCGCACTACAACACCGTCTGTGACATTTCAGTCTCCCAGCAGCCCAGTGCCAACCACCATGGCCGGCAATGTCACAGGGACCACTCTGAAAACAACCCCCACAGTGCCAACATCTAGCTTCAATGTCTCCTTCAGAATTTTGAACAAGGGATTCAACGATAGCCTGAATGATCTAAATTCCGAATATTCCAAGAGCTTGATCAAACAAATAGAAAAAGCGGTAAGTCTAAATTGTATGGATTGAGAAATGTGTTACCTAGCTCCCCCCTCCCCTTTAGAGAATCTGCATTACTTGTTAGTCAAATTTAAAGTAAATTTATTATCACACGATGTATATATTCCCATAGACTACATACATTACCATAAACTACCATGAGATTCCCGGCACTTGAAGGTGCGGTGACACTTGTGGCTGCCCTCAGCGCGTCTTTAGGTGTGTTGTTTGTTAATGCAAGCAACACTTGGTAAATAAGCTTGGGATTCATTTCCTTGCAGGCATTTACAGTAAAATAAAGAGACGCAATAGAATTTTCAACAAAAGCTACATAAGCCAAGAGCGACAAAGTGCAAGAGAAGACGAGCTCTGCAAGTGAAAATAGTACTGAGAACATGAGTGGGGAAGGGTCCTTGAAAGTGGGTCTGTCTGTCGGTGGTGGGCTCGGTTTGGGATGGTGGTGAGAGGGGTTATTGATACTGGCTCGGGCCTGATGGTTAAAGGGTAATAACGGTTCCTGAACCTGGTGAGTCTTCGCTAGCTCCTGCCCGGTGGGTAGTAGTGAGAGGAGAGCACGGTGGGGATCTTTGATACAGGGTGCTGGTAGTTCTCCATGTAAATGTACTTCATGACGGGGAGGGCTTTTCCGGTGACAGGCTGGGCTGTATCCACCACTTGTCTGCTCAGGGCATCAGTGATTCCATACCAGACCGTGAAGCGACTAGTTAAGATCCTCTCCTTTGTATCTGCTGAAGTCTATTAAGGTTTTAATGACATGCAAGCCCTTAAACCCAGGCAAACGCTGTTGTAGGACAGTTTCAGATTCCTGCCTTGGCCACTCTTCCTGTACCTTTTAGAATTTAAAGCTCGTCTCAAAAGGTGGAAGGTCGGACTCCGAGCTGTGATCGCTAAATCCCCAGATCAATAGCGGAGCGTGCTAAAGATGAGCAGCAAATGTGAAGCTGCCTATTTGTAGGGAAGATTGGAGAGGGCGGCTGTTATCTTGAGAGCGATAGATTGGGAAGGGTCGCCACACCAACGTTTGTGTATTTTCAGTGACCCTCAGGTGAAATCAGGTTAAGAATGCACTCGATGTGTTGAATTTCCCCAAGTTGGTTTACTAATCTCGCGTGCAATGGGGGTGGGGGGGGAAGAGGAGGAATTCTTGAGTGTGTTGTCCATAAACAGATCACTTCAACACAGTGGATTGAGGTGGTGCGAGGGAGAACATCAGAATGGGGTGGCAGGGTAGCGTAGTGGTTAGCACAAGGGTTTACAGTGTAGGCAACCCAGGCTCAATTCCCGCTGTTCCCTATAAGGAGCTTGTGCGGTCTTCCTGTGACCGCGTGGATCTCCCTCCCACCGTCAGTAAATCGTTCTGTGATTAGGCTAGGGGGTCGCTGGGCAGCGTGACTCGAAGGGCCTGTTCACTGTATCTCAATAAATAGTGTTAGTTACAGAGCGCTTTGCAGGCAGAAACCGTGACGGAGATTCTGAGGTTAAGAGTCTTTTTTTTAGTGTACTAGACTGTTCAATAACAGCTGGGTAGGAGCCAAGTTCATTCATTGTCTCAATCCACGTCCCATATCCCGCCTGGAGATTCGTCCCCTTGCAGGCAGCCACAACGCACAGAAACACAATAGAATCCACGGCAAAAGAGCCCACACAACACAGATGTTTAAACGTCCAATGTGTGAACAAAGAACAAATGATACATCCACAGAACTTGAACTGCAGAGGACCTGAAAATTTGTCCACGGCCCCCGTGCAGATAGGTGCGGAGTTGGTTCAGGGCCAAGTCGAGTGTCGATGGGCACAGAGTTAGGTTTATTAATTTAAAAAGAGTAAAGCCTCATGCAGCAGTGAGCTAAGCACTGGTTCATCCTTTGACGCCTCCGTCTTTTCAATGCATCTTGTCATTTAACTAGGCCAAGCATCGATTTGCTTTTGGGCTCTCGGGGGCCCAGGCTCCTGCCTCCGAGCCTCGTGTACATGTTTTCAGTACAGCAGGTGGCATGGCCACATTTCAAGTGCTACGTACCAGCTTGCCATCTCTACCTAAGTAAGGCTGTGTAGAGACAAGAGTGTGGTTGCTGGAATCTGGACGGCGTGCAAAACACTGGAGGGACTCGGCGGTCAGGCGTCCCGTGTGGACGGACGTATTGTCCATGTGACCTCCTGCAGATGCTGGAAGCTTTGAGCAGCGCGTGCAAAATGCTGGAGGGACTCGGCGGTCAGGCGCCATCTATGGAGGGGAGTAAACTGCCGACATTTTGGGACAAGACGGAAAGGAAGGGGGCAGACGGGGTGGGTGTGGGGGGAAGGAGTACAAGCTGACACAGGTGGTGGGTGAAACCAGGTGGCTTTACTCTGGCTTCCGCACCCTTCCTGTCCAGTGCTGGTGAAGGGTCTCGGGCTGAAGTATCGACTGCTTATTCCCTGCCTGACCTGCTGAGTTCCTCCAGCATTTTGCGCCTTCGATAAGGACGTGTTTGCCGCAGAGTGAAAGCAGGAAAGGCTCACTAAAGTCTTTCCTGGAAAAAGGCAGCTGATGTTTGAGAAGAAACTGAGTCCACTATGTATTCTCTCGAGCTTAGAAGAAATGTGGTGGGGTGGGCGTGTGGGCATTCCCAATTAAAACTACCATGTTCTGATTAAGCTGGTGACTGGATGTGGGAAGATGTTTCCCCTATTGATGGTGGATGCTTGAACCAGGAGTCCCAACGGCAAGAGAATTACAGCTGAGAGGCAGTGAAATGCTTCCATTTGCTGTGAAATCTGTTGTCTTGCTGCAGCAGTACAGTGCAAAGATTTAAAAACTTTTACTTATGTACATTTAAACATAATGGATTGTGTCATCTCAAACCAGTGAGATTTTATACAGAGGGCAGCCCCAAAACCTCTTGACCACGACTGCATGCTTTTCATGCATTGAGTTTCTGCCGCATGATTGGCTGATTAAATATTTGCATTAATGAGTAGGTGTATTTAATAAACCGGTCACTGAATGTGTCAATGATTCTGGGGAGAAGGCAAGAGAATGGGTTTGAGGGTGAAATAAATCAGCCGTGATCAAATGGTGGAGCAGACTCGATGGGCCAAACGGCCTAATTTTGCTCCTATGTATTATGGTCTTAAGTTTTCTTTTAAAAGTTGTTAGACCATATATGCCTGGTGTACACCCACGGGCATACCTTTCCAAAGCCTAATTTCCAGGCATATTAGTGTAAAAGGTCCTGCTTCACAAAGATGAAACAAATTTGCCAGGCCTAGGCCAGCACAAAGACTCCAGCAAACCTCCGTGGATGCACTGTGGAGAGCATTGAAGCCGGTTGCATCATGGCCTCTTCTGGAGGCTCCAGTGCACAAGATCAGGGGCAGAAAAAACTACAGAGGGTTGCAAACACGGCCAGTTCCATCATGGGCACCCCACCATTGAGAACATCTTCAAATGGTGCTGCATTGTCACGAAGGACACGGCATTCCCTCTTCTGATTGTGAGGAGGTACTCCCCCCTCCACCATCCGATTTCTGAACAGGTACTCCCCCCTCCGCCATCCGATTTCTGAACAGGTGCTCCCCCCTCCGCCATCCGATTTCTGAACAGGTGCTCCCCCCTCCGCCATCCGATTTCTGAACAGTAATGTAATTGGGAGAAGTGAACATAATTCACAACCACCGACACTGAGTTGAGGTTCACGTTAAGAGGCTGTGACGTGATGCTCGGTTATCACACTTCCTGGACTTCAATAAATCAGTTATGAACACTACCTTGCTACTTTACTCTTTTTGCACCATTTATTCACCGGCTGGTGGCGCAGTGACATCAGTGCCGGACTCCGGAGCGAAGGTTCCCGAGTTCGAGTCCAGTCAGGCCGCTCCCGGACACACTTTCCATCCGTGCCGGGTCGAGTGTCGAGCTTGCAACTCGGCCTCGTAAAACAACAAAAACTGCGCTGTGAGAAGGATGTGGGGGACCACTCGCAGACTCTTTCCTCCAAGACAACCACTTGGGGAAAATAAAAGTGTTTGCCGAGGCTGTGGCAGAGTATGGCACCCAAGAAAAGAATTTAATTTTTGTATATTTAATTTAATAGGATTCTTTGTGTACTTCACTGTACTCCTACAAAACGTCAGATTTCACGAAATGCTTCAGCACTAATGAGCTCGATTCTGATCACCTCTGGCAGTCACTGATTTTTGGCTCCTTGAGTAGCAATAGAGTTGGGCTGTTGCCAACGCAATGATAGCTCGAGCCCACCTTCATTCTTGTCATGGGAGAGCTGCTGCTGCTGCGGGATCTCTGAAAGCAGTGACAAATTGGAGTGGTGAGCAGGGGCACTGGGAATTTTCCCAGCAGGCTCCGAGTCCTGTGGGGCTAACTTCACTCCCAACAATGCTGAAACTGTTCCACAACTTATGGACTCGCTTTTAAGGACTCTTCAACTCGTGTTCTCTATATTTTTTGCTCATTTATTATTATTTTGTTTTAGAACTGGCTGTTTTTTTTTTGTACATTGCTCATTTGTCCATTTTGCTTGTGGCTTTTCACTGATTCTTGTTTCTCTGTATTTACCGTGAATGCCTGCGAGAAATGAATCTGAGGATTGGTAATATATTGGTAAATACATCACCAATATATCTGGTGATGTATTTACTTTAACTTGGAGGTCAGTTTCCCCGAGTATCTTGGGGCTGCCTCTTTCAAGTCAGAAGTCACAAAGACTTTCGCTCGTCTGGACGCTGAGCCCGGAGGGTGTTGACTTGCGTGGAGCACAGAACGGGTGCGAGGCCTGGTTGTCGCTCTCTAAGCTGTGTTTGATGCCAAACACCGATATGCTCTCTGTCCATCGTGTGCACATTAACACTTTTGGGGGGGGGGGGGGGGGGAAGAATTAAAAAATTTTTAAACTAACCCTGGTGCAGCAGTTATCTTCTCAAGCTTTTTGTTACTTTATTAATTTAGCTACACAACTGGAACTTGACCTTTTGAGCCACACTGCCCAGTAACCCCCAACAACCCCTGACCTAAATTTGGGACAATTTACAATGACCAATTAACCTTCTTACGGGTACCGTGGGAGGAAACCCACACATCCCACGGTACACCTGTACCTGGCTGGAAGCCCAAAAAGAGGTTATTGGTCTAAATTCTTTCACAACAGAGGTCGCAATTCACAGACCCAGACAGTGGGACAAGGCCCTGTAGTTCTGGGTAGGGGTCAGGGTTCATAGTCTGAGTGGGGGTCAAAGTCCCATGTCAGGGCTGGGGCGTGAGGTCTGCTGAATGGTGAAAAGCCCGAAGAGCGTAGCGTGTATGTGCTGAGGCTGTTTACATTAGTGGGAGTGTCGAGCACTAGAGGGCACAGCATCAGATTAGGGCATCCCTTCAGAACAGATGAGGAATTTTCATTACTCAGAAGTTGGTGAATCTGTGGAATTCACTGCCACAGATAACTGGAGACCAAGTCAATGAGTGTATTTAAAGCAGGGGTTTATAGATCCCTGATTAGTCAGAACCAAACGGCCTAATTCTGTTCCTGTTAGTTTCCCATTGTAAAATACCTATGGTATAAGTGACCAGCAGGAGTTTGTGGCCACGTGAGAGCAAGTAGGTCACTGAGAAAATAGTTTCTTTCCCCAAGCAGTAAGGCTGATTAACACCTCCACCCACTAGCCCACCCCTCCAAACCCCCCCCCCACCACTATATTATCATTTCCTGTCGGTCATTTTATGCCTAGCGTAACTTTATGGACACACAATCAATCTATGTACAAAAGCTATCTTGTGTATTTATATTTAATGTGAATACCAATATTGACTGTCGTCCTAAATATTTAATGGTGTTTTGTGTTTTTATTTGTGCCGTATCAGACCCGGAGTAACAATAATTTTTTCTCCTTTACACTTGCGTGCATCAGACAATCTTGAGCAGTATTTGGGGTTTGTGTTGATGCAGCCCCTCCGACTTGTTGAAATGAATGGCCTACTATTAAACTTTCTGTTCCAGATGACTGACGTGTATGGCTGTGCCAGGTGCCCACTCCGCGAGCAGTACGAGCGCTCGCAAGTTTTGAAGTTCAGGTAAGCTGTCCCCTTTCCAACCTTCAGCAGCCGTGATGAGCACCAAGATGGCCAAAGCTCAGGGCCGCACAAATGTGATTGATTGTGGCATGATCTCAGACTTGTGCCAGGCAACTGCTTCAGGTCGGGCTTCAGTAAAAAGCTTTCCAGCTGGCAAGGCATCTGACGGATTGTGAGGACTGGTGAGGGGATCGTCAGGGCCACCCTCCCAGGATTGCTCCATACACAGGGCCCTTAGTGATCCCTCCTATCTGCACAACAATCTCTTTGAATTCTCCCCCCCACCCACCACCAGGCTGGAGGCACCGTAGCATTAGGGCAAAAACTTAGGATGTTGATGCACCATCAATAACTCTCGGAGATGGGAGGCGACTGATAGGCTTTTATTAGCAGCAAGAGACCACGACATCTTGGAGACAGAGGGAGGAGCAGTGCCTCCAACCGCCTTTATACAGGGGTCTGTGGGAGGAGGCACAGGAGCAGACAGCAGAGGGGCATGTCCAGACAGGTATATGTAGTTCACTACAGATGTGGAACAACTTCTTCCCCCAGGCCATAAGACTACTGAACTCACTGGTCCCCCGCAAATAAAGCTCTAGTGGTGTTGTACTGTTTACTTTTTAACTTGTGTTGTAAACGTGCCTTGTCGTTCCTGTAGCTTTGGTCATATTACCTTGTGAGTTATACGTACTGTGTTGTGTACCTTGGTCCTGCTTAAGGAACGATGTTTCGTTTGGCGATAGGGATGTGTACAATGGCTATGAAGTTGAAGCTGAACTCTGGGTGTGTCACCAAACCTGCGCGGGATGCTCTCAAGGAAACGCAGTGGGATGGGAGGGAGGTCCGAGGCTCGTTTTGCTGCTGTTCTTCTGGACGTTGTGGCCGTGACGTGTTAGCGCTGGAACGTGCAGTGACACTTGAGCGTCCTTGGGACGTGCTGGTTATTAACGCAAATGGTGAATTTCACTGTACGTTTTGACGTACATGTGATAAATCTGAATCAAATGGGAATATTTAATAGTAAATGGCCTCTGTACACAGCTGATGGTCAGTTCATAGAACACAGAACAGCGCAGGCCCTTCAGCCCACAATGTTGTGCTAACCTTTTAACCTACTGCACAGTCAGTCAATCCCTCCCACACAGCCCTCCACGCTTCTTTAATCCACGTGCCTATATGAGACTCTTACTATAAATGTCCCTAAAGTATCTGGATCTACCACTACCCCTAGCAATGATTTCCATACACCCTCCATTCTGTGGAAAAATAACTACCTCCAATACCCCCTTCTAATTCCCTTCAATCACCTTAAAATTATGCACTTTTATATTAGTCATGTTTGCCATGGGGAAAAGTCTCTCAGTTGCCTCTCATTCTCCTTTGTTCCAAGGAGAAAAGCCCTTGCTCACTCACCCTTTCCTCGTAATACACGCTGTCTAACCTCGGTGGCACCCTGGTAAATCTCCCCTGCATCCTGTCCAAAGCTTCCACACCCTTCCACAACCAGAACTGAACACTCAAGCCGAGAGTGATCTAACCAGTTCAGAGCTTCCACGTTACCTCTTGAGCTCTGACTAATGAAGACAACACACCATGTGCAGCCTGAACTACTCTGTCAACTGGCACAGCAACTTTGAGGCATCTATAGGCATGGTCTAACTTGTAAGGGCATCAGCTTGAAGATTGGCCTTGTGGTACAAGACACCCGGACTTGACCTCTCACAAACTATTTTGCTGTGTCACGTCCTGCAGCTCAGTAAAACGGGGCTCCAGCTTAAGGGTGGACGTGTAGGTAAAGTGTATAATACAAAGGGCCCTCAGTGTTTGTCTTTGAATGTCTAATGTGACTTTCTAGGAAGTTGTTCTCCTAGAATCCCAATAGAACTTCCGGCATTCTAATTTTGTCCGAGCCCCAGAAAGCAGAGGAGTTATTTCCTGATGGTGTCTTTATGATGTCTCATTTGTTTAGATGGTGAAAGGCTTCGTGGCTTTGATGCCACAATCCGATATCCTGCTGGAAAAATGAAAATGGAAGTTTCCTAGTGGGAAGTTTAAATTGTATTAACACACTGTGATACCAATGCACCAGGACACTGTCCGGATTAGAGAAAATGGAGGGGCTATGTGGGAGGGAAAGGTTTGATTGATCTTGGAGTGAGTTAAAAGGTCAGCACGACATTGAGGGGCGAATGGCCTGCACAGTTCTGTTCTACAACCTGGTGCTAAAACAACCTAGTCCTGAGTGCCCACAGGACAAAGGAGCTGGTTGTTGACCCAAGGAATTGGCGAGTGGGGGTGGGGGGGGTAGACCAGTGTCTAGAGAGGATTGCCCCCTCCAGTGCTGACCCCTTCAACAAAGACGCTGTGGAGCCCAGTTTGTGACGCCTGCTTGTACCACTGGACCGGGACCTCCACGGCCGAGAGTGGTTCTGCCCCCTCTGTAATGGCTTTTCCACTTTTTAACTCTCTGCACAGATCTTCTGTCGTTGACGGGGACGATGGACAACCAACCAACAGTGTAATCATCTCTGATCTTTTCAATAGACTGGGTTATTAGTGAAGTTACTAAGTTTGGATCTGCGGCAAAATAGTGATTGCTGTGCTTAAGAATCTAGTCCTTAAGAACTTCTGCTTGGGTTGTCCTCTGGGCAAAGCTTAGCAGGTACTTCCTGAAGAATGATTTTGGTGTTTTATAATGAATAATATTGTGTCTTTTCCATTAAAGCCAAGGGTCGGTTGTTGCTGATGTAAAATCTACCTTCAAGAAAAACAACAACATAAACAGCGGATTACTTGAGGAGAATTTTAAAAATGCACTGACCAATGGCACCATCAACTCTTTGAGGATTGAAGATATAAAAGGTAATTAATTTCCCCCCCCCCCCCCATTCTTGCCTCTTCTCACCTGCCTATCACCTTACTCTGGTGCCCCTCCTCCATCTCTTTCTCCCTTGCTCCACTCTCCCCTCCTATCAAATTTAATCTTCAGCCCTTTACCTCTTCCTCCTCTCACCTCCCAGCCTTTCTTCGCCCCCCCCCCCCCAAAACCTGGTTTCACCTATCACTTTCTAGCTAGTCCTCGTTCCCAACCCCTCTCGTTTATTTCCGCTGTTCTTTCCTGCCCGAGCAGGGACAATGTGTTTGCTGCCTCCCTGGCTGTTGTCCCGAGGTTGTGAGGTCGCTGTCTTTCCCTCGCACTCTCCCTCTCCTTACTCATTAGTGAAGTGAGTGGCTGGCTAAGGCACTGAGGTAATTTCCTGTAGAACCATGATGTTTATTTAGTTTTAAGATGAGTTTGTTTAATCTTTGTCGGCATCTAAACGCACAGTGAAACATGTCTTTTGCAGCGACAGCCGGCACAACCGAAGGAGGTAGTGGGGGCAGCCTGCAAGTGTCACTCTATATTCTGGCACTGACAGCAACTTTCACCCCTCGCTTTAAACACAGGCTGTCTGGTTTTAGTCTCTCCTGCCCCAGGAGAAAGGCAGCCCCTTTTAATATATCCCACTCCGAGGAAATATTCCAAGCCTGTCCAATCTCTCCTCGTACCTCAAACCCTCTGGTCCCGGTAACTTCCATGGGACACTTTGCTGTGTCCTCACTTGCTCCCTGGAGCAAGGCGGCCGGAACTGCGTGCAATACGCCAGCGTTATTTGTCACACGTAAACGCGCCCTTGGTGTGACTCCGCTCCCGGCACCAGCAAAGCATGCCCGCAGCTTCTTAACCCCGACTCGAGCACGCTCGGAATGCGGGAGGGATCCCCTGCGTTCGCGGAAAGACCGTACGAACTCCTTACGGACAGCGGCGGAAATTGACCCCTGGTCACTGGAGCTGTGAAGCATTAGACTAACCACTACACCGCCGTGCTTTTGGAGCGAGGGAGCGTGGAGGTGATTGGTAGATGATGCGATTGCAGTGCAATCACCATTTCCTTCCGTCCGGTCTGCTTCACGGAGCGTCAGGACACAGAGCAGCACAACACTGGGCCAAGCCCCCCAGCCCGTGATGTTCGGAACCAATTAATGACGCCCTAATCCCTCCTAGTCTGCACGTGGTCCGTGCTTCCAGAAGGCTAACGGTGTGGCCGAAGATGCCCGCCACCATGGGCTGCCCCTTTTCCATCTTCTCCCTTCAGGGTGAGTGTTTCGAGCCCCAACTCGAACAACTTCTTCCCCACACTTAGCAGAACCAGTCATCTCTCTCATATCCCCTTCCTGGCAGTGCTGCCACATTCTACACCCCCATCGTGCTGGGGTGGGGGCTGAGGCTCTCCGCTGGAACCAGTGTGGGGGGGGGGGGTTGATTGCTGCAGCTTGTGCGTGCGCGGGAGGTCGGCTCCGGGGGTCAAACGTTTTTCCTGTCACTCTGGGGGTTTTCTTCTGCTTGTGGATGTCCGCAGAGAGAGAGAGAGAGAGTTTCAGGCTGTATATCGTCTATGTTCTCCGATGTTAAACAGAGCCGTTGAGATCGGCATGGTAACAGGACCCTCTGGCCCAGTGCGCCTGCACTCCTCCCCAGTCACACCCACGTGACCAATTAACAGTCGCCCGTCGTCTTTGGAACCCGGAGGAAGGTCACACAGGCACAGGGAAGAATATGCTAACTTGTTACAGCCAGCAGCGGGAATTGAGCCCGGGTTGCTAACGCTGTAACATCATTAAGCTGACCCTAGGATACATGCCCCCTCCCCCCACAAATCTGTACTTGGCTCATAACTGTATTTATTGACTGAGTGTTTGCAGGCAAGGAATTTGATTGCACTCTGATCTACGTGACAATAAACTAACTTGAAGGGTACAGTAGGGTGGCAGGGTGTTGAAACATTTCTACCAAAGGTGAAGGGTGGGGCTCCTTCCCTCCGCTGGGCTGCAGGTCACCCTTGAGCAAGGGGTAGCCCCTGGTCATATGAGTCGCTGGTGCCCATCATAAATCCTGGTTATGTGACCACTGATGCCAGGCAGGCAATCTCTGAAGGTATTGATAATGGCTGGGGTCACCCGTCTTGTAAAGACTCTGCCCAGAGGAAGGCAATGGCAAACCATTCCTGTAGGTTTGCCAAGAACAGTCATGGTCATGGAAAGACCATGATCTCCCACATAATGATGCTGCTGATGAAGGAAACGATGGGGCTGTGGAAGGATTGATCCAGCAAGAAGCAGCTGGTTCACAGGCGTGTGGTGTAACATCCGGTACAGATGTTTTATTGTGTACAGTTCTGGTCACCAAATTATGGGAAAGATGTCAACAAACTAGAGAGAGTACAGAGAAGATTTACTAGAATGTTACCTGGATTTCAGCACCTAAGTTACAGGGAAAGGTTGAACAAGTTAGGTCTTTATTCTTTGGAGCGTAGAAGGTTGAGGGGGGACTTGATAGAGGTATTTAAAATTAGGGGGATAGATAGAGTTGACGCTTTTTCCATTGAGAGTAGGGGAGATTCAAACAAGAGGACATGATTTGAGAGTTAGGGGGCAAAAGTTTAAGGGTAACACGAGGGGGAATTTCTTTACTCAGAGAGTGGCAGCTGTTTGGAATGTGCTTCCAGTAGAAGTGGTAGAGGCAGGTTCGGTATTGTCATTTAAAGTAAAATTGGATGGGTGTATGGACAGGAAGGGAATGGAGGGTTATGGGCCAGTGGGACTAGGTGAGAGTAAGCGTTCGGCACGGGCTAGAAGGGCCGAGATGGCCTGTTTCCGTGCTGTAATTGCTATGTGTCTCAACTCTGTTACCCGGGCTCAGTTCTGAGCTCAGTACTGCCAGTACTTTATTCACATTCTTCCAGTGGCCATGAAACACAAGCATTCCAGCACAGCACAGGCCCTTCAGCCCACAGTCTTTTACTGACCTTTTAACCTACTCTAACATCAATCTAACCCTCTCCTTCCAATTGCCCTCCATATCATCCATGTGCCTATCTGAAAGACTCGAATGTCCCTAGTGTATCAGCCTCTATCACCCGCTACCGGCAGCACGCTCCATACACCCACCACTCTGCTAATAGTAAAAAGACCCTCTGACATTTACACCCCCCCAAACTTTCCTCCAACCCTCAAGTTGCCGTAATGTTACGCCCCTCAGATTAGCGATTTCTGCCCCGGAGAAGTGCCTCTGGCTGTCCACTCTATCTATGCCTCTTGTCGTCTTGTACACCTCTATCAAGTCGCCTCTCATCCTCCCTCGCTCCAAGGAGAAAATCCCTAGCTCACTCAACCTATCCTCACAGGGCATGCTCTCTAATCCAGGCAGCAATCTGTTAAATTTCCTCTGCACCCTCTCTAAAGCTTCCTATAATGAGGCAACCAGAGCTGAACACGGTATCCAAGAGAGGTCTAATCAGGGTTTTGCAGAGCTGCAGTATTATCTCACGTCTCTTGAATACATTCCTTGAGTCCCAATGTGAACCTTATGAACAATCTCATCAATTTGTGGGAACTATGGACCCCGTCCTCCCTTTGGTGGCTGCTGAGTGTCTTCTAATGAAGGGGCGCGTACTGTAGAGGGGGATAGTGATTTAATGCCAAGCACATGAAATTCTGAGGGAACTCAGCAGGTTAGGCAGCATCTATGGAGAGGACAAACAGTTTTGGGCCCTGTAATTTAATGAACGTGTTGCGGAATGATTGCAAGGAAATGCAAGGGGGAGGGTGATCGTTCAGAGTGAGTACAGACTCTGGGCCAAATGGGCTCTTTCTCCATCATGCGGGTGTTACCGGCTGCCTGTTTCAGTGTCAGTTCCGCTTGTGTTGTCCAGAGGAAAGGTGCATTCGGTAATTATTTTTAATTTTGTTGTTCAGTGACGGAGATCAGCCCCACAAGAGAGCCAACCGTAGAGCAGCCGCCCTTGGTGCCCGGATGGGGTATCGCTCTCCTGGTCCTCGTTTGCATTATCCTCTTCATCATCCTGCTTGCCCTCTTCTTCTTGGTAAGGTCATCGTCCTTTGGTAAGCGTCCGTGCTCTTTGCTTGGCCCTCCCCTCACCACAAAGTCACACAGCGTAACCGCCTGCCAAACAAATCTTTCCAAGGGCAACTGGTGAAACTATGTTAAATTCAGAGGTGACCAGAAGGTGATGTGTTTTTTTTTGTGAAGTATCAGTCCTGAAGGAAAAGCAGGAGATGTTGGAAGCTCTACAGTTCAGAAAGTTCATTCACAAAATGCTGGAGGAGCTCAGCAAGTCGGGCAGCATCTATGGAGAGGGGTTAAACAGTGTCTGCCCAAACAGCGATTGTTTATTCCTCTCCACAGACGCTGCCTGACCCACTGAGATTTATCTAGAGATGCATCACAGAGTCGGCCTTTTGATCAATGCAGCCCAACAACCCCGATTAACCCTGACCTAATCCTGGGACAGTTTACAACGACCAGTTAACGGGCCTGGTACGTCTTTGGGCTGTGGGAGGAAACTAGATCACTTGGGGGGGGGGGGGGGGGAACCCATGCATTTATGGCTCTGAAAGTGAAGCTGCTTAACAAGATAAGAGCCCATGGTATTCCAGGAAAGCTACTAGCGTGTTTAAAAAGCAAACACGAGGAAATCTGCAGATGCTGGAAATTCAAGCAACGCACACAAAATGCTGGTGGAACACAGCAGGGCCAGGCAGCATCTACAGGAAGAAGCACTGTCGATGTTTCGGGCTTCTCTAACTTCCGTTAATGCCCCTGCTCCCTTTCTTACCCCATCCCTGATTTATTTATTTCCCCCTCCCCTTTTTGTTCTCTCTCTGCCCTTCACTCTTTACCTGTTCTCCATCTCCCTGTGGTGCTCCCCTCTCCCTTTCTTTCTCCTGAGGCCTCCCGTCCCATGATCCTTTCCCTTCTCCAGCTCGGTATCACTTTTGCCAATCACCTTTCAAGTTCTTAGCTTCATCCCACCCCCTCCGGTCTTCTATCATTTCGCATTTCCCCCTCCCCCCACTACTTTCAAATCTCTTAGTATCTTTCCTTTCAGTTAGTCCTGACGAAGGGTCTCGGCCCGAAACATCGACAGTGCTTCTCCTTATAGATGCTGCCTGGCCTGCTGCGTTCCACCAGCATTTTGTGTGTGAAGGTACTAGCATGGGTGATTGGCTGGAGGTAGAGTGGGAATAAAGGGAGCCTCTTTGGGTTGGCTCCTGGTGACTGGTGGTCCACGGGGGTCTGTGTTGGGACTGAGACTGCTGCTTCTCGTGTCATTTTTTAAATTGCCACATGTACCTAGATACCCGGGTGACGGGGTGGAGATACCTCTCTACCAGAGGTGTAAAACTCTCCCTCCCTCTGCTAGTCTGCAGGTCACCCTTGGGCGAGGTGTAGCACTTGCTTAGCCACCCCACCCCTGATCAAGGCCCAATGAGGCCATGGGAGTAGGTGGTGGATGCTGGTGGCCGTATGAGCAGCTGGTGTACTAGTTAGCTGCCCATGACTAGTGGGTGATCCACGGGAGTTGCTGCTGGGGCCACTGCTTCTCCCATTCCACGTCAATGAGTTGGACAAATGAATTGATGGCTTTGTGACCAAGTTTGGGGACGGTATGAAGATGGGTGGAGGGGCAGGTAAAGGATTTGGACTGGCGAGGAGAGCGGGCAAAGAAGTGGTGGAAGTGTATGGTCGTGCACTTTGGTACGAGGAATAAAAGCACAGAGTAATTTCTAAATGAGGAGGAATTGAAAGCATCTGCAAAGGGACTTGTGCAGGATTCCCTCAGGGTTAATTTGCAGGTTCAGTCTGTGGTGAGGAAGGCAAATGCAATGTTGGCGTTCATTCATTTCGAGAGGGCTAGAACGCAAGAGCCAGGATGTAATGTTGAGGCTTTATAAGGCAGCAGTGAGTCCTCACTTGGAATGTTTTGGGGCCCCTTATCTAAGAAATGTTATGGTGATGTTGGAGAGGGTTCAGAACAACGATTCTGGGAATGAAAGGGTTATCGTATCTGGATTGATTGATGGCTCTGGATCTGTACTTGCTGGAATTGATAAGAATGAGGGGGGACCTCATTTAAACCCTATCTCCTAAGTTTTATTCAGTGGAGACTGGGATCGTTTGTCGTATCTGGGTCCACTTTCTCCCTCCAGAAATGCTGCCTGAACTACTAAGGCTTTCCGGCATTTCCTGTTTTACAGATCTCTACAAGCTTTTTGTTTGGTTTATTATATAAATTCCAAGCTTTAACAAAGTTTGAGGCTTCTGCCAAGTTACAACAATCCTGTAACTTTATCCTTCTTTAAAATTCTGGAATCTGAAACTGAAACGTGGATATTTGGTGACATAAGTCACACAATTGTCCTTTGAAATCCTGGAGCTGCGGTAATATCTGCATTTTTTTTAGATTGAGGGCACTCGGTCCTTGTTTATTGTCATTTAGAAATGCATGCATGCGTTAAGAAATGATACAATGTTCCTCCGGAGTGATATCACAAAAAAAAGGACAAACCAAAGACTCACACTGACAAAACCACATAATTACAGCATATAGTTACAGCAGTGCAAAGCAATACCATAATTTGATAAAAGCAGACCATAGGCACGGTTTACAAAAAAAGTCTCAAGTCCCGATCGACTCCAATAGTTCCCCGATATCAAGTAGCAAAAGGGAGAAACTCTCCCTGCCATAAACTTCCAGGCACCGACAAACTGATACCTTGGAAGCAGCCGATGACAACAGACTCTTAGTCCGTCTGAAAACTTCGAGCCTCCGACCAGCCCCTCTGATACAGTCTCCCGAGCGCCATCCTCTGCCGAGCGCCTTCGACCTCGTCCCGGCCGCTGAAACAAGCAAAGCCGAGGTCTCGGAGGCCTTCTCCTCCGGAGATTCCGGACCGCACAGTAGCAGCGGCAGTGAAGCGGGCATTTCAGATGTTCCTCCAGATGTTCCTCCACGCTCTCACGTCTGTCTCCATCAAATCAGGATTGTGCACCGATCCCTACTTAACAAGTAACAGATATCATTCTCCAGAGAGGCCGCGCGAGCTGTGTCACGCCACCATCTTCTCCTCCTCCACTGTTTGATTAAACAGTATCCCAATGTCAGACATGAGCACATGGGATTCTGCAGATGTTGGAAGTTTTGTACAACACACAAAATGCTGGCAGAACACAGCAGGTCGGGCAGCATCTACGGAGGAGAATAAATAGTTGCTGTTTTGGGATAAGACTTTTCATCAGGACTGGAAAGGAAAGGGCCTGAAGCCAGAATTAAAAAGGTAGGGGACAGGAAGGAGTACAAGGTGACAGGTGAGACCAGGTGAAGGGGAAGTGATGCAAGTGAAGAGAGGAGGTAAGAGGGGAACTAGAATGGGGAAAGAGAGGAGGAGGAAAGTGGGGAGTAATTACTGGAAATTGGAGAAATCTATGTTTGTGCTATCGGGTTGGAGCTTACCCGGAAGGATGTTGGTGTGTGGCCAAGTGGTTAAGGTGTTCGTCTAGTGATCTGAAGGTCGCTAGTTCGAGCCTTGGCTGAGGCTGCGTGTGTGTCCTTGAGCAAGGCACTTAACCACACATTGCTCTGCGACGACACCGGTGCCAAGCTGTACGGGTCCTAATGCCCTTCCTTTGGACAACATCAGTGGCGTGGAGAGGGGAGACCTGCAGCTTGGGCAACTGCCGGTCTTCCGTTTATTAAAAAAAAAACTTGCCCAGGCCTGCGCCCTGGAAACTTTCCAAGGTGCAAATCCATGGTCTATCGAGACTAACAGAGGCCTACACTACACACCCGGAAGGAACAGGTGTTGCTCTTCCAATGTGAGTTTGACCTCAAGGTGGAAGTTTCTCAACCTTGACCCACCACGTCAGGTTCTGTAGATGGTGGAAATCCAGAGCAACACACACAGTGCTGGAGGAACTCAGCAGCAATAAGCAATGAGGACCTTCATCGGCACTGAAGAGGAAAGGGGGGGAAGAAGCCGGAACATGGTGGGCTGAGGGGAAGGAGTGAAAACTGGCAGGTGACAGGCGAGGCCCTGTGAGGGGGGAATGTGGGTGTGTGGTGGGCTGGGGTTTGAAACCAATTCAGCAAGAACCAAAATGAGGAGAGGCTGAGCGAACTCGGGCTTTTCTCTTTGGAGCAAATGAAGATGGGAGTGTACAAGATAATGAGTGGCTTAGCCAGAGCTTTCCCCGGGATGGAAATGGCTGATACGGTGCATAACTGAAGTGTCTGGAGGGGGTGGGGTCGTCAGAGGTGGGTGCATGGAATGCCCTCTCTGGGCTGGTGGTAGAGACGGGTACATTAGGGAAGTTTAAGGGTTTTCTAGATAGGCCTGTGGCAGAATGAGAAGTGGAGGGGAGGGTTAGGTTGATCTTGGACTTAGGTTAAAGGGTCAGTACAATATTGTGGGCCAAAGCTCCTTAACTGTGCCGTTCTGTTGCATGTAATTCCACTGCGAGCTCTGTAATGGGGAAATTACCGTATTCACAACTGAAAACCAGTTACACGAGTGTCCCACACAAGCATCTATTTACTTAGAAATCCGGTGCAGAGTAGGCCGTTCCAACACCCCGATTTAACCCGAACCCAATCACAGGGCAATTTACACTGACCAATGAACTGTCCAATACCTGTTTGGACTGCGGGAAAACCCTCACATTCCACGGGAGGACGTACAGAGACACCTCGTGCAGGGTGAAGGGATTGAACGCCACCCTGAGCTGTAATGGTGCCACACCTAGCGCTACTCTACCATGGTGGTGTTCTTCAAGGCATAAACCGTGTAAAGAGAGTTGGTTGGCAAGCTGGGGCTCCACGTGACTGAACAATCTCACACCACCAATAATTACGAGCTGTTTAATTCGGTGAGTGGCACAATAATGAGATGCATTGGTGTAATGAGACAGTCCTGGTGAATGGTCTCCGCCCAAAATGTCAACTCTTCATTCCTTCCGTAGATGCTGCCTGACCTGCCGAGTTCCCTCAGCATTGTGTGTGTTAGAGACGCCGAGTTCCCTCAGCATTGTGTGTGTTAGAGACGCCGAGTTCCCTCAGCATTGTGTGTGTTAGAGACGCCGAGTTCCCGCAGCATTTTGTGTGTGTTGGAGACGCCGAGTTCCCTCAGCATTTTGTGTGTGTTAGAGACGCCGAGTTCCCTCAGCATTGTGTGTGTTAGAGACGCTGAGTTCCCTCAGCATTGTGTGTGTTAGAGACGCCGAGTTCCCTCAGCATTGTGTGTGTTAGAGACGCTGAGTTCCCTCAGCATTGTGTGTGTTAGAGACGCCGAGTTCCCGCAGCATTTTGTGTGTGTTGGAGACGCCGAGTTCCCTCAGCATTTTGTGTGTGTTAGAGACGCCGAGTTCCCTCAGCATTTTGTGTGTTGGAGACGCCGAGTTCCCTCAGCATTTTGTGTGTTGGAGACGCCGAGTTCCCTCAGTATTTTGTGTGTTGGAGACGCCGAGTTCCCTCAGTATTTTGTGTGTTAGAGACGCCGAGTTCCCTCAGCATTGTGTGAGTTAGAGACGCCGAGTTCCCTCAGCATTGTGTGAGTTAGAGACGCCGAGTTCCCTCAGCATTGTGTGTGTTAGAGACGCCGAGTTCCCTCAGCATTGTGTGTGTTAGAGACGCCGAGTTCCCTCAGCATTGTGTGTGTTAGAGACGCCGAGTTCCCTCAGTATTTTGTGTGTTGGAGACGCCGAGTTCCCTCAGTATTTTGTGTGTTAGAGACGCCGAGTTCCCTCAGCATTGTGTGAGTTAGAGACGCCGAGTTCCCTCAGCATTGTGTGAGTTAGAGACGCCGAGTTCCCTCAGCATTGTGTGTGTTAGAGACGCCGAGTTCCCTCAGCATTGTGTGTGTTAGAGACGCCGAGTTCCCTCAGCATTGTGTGTGTTAGAGACGCCGAGTTCCCTCAGCATTTTGTGTGTGTTGGAGACGCCGAGTTCCCTCAGCATTTTGTGTGTTGGAGACGCCGAGTTCCCTCAGCATTTTGTGTGTTGGAGACGCCGAGTTCCCTCAGCATTTTGTGTGTTGGAGACGCCGAGTTCCCTCAGTATTTTGTGTGTTAGAGACGCCGAGTTCCCTCAGCATTTTCTGTGTTGGAGACGCCGAGTTCCCTCAGCATTTTGTGTGTTGGAGACGCCGAGTTCCCTCAGCATTTTGTGTGTTGGAGACGCCGAGTTCCCTCAGCATTTTGTGTGTTGGAGACGCCGAGTTCCCTCAGTATTTTGTGTGTTAGAGACGCCGAGTTCCCTCAGCATTTTGTGTGTTAGAGACGCCGAGTTCCCTCAGCATTGTGTATGTTAGAGACGCCGAGTTCCCTCAGCATTGTGTGAGTTAGAGACACCGAGTTCCCTCAGCATTGTGTGAGTTAGAGACACCGAGTTCCCTCAGCATTGTGTGAGTTAGAGACGCCGAGTTCCCTCAGCATTTTGTGTGTTGGAGACGCCGAGTTCCCTCAGCATTTTGTGTGTTGGAGACGCCGAGTTCCCTCAGCATTTTGTGTGTTGGAGACGCCGAGTTCCCTCAGTATTTTGTGTGTTAGAGACGCCGAGTTCCCTCAGCATTTTGTGTGTTAGAGACGCCGAGTTCCCTCAGCATTGTGTATGTTAGAGACGCCGAGTTCCCTCAGCATTGTGTGAGTTAGAGACACCGAGTTCCCTCAGCATTGTGTGAGTTAGAGACACCGAGTTCCCTCAGCATTGTGTGAGTTAGAGACGCCGAGTTCCCTCAGCATTTTGTGTGTGTTGCCCTGGATTTTCAGCATCTGCAGAATCTCTTGTGTTTTTCTGCGTTGATCAGAACTGTCTCAAGTATTGAATACAGGATCTCTTGGAGGGGAAGACCGGTTATATCTGTGTTCCTCTCTAAGTAGTTTAGAAGCAGGGACAGTATGATGAGGAGTGAAATGAGAGAGTTCTTCAATTGGGTTGTGAAATTTTGGAATTCTCTACACTGATCATTATCATTCAAAATGGAGATAAATGGGTTTTTTTTGGCCTTCACGGGAGCAAGTTATGTGGGAAGGTCATTCCATCTGGTTAGCCTCCAATCTGACGGCACGAATATTGCTTTCTCCAACACCCAGTGATTTGTTCCCCCCTTCCCCTCCCACCCTCTCTTTCAATTCCTCATTCTGCCTCTTCTTTTGGCCCTTCCCTTCCCCTCACCTGTCCATCACCTCGCGCTGGTGCCCCGTCCTCCATTGCTCTTCTATCAGATCTCTCCTTCAGCCCCGTACCTCCCCCACCTAATTCCACCCAGCTTCTTACTTCATCCCTCTTCCCCCACCTATCACCACCCAACTTCTTACTTCATCCCTCCTCCCCCCCCACCTATCACCTCCCAGCTTCTTACTTCATCCCTCCTCCCCCCCCCCCACCACCTATCACCTCCCAGTTCTTACTTCACACCCCCAACCTTTCACCTCTCCTCGTCGTACCTATCACCTGCCAGCTTGTACTCCTTCCCCTCAGCCACCTTCTTATTCCGAGCTGGCCCCTCCTTTTCATTCCTACTGAAGGGTCTTTGCCTGAAACATTGATGTTTGTTTATTCCCATAGATGGCTGCCTGGCCAGCTGAGTTCCTCCAGCGTTTTTGTGTGTGTGTGTGTGTGTGTTGCTCTGGATTTCCAGAATCTCCGGTGTTCGTGAGGGTATCATCCTGGGAGGTGGTGCTGAGCTCAAAGCTCAGCCAGAAGCTTCAACGCCGAGCGGGTTGAAGGGCGACTCCTCCTCACGTCTGCCTGTTCTTCTTTCAGATCTTCTGCTTGCGTCGACACAGGACGCAGAGGCAGTTTGAATTGCTTGGTTCCAGAGGGTCGTACGTCCCAATGGCGGAGCGAAACGACTACCCGCAGTACATGTCGCACAGCCGGTTCACGGCGCCATCTAATGCTGACAAGGACGTCTACGGACAGGTAAGGCCATCTGTGTGAGGGGATCCAAGTGCTTAGTTAGTGGTGAGGATGAAAATCCACGAGCTGGCCGAGGAACCAAGAACTGCGAGAAAGCAGACTGGCTGTAACTGAATTCCTTTACGCTGGGAGATTTACACTTTGGCACTCGGGCGACACAGTGGTGTGGTTAGTATCGAGCACCCGTTGTAAGATAGGGTTGCAATTTCTCCCACTATCAGTCAAAAGGTTTGTGCGTTCTCTCTTTGACCGCGTGGGTTTCCTCCGGATGCTCCAGTTTCCGCCCACAGTCCAAAGTCGTACGTTTAGGTTGCGGGCTTGCTATGGAAGAGCGGCGACACTTGCCTGTGACGCAGGTGATGCGTTTCACTGTTTGTTTCGATGTTACATGTAACCAGTAAATCTTTTAAATTGACTTGGAGATCATTTAGAAATTAATGACGCATTTAAAAAATTTTATTCTCGGCTTTATTCCTCTGAATCTCTGAATGACAATATCTCTGTGGATCAATTTTTACAGAATCTGAATATCCCCTCACTTTCATCTGATTTCAAAGCCAAACTCAATGCGCCTATATCACCAGAAGAAATATCTTTTGCAATTTCTGCACTGTCCTCAGGGAAATCTCCTGGACCTGATGGGTTCCCTGTGGAATTTTATAAATCATTCTCTTCACTTCTTTCTCCTCAGTTACTTTCAGTATTATCTGACTCGTTTAATTACGGCAAATTGCCACCCTCTTTCAATGAGGCATCTATTATTCTTCTTTTAAAAAAGGGCAAAGACCCAACAGAGTGTTCCTCGTACAGGCCGATCTCTCTGCTCAATGTTGATGTAAAGATCTTAACTAAAGTTTTGGCTCATAGATTAGAAACCGTTATTCCCTCCATTATCTCTGATGACCAAACAGGCTTTATTAAAAACCGTCTCCCTTTTTTTAACATTCGGCGTCTATTTAATATATTATACTCAGTTCCAACTGGGACTCCTGAATGTGTTATCTCCCTTGATGCAGAGAAAGCATTTGATCGTATAGAGTGGAACTACCTTTTTGCAGTCTTAGAAAAATTTGACCTTGGCCAAAGTTTCATCTCTTGGATCCAATTGCTGTACCTGTGTCCTACTGCTTCTGTCCTAACTAATTTTCAGAAATCCCAAGTATTTAATCTCAAACGTGGCACCCGTCAGGGATGCCCCTTAAGTCTCTTTCTCTTTGATTTGGCTATAGAGCCTCTGGCGATAGCATTTTGAAATTGTCCTGAAGTGACCGGGATTTGGAAAGGGGGTGTTGAGCATAAAGTTTCTCTCTATGCTGATGACTTATTACTCTTTCTCTCAAATCCGTCTACATCCTTACCTCTAATGTTTTCACTTCTTGACCAGTTTAGCCAGATCTCTGGCTATAAACTCAACTTACATAAGAGTGAACTTTTCCCAATTAATAAAGAAGCTCAAGAACTAATATTTCGTGATCTCCCTTTTAAAGTAGTCCATAATCAATTTACTTATCTTGGAATTACAGTCACAAGGAAGTTTAAAGATCTCTTTTGTGAAAACTTTGTCAATCTTTCATATGCTATAAAACAGAGTCTGGTACAATGGTCACCTCTATCTATGTCTTTGGTAGGTCGTATTAATGTTGTTAAAATGTATGTTCTCCCCAAATTTTTATACTTATTTCAATCTATCCCAATTTTTATTCCTAAATCTTTTTTTGATTCCTTAGACTCTATTATTTTGTCATATCTGTGGCAGAAGAAGCGCTCTAGAATTAATAAAATCCACCTCCAAAAATCTAAAAAAGAGGGTGGCATGGCTTTACCTAACTTTCGCTTATATTACTGGGCAGCTAATATACGTTGTGCTACCTTCTGGTCTTTCTTCCACGGTCAACCCGAGTGCCCTAACTGGGTGGGAATGGAGTTGAGCTCCACTAAAGAATTATCTATATCTGCACTTCTTGGCTCTGCACTCCCTAGCAGTCTGCCCAGATCAATAGCTAATCCTCTGGTTAGACACACTTTGCGTATATGGGCTCAGTTCAGGAAATGCTATGGTTTCCAGGGGTTTTCCATTTCTAGCCCTGTCACACATAATCACCTTTTTTTGCCTACTACGTACGATTCAGCATTCCATGTTTGGTACAGGAAGGGCATTAGACATTTTGAAGATCTTTTCATTGATAATCGCTTCGCTTCTTTTCAGCAGCTCTCTGTTAAGTTCAACCTGCCTAACGCTCACTTTTTCAGATATCTCCAAATCCGACACTTTACTGCTCCTTTAATTCCTAACTTTCCTGAAATGCCTGCGAAAAATGCTATGGACCTATTTCTTTCCATTAATCCACTAGGTAAAGGTTTAATTTCAATTATCCGAGATAAACTAGCAGCCTTACGATGGGCCCCTGTGGATAAAATTAAAATGGCCTGGGAGCAGGATTTAAATATCTCCTTATCCGAGGAGAGCTGGGACTCAGTTCTCAAATCGGTTAACTCAACCTCTCTTTGTGCTTGCCATTGCCTTTTACAGTTTAAGATTGTTCATAGAGCCCATATGTCTAAATCTAAACGATCTCGATTCTACCCTGGCATTAATTAGTCCGCTCTGTGATAAATGCAAGAGGGGCATGGCCTCTCTCATCCATATGTACTGGCTCTGTCCTAGCTTGGAGAAATTCTGGAAAGATGTCTTCACTACATTATCGGGTATTCTGAATCAGCACCTAGAACCTAAACCCTTAATTGCTCTGTTCAGTTTTTGGGGCAAGACAGATTTATGTCTGGGTCTGACCCAATGCCGAATACTATCCTTTGCCTCTCTCCTGGCGAGACGCTTGATCCTCCTTAGATGGAGAGATGTTGCCCCGCCCACTCATGCGCAATGGCTTAACGACATTATGGCCTGCTTGGACCTCAAAAAAATTAATTATTCAGTTCTCAATTCGGATCTAAAGTTCCATAAGGTCTGGGGACCTTTTATCGAGTACTTTCATAACCTTCCTCTTGACTAGGGTTTTTTTTGTTTTTTTTTCTCTTTTTTTCAGTCCCTTGCTTTCAGCTCCCTTTTTTTTCTGGTAGTAGGCATTATTATCCTCTGTTGCTAAGTGTATTCACAGTCTGGGAGTTTGCTGTCCGGACTTATACTCTTTATACTGTGTGGTGGTTGGTCTGGAATTGTTGTTTTTTTTCTTGTGTTGTGGGGTTTGGGGAGGACACTAAGCTCACTTGTCTTTAATTTAGGTGCTTTTTTGTTAAATTTTCTTCCTTTGTAGCATATTGTTATTGTATGCTTAATCTTGCACTGTATTAATGCTCCCCACTGGGATTTGGGGTTTTTAATTTTGAAAAATGTTTTGAAAAACTAATTAAAAAATTAAATTTAAAAAAAAATTGACTTAGAGAGACAGCCCAGAATAGGCCCTTCGAGCCACACCACCCAGCGACCCACCGGTTTAGCCTGAACCTAATCACAGGACAATTTACAATGACCAGTTGACCTTTGGACCGTGGGAGGAAACCAGAGCCCCTGGAGGAAACTCTCAGTCACGGGAAGGAGGTACACACTCCCTCGCTGTGAGAGCACGGCGGTGTAGTGGTCAGCATTCAGGGGCGGGAGTTCAGCACCAGCGGTCAGGGCTGAACTCCCGCCCCTGTCCGTAAGGTGTTTGAATGCCCTCCATGTGACCACGCGGGTTCCCTCCAGGTCCTGTGGTTTCCTCCCACTTTCCGTTTGTGGGTTAAATTGCTCAGATGGGTGTAATAGGGACCAGCAGAACCTGTTACCATGGTGTATCACTTAAAAATAAAAATAAATAGTTTTTGTGGCAGAATTACAAAGGCATATAATTGCCATGAGTTATCAAACTAAGTTTTTAAAGAAAAATAGAGGTAGTGTTCCTGGACCATTCAGAAATTGATGGTAGAGGAGAAGAAGCTGCTTAAACAGTTTTCTCTATAGCTGTCATATGACATCATCATCATGTGCCAAGTTGTATGACATAATTGCGTGCCATGTCATTTGACGTGGGCAGCCATGGTAAAATGACCATAGAACCATAGAACATTACAGCACAGAAATAGGCCTTTTGGCCCTTCTTGGCTGTGCCGAACCATTTTTCTGCCTAGTCCCACTGACCTGCACCTGGACCATATCCCTCCATACACCTCTCATCCATGTACCTGTCCAAGTTTTTCTTAAATGTTGAAAGTGAGCCCGCATTTACCACTTCATCTGGCAGCTCATTCCACACTCCCACCACTCTCTGTGTGAAGAAGCCCCCCTAATGTTCCCTTAAACTTTTCCCCCTTCACCCTTCACCCATGTCCTTTTTTTTTCTCCTCCCCTAGCCTCTGGAAAAAGCCTGCTTGAATTCAGTCTATCTATACCCATCATAATTTTATATAACTCTATCAAGTCTCCCTTCATTCTTCTACGCTCCAGGGAATAAAATCCTAACCTATTCAACCTTTCTTGGTAACTCAGTTTCTCAAGTCCTGGCACGTTTGTTCTTAGCAAATTTTTCTAAGACGCAGTTTGCCTTCACCTGGGCAGTGTCTTTACAAGATGAGTAACCCCAGCCATTATCAATACTCTTCTGATATTGTTTGCTGGTGTCAGTGACAAGGGACTTGGGAGTCCTCGCACAGGGTTCCCTAAGGGTTGGTTAAACTTGCAGGTAGAGTCTGTGGTGAGGAAGGCAAATGCAATGTTTGATGCACCATCAATAACTCACTCTGAGATGTAAAAGCGAGATATCGGCTTTTATTGACTGGAAGAAGGAACGAGCAGTGGTTGACCACCATACTACATCCTGGAGACTGAGAGGCCGGGCTCAGACCTCCATCACCTTTATACAGGGGTCTGTGGGAGGAGCCACAGGAGCAGTCAGCAGGGGGCGTGTCCAGACAGGTATATGTAGTTCACCACAATGTTAGCATTCATTTCAAGAGGACGAGAATATTAAAAGCTAAGGCTTTATAAGGCACTGGGTTAAAGCGGGTGTGCCGGCATTGAAGAGGGTCCAGAGGAAGTTTGAGAAGGAGCGTGGAAACGAGGGATTGCTTCTATACTTGCTGGAAGTTAGATGAAGGGGGATCTCGTTGAAACCTATGGAATATTGAAAGGCCTAGATAGAGTGGAAGTGGAGAGGGCGGGGAAGTCCAGGGCCAGAGGGCACAGCCTCCAAGTGCAATTGATTAGTAAGGGGAGAAGGCAGGAATATGGGGTTTAGAGGGACAGTAAATTGGCCATGATGGAATGGCAGAGCAGACTCGATGAGCCAAATGTCTTGGGGTCTTAATACGAACTGTAGTATGTCACACTCATCAGGATTGGACAAGCTGTTCAGAGGACGATATTGGAGGTATGGGGGAGAACCAGGGGAACACACAGGGTGTAGTGCTTTGCCTGACAGTTGTGGGGGTGCAGGCCAGCGAGCTCCTTGTCACCCACGCCAATTTATATTGTCTGTGAGGAGTGTGCATGTCCTCCTCCCACAGGCCAAAGATGTACCACCGGTTAATCAGTCATTGTAAACCGTCCTGTGATTAGGCTGGGGTTAAATTGGTGGGTTGCTGGAGCCTGTTCTGTGTTGTATCTCTAAATAAATATGGTGCTGCTTTGATTTCTCAGCCTGGCTTCTATTTATACAGCAGACTCCCTGCATTGTTCGTGCTATTCCCCATTTCTGTTTACAGTCACAGACTCACTCAGGGCACATTTGGAACCGCTTCCATTTGCTCATTGTTAAGCAAGATGTCCCTGCTGCAACAGATTTAGATTGGAATCTAATTCATTGTCTGTTGGTGAGACGCCCCCCCCACCCCCGCCCCAGATCTGGTTTCTTACCCTGAGGGTTGAATTTCTGTTTCAGTCCGAACTGGAGCAGCTGTCAGCTGTGCTGTTCAGTTGAACCTGCCATTCGGTAAGGACACAGCTCTGACCTCTGCCTTTTCCTGCATCTTCTTCCTGACTGTGTGCACAGGTCTCCGCTGGGCTCTCCGGTTTCCTCCCACAGTCAGAGGTCTGCCAGTTAGTGGGATGCTTCATTGATCCCAAAGGAAATCGGTGTCGCAGTCGCAGCACGTGCACAGATAGGCAAATATTAGAAGAGAAGAAAGAATAAATAACCTCAAACAGCCTAACAGGAGGAGGGTAGGGTGGTCACTTCCCCAGCTATAGGGTGACTCATTATAGGGCCTAATGGCCGAGGGCAAGAATGATCTCACATAGCGCTCTTTGGAGCAGCACAGTTATATTACTGAAAGTGCTCCTCTGTTCAGCCAAGGTGGCGTGCAGAGGGTGAGAAACATTGTCCAGAATTGCCAGGATTTTCCGTAGGGTCCTTTGTCCTACCACAGCCTCCAGTGTGTCCAGTTTGACTCCTATAACAGAGCCAGCCTTTCTAATCAGTTTATTGAGCCTGTTGGCATCACTCGTGTTGATACCATTGCCCCAGCACACACCGCATAGCAGATTGTACTGGTGACAACAGGCTGGTAGAACACGTGAAGGAGAGGCCTACATATCTCCTCAGGAAGTCGAGGTGACTCTGGTCCTCCTCGGGCACAGCCTCTGTGCAGTTGCTCCGCTTCAAAACTGTCATCCATGTACTTGTAGGTCCTCATCAATAGTAACCAGGAGCAGTGCGCAGTGCAGATTTAGTCTTCCTAAAGTCCATCACCGTCTCTGAATCATCTGCAGCTCAACATCAGTAAGACAAAGTCCTTCACCAGGACCTTATTCATCCTCCCGTCCTCTCTCTATACACCCAACTATTATTGAATCAGAGAATTTCTACAGGTGCCATGACTCAGTGCGCAAAGTAATGCCAATACAGTCCCCTGTGGGGCCCAGTTCTGCTGACACAGCTCTGAAGCCGTGCATTAGTAGGTTAATTACTCATTGTAAATTATCCTCTGATTAGGCTAGGGTTAAATCGGTGGGTTGTTGGGCCTTTTCTTTGCTGTATCTCTAAAACAAACTCTCCAACCTCTTGCAGCTGAGACTTCAATGTCTTTCAGCCTCGAGTACAGATCAATAAATGAGCACAGTAGCCAAGCAGTTAGCATAACACTATGGCACCAGAGCCCTGGGTTCAACTCGTGCTGCTGTTTGTGAGGAGTCTGCATTCTCTCCGTGACCACGTGTTTCTCTGGTGCTCTGCTTTCCTTCCACATTACAAAGATGTACCAGTTAGTTGGCTAACTGGGCCAGAAAGGCCAGTTACTCTAAATTTAACAAGATCTCCAACCTTTGTCCAGGGTCCACATTTCTGACAATGTAGGAGGAAGAAATTTTGTCCCATCTGCTAGTTTACAGATCAATCCAATTCCCTGCTAATCTGTTCCCCTCTGGAAACTACTTTCCCCACATTCTGATCAGCTTTCTCTCACTCAGTCCGACCCCTTTCCAGTAGACTAGGGGCAACTTGCAGAAGCCAGCTGTGAACTCGCAAACTAGCACGTCTTTTGCACATGGGGTCACGGGAGAACGCGTGCGCGCACACCCCAGCGCACGTATGCATGCATGCCTTGGGACTAAAACGAGTTGAAAGTCAGCAGGTCAGCTAGATGTGCTGTCAGTGGGTCGATCCTTATCTTGAGTCGTAGCAGACTGCATCACCGTCTGGTGTGGAGGGGCCACCTGCACAGGATCAGAAAGTTGTAAACTCTGCCAGCTCCATCAGCGGAACTAGCCTCCCCAGCATCGAGGACATCTTCAACAGGCGATGCCTCAAAAAGGCAGCGTCCATCCTCCCTACCTGGGACGTGCCCTTTCTCATTGCTACCATCAGGAGCCTGGAGACTCTCTCACCTTCTTCCCCTCCACCATCAGATTTCTGAGTGAGCGGTGAATCCGTGAACACTACCTCATTTTTTCCTCTTTTTTTTTGCACTTTTTATTTATACATATTTTTAAAATGTATTGTTTTTGTTATTTTTATTACTATGTTCTGCCACAAAGACAACATTTCACTACTTATGCTGCTGGTATTAACCTGATGCTGACTCAGACACACTCCTCTAGTTTGAGGCTCCTCCTCCCAAGCTATGGAAGTAATGGTGTTGGGCAATTTGGCTAAACGGACATTTCTGTGATCCTAGCTCTCCAGGACAGAGCAGCAGATATTTCCCATGCTCAGCAAGTAGCAGTGCTTGTGCACCGCCGTTTTAAATTCCCTCGTCTCCTTACCTTGTTACCGTGTTCCCCATTTGGCTTTCTTCCAATCGTTTGAACACCTGGACATCTACCCTGTCCAGTTCACCCTCTGGAGCCTGCATGCAGTGAGGTCCCAGCTGGCTTGACCACTTCCCGGTTTTAACGCTCGGCTTCCCAGAGCCTGAGAGCTGACTGGTTCTTGTGAGTGTCCTCTGGTTAGAAGCGTCGCATCAGGGCCGCTCGCTGGTTTAGAATCCTCTGGATGTTGCACAGCTGAGGAGAAAGCCTGAAAATGGTTCGATTTAATATCAGAGGATGCGTACAGCCTGAAATTCTTGCTCTTCACGGAGATGTCCATGAGACAAGAAGCCCGAAAGAATGAATGATAGAAATATCAGAACCACAACGGACCCCCTTTCCCCTCCATTCACAACCAGGAGCAGAAGCATCGACCCTCCCCCCTCAACGCACCTAAACCCCCCCCCCCAACCACATGAGTAAAAGTCCCCAAGAAGACCTTCATCCAGAGTCCCATCCCAATCTGGAGTCCATCCCAGCACTTTAGTATCACAGACAGGCTCCCTCTCTCCATCGAGTGAGAGAGGTCGCTCCTGGAAATTAAGAGAGCAGAGCCCAGCAGCTCGCTGTTCCGATATTACAATTTTCTGTGACACTTCTCCAAGCCCCCCCCCCCACCCCCCGACTCTGACCCTCCATTGAGAGACAGAACTATTGTGTGAGTGCTGGGCCCTCCTTCTGACAGCAGCTCCCTCTGCCTCCTGTCTTGATGTTCCAGTCACCTATGACGTTCTAGTCGCTGAAGTTGCCAAGGGACCGGGTTATCTGCAGGGCCGTCACCCAGCCTGAAGGCAAACACCTTCCAGGCTGCTCCTGGAGATATCGAAGTGCCGGGCAGCTTGGTTGGTGCAAAACCCCACTGCTTGCGGAGAACCGTAGTTTGACTGTAGATCACGACTCCAACAGAACCCCGGCCACCTAGGAAAATAAGCTTTTTTCATGAAAGATCTGGAAGAAATTCCTGGGTCTACAAAACTTCTGGGGCCATCTTTCCAAGCTCCAAATACCAAAAATTTAGGATGGGCAGGCTTTCACTATGCACCTCCCAAAATGCTCTCCAATCACTGTTATGTTCCTTCGTTTCCCGCCCGTAGGAGGTTCTGTCTCGCAGGTCTTTGTAAACTGCCCCGAGATTAGGTTCGGGTTATTGGTCATCGAATTACAGGAAGGATATTAATAAGATTGAAAGAGTGCAGAGAAGGTTTACAAGTATGTTGCCGGGATTTGAGAAACTGAGTTACAGAGAAAAGTTGAATAGGTTAGGACTTTATTCCCTGGAGCATAGAAGAATAAGGGGTGATTTGATAGAGGTATATAAAATTTATGATGGGTATAGATAGAGTGAATGCAAGCAGGCTTTTTCCACTGAGGCTAGGGGAGGAAAAAACCAGAGGACGTGGGTTAAGGGTGAAGGGGGAAAAGTTTAAACGGAACATTAGGGGAGGCTTCTTCACGCAGAGAGTGGTGGGAGTGTGGAATGAGCTGCCAGATGAAGTGGTAAATGTGGGCTCACTTTTAACATTAAAGGAAAACTTGGACAGGTACATGGATGAGAGGTGTATGGAGGGATATGGTCCAGGTGCAGGTCAGTGGGACTAGGCAGAAAAATGGTTCAGCACAGCCAAGAAGGGCCAAAAGGCCTGTTTCTGTGCTGTCATGTTCTATGGTTCTACATTATACAAAATCATGATACAGTTCTTTTTCTAGGAAAGCACCACTCCTGGAATGCTGGAGTCATAAACACAAGGGGAACCCCAGCTTTAACCCTTGCTGTATACCTCCTAGTTTCAGAAACTCTGAGAACTGACGATGGTGCTGATGTGGTCCCCAAGCAGTATAATATCAGAAGATGGACTATCCTGGAGTTGGAGGGTTTCCTGTGTGGGTAGGAGGGAGGGTGTTTTAATTTTATTTAAAGATACAGCACGGAATCATCTCTTCTGGCCCTTTGAGCTGCACCGCCACTGATTTAACTTGGCCTAGACGCGGGACATTTTTACGATAACCGATTTATGGCTTAATTGGCCTTTGTAAGTTGTCTGGTAAGTAGGCTAGGTTAAATTGGAGATTGCTGGGTGGTGTAGCTCGAAAGAAAGAGAACGGCCTATTCCGCGCAGTATCGCTAAATAAAATTACTTACTGTGGGAGGAAACCAGAGTGCCAGGAGTAAACCCGCGTATTCGCGGGGAGGAGCGTTTGAATTCCGAACCCCAAAGCCCAGAATGGTTAGCGTGCCACTGCCTTAGCTGTGCTGCTGTCTGTTTCAATGTACCTGTGGTACATAGATTTGAATTCGGGCTCACTCGAGAGATTTTTTTTTTGCTTGTCTGGATTAGCTGGCACCTTTAGTAGATAGTCAGGAGGAAAACAAGGGCAGTATTCAGTATTCTGGAGTGGGATAGGTCCTGTTAAACCTGCTAAGCAGGAAGGGTTTCTGGGAGCTGTTGGTGCCTGGTTTGAAATCGACAGTTTTGATGAGGTTAGAGAGTGAGACTCCCAGCCAAGATAATTTTGGAAGCGGCGTGAGTTCTCAGGTTTCCTTCTCGTGTCACTTTACGAGTAGGCATCCACGACTCCACATTCAGCCGCAAGCAACGTGCCTGGTAATGAATAATGGTATTTTCCCTCTGTTTTTTGTTCTCCTAGAAACAGGCCCTTCTCCCCCCCCCAAATCTAGCCCATCCCAATTTAGTAATCTCCCTAGTCCCATTGATCTGCACCCGGCCCATGGTCTTTCATTCCCCTCCCATCCATGTTGAAATCAAACCCGCATGCATCACCTCCACTGGTAGCTCTTTCCACACTCACCACCAGCCGGGTGAAGACGTTCCCCTTTCACCCTTAACCCATGACCTCCAGTCCTAGTCTCACCCAACCTCAGTGCAAAAAGCCTGCTGGCATTTACCTTATCTATACCCCTCATAATTTTGCCTTACCCCTGTTCCCTGGAGCATAGGAGAATGAGGGGAGATTTGATAGGGTCCTAACCTATTCAACCTTTCCCTATAGCTCTGGTATTCAAATCCCTCGTTCCTGTTCTCCATTTCACTTTGCCTAATCTTGCTTGGGTTCCTCCACTGCCTCCTGCAGTTCCCCATTCTGAACATAAGGGGCCCCTTAGAAATTCCCCATTGGCTGCCTCTCGAGTGTGACGCACTTGGTACTGACTGTGTGGTGTTATCCAGCTTGTATTTCTGGAAAAGCTGGTGCTGTAGTTTTGTCCCAGCACTCCTGATGTGTCCTCTACATTGGTGAGAGTTTTGCATTGTAGGGGGGAAAAAGCAGGTAGGTGGAGATGAGTCCATGGTCAGATCAGCCAAGATCTTATTGAATGGCGGAGCAGGCTCGATGGGCCAGATGGCCGACTCCTGCTTCTATTCCTTGTTACGTGAGACCTGTCTGTCGAGCACCCCAGCTGTATCCACAAAAGCGGTATTACCTGGTGGCCAATCATTTCAATTCCCATCCCTGTTCCCGTTTCAATATGTCGTTCCACATCTTCGGCCATGATGAGTCCGCTCGTATTCCACCGAGGTAGCCTCCAAGCTGATGGCAAGAACATCCATTTCTCCAACTTCTGGTTATTTTATTCCCTCACCTTTCCTCCTCCTATTCCCCACTCTGGCCTCTTGCCTCTTCTCCTCACCTGCCTATCAACCCACACTGGTGCCCCTCCTTCCCTTTCTCCCATAGTTCACTCTCCTCTCCTATCAGATTCCTTCTCCGGCCCTTTGAATTTCTACTTTCCACCTCCCAGCTTCCTACTTCATCTCCCCTTCACCCACCCACCAGGCCTCCTCCATCTCCTTCCAGCTTGTCCTCCTCTGTCTCCCCACCACCTTATTCTGGCATCTTTCCCCTTTCCTTCTCAGTCCTGATGGAGGGTTTTGGCCTGAAACATCAACCTTTTATTAATTTCCATGGATGCTGTCTGACCTGCTGAGTTCCTCCAGCATGTTGTGTGTTGCTATTCTCTTGGTCCTGGTTGCTAAACCCATCTCCCTCCTCTAGTTTGACCCTGCCTCATTGTCAGTTGTGCGATAGACGAGCCATCCGCTATTACTCCTGTAGTAGTGCCCTGCTGCTTTCTCACCTTGGGGCAGCACAGTAGCGTGGTGGTTAGTGTAAACACTATTCCGCACCAGTTGTGCAATCGGGGCTCAATTCCAGCCGCTGTGTGTAAGATGTTCTGATCTCCCGGTGACTGCGAGTTTCCTCCGGGTGCTCCGGTTTCCTCCCACATTCCAAAGGCAACAGGTTAGGTTTGGTAGGTTGTGGACATGCTGTGTTGGTGCCAGGAGCATAGTGACAGAGAGGGCTGCACCCCTGCCCCAGGACAGCCTTGGACTCCGATCTATGACGCATTCACTGGGGATGTATGTACTGTTGTAGTGTGAGTTGAGGCTTGTAGATGTGGAGCTTTCTTTTGCTCAACAAAATCAGACACAGCCAGCATCATAATGAGACCCTTTCAGAGGAAGAGGCCTGTTGGACCCAGTAGTGCATGACATTGTGTATGCTAAAGATCAAAGGACAATTCTGTATTTACAATTTATCTACAATGCTTCCTGCGAGTTGCATATAACTTCCAAACCACCTCCTTCGCCACCACACTCTAGAATGTTAATCGGCATTGTCTGATTTTTCAATTAACTGCCGTATTCACGGTTCCAGGAATCCAGAGCTGAATTTCAAATTTAATCTACAGTCCCTACTCAGATCTGAAGGTTGGTGGTTGAAGTTATTTCCTGTATGTCCTAACCCCAGAACACCTAACAGTACAAGTGACAGCACTCTGATTCACTCAATTTGAAGTCATAATTAACAACCTTGCATGGAGTAGGTCCTTCCAGCCCTTCAAGACAAGCCACCCTGGTAACCTCACACCCCTGATTAACCCAAGCTTGTCACGGGACAATTTACAATGACCAGTTAGCCTCCACAGTGCATCTTTGGGGAAAATCCACGGGATGGACATTCAGAGACTCCTTAGAACAGCGCTGGAATTGAACTACGGACCGCCCTGAGCTGTAGTGTTACCACAAGGCCCGTAACAACCGGTGTCTTTGGGAATTGGGAAGAATCTGGAGCAACCCTGGGAAACTCACTCAGCTGAGGGGTGGATGGACCCTGTACACAGACATCACTGGATGTCACGATTGTACCCAGCTCTCTGCTACTGTGTCACCATTTTCTTCATAATCATACCCTATAACAATTATTCCTGATGTTGTCTTCAGAAAATGAGTCATCCTGAGAGAAATTCAACAATATGTGGTGCGGAGGGACTTGGGGTTCCCTCGGGGCTAATTTGCAGGTTGAGTCAGTGGTGAGGAAGGCAAATGTCATGTCAGCATTCATTCTGAGAGGACTAGAAAGTACAAGCAAGGATGTGACATTGAGGCATTATAAGGGCACTGGTGAGGCCTCACTGGGGTATTGTGAGGGGTTTTGGGCCCCTTATCTAAGAAAGGAAGTACTGACATTGGAGATGGTCTGAAGGAGGTTTACAAGAATGATCCCTGAATGAAAGGATTAACACATGAGGAGTGTTCGATGTCTCTGGGCCTGCACTCACTGGAATTCAGAAAAATGAGGGGGGACTCTCATTGAAACCTATCGAATGTCGAAGGGCCCTGGTAGAGAGGATGTTTCCTGTGGTGGGGGAGGGTTGTGAATCTGTGGAATAAGCCGGGGGCTGACAGATTCTTGATTGGACAGGGCATGAAGGGATACAGGGTGAAGGCAGGAGACTGGGGCTGAGGAGGAAATGGATCGGCCATGTTGAAATGGTGGAGACTGGACAGGCCAAATGGCCTAGTTCTGCTCCTATATCTTATGGACTTGAGATCTGACCAGACACATTTCACGCAAGATGAGAGTAAGCGGTGATCAGGCTTGTGCGGCTGTGCCTGAAACGTTCCTTTTGCTACATCCCGCCAGACAGCAACTGGCCTGGAACGCACTGCCTTGATTGCCTGGGCTTTTCTAAAGACTGGGATTAAATCACCATGCATCATCATTACGTGCTGTGTTGTATGACACGGACGATCATGATCTATTGACCGTGATGGTTCTCGGCAAGTTTTTCCACAAAAGTGGTTTGCCATTGCCCCCTTCAGGGTCGTGTCTTTACACGATGGGTGACCCCAGCCATTATCAATACTCTTCAGAGATTTTCTGGCAACCAGGATTTGTGATAGGCACCGGCTGCTCATACGACCTGCCCCCATGGCTTCCCGTGGCCCTGATCAGGTGCTCCACCTTGCCTAAGAGTGACCTGCAGACCAGCGGAGGGAAGGAATGCTGTACACCTCCTTTGGTAGAGAAACATCTCCATCCTGAAACCCATTATCTCTGTACACAGGCTCTTTCTTATTGTAAGTTATTTTGAGAAGTTGTTGTACGCATTGTTTTCCTTTTATTTTCTGACCGTTTCCATGAACGGAAAGGGTGAGTGGTGTGAGATGGAATGTAAACTTATTGCAGCAATAGCAGTCACAAAGACAAAGTGGGGCTCGTCTGGAATCTGAATGCCTTAGAGGTGGAGGTCTGTGTGCCAGTGATGGCACGATTGCAGATTCTGTTGACTGTGGAAGAGGGAAGGCTGCAGGACCAGGGCCAATGGCAGGATTGAAGCACATGATCACTGGCGCTGTAAAGTGTTATTCTAACCACTATACTATACTAACCTTCCGAGAATGGCAGAGTCAGATTCCTCTGTTTTATTGTCACTCAAGGTAGTTAGTGGGCAAGGGAAAAGGCCCATTATTTCCAGACAGAGTGACGTTCCCTCCACACCGTCCCATCACACACTCCCGGGGTCAGACACAGAGTGAATCTCCCTCCACACCATCCCATCACACACTCCCGGGGTCAGACACAGAGTGAAGCTCCCTCCACACTGTCCCATCACACACTCCCGGGGTCAGACACAGAGTGAAACTCCCTCCACACCGTCCCATCACACACTCCCAGGGTCAGATACAGAGTGAAGCTCCCTCCACACCGTCCCATCACACACTCCCAGGGTCAGACACAGAGTGAATCTCCCTCCACACTGTCCCATCACACACTCCCGGGGTCAGACACAGAGTGAAGCTCCCTCCACACCGTCTCATCACACACTCCCGGGGTCAGACACAGAGTGAAACTCCCTCTACATCGTCCCATCACACATTCCCGGGGTAAGACACAGAGTGAAACTCCCTCCACACTGTCCCATCACACATTCCCGGGGTCAGACACAGAGTGAAACTCCCTGCACACTGTCCCGTCACACACAATGCCTGGTGATAATATCTGCCTGGCTGTAATTTGACATCTCCACCTACTTGGCCCAGAGTTCACATTCAAACTTGTTTATCACACACTTGTTGAAATGGTGAAATGGCCATTATATCAAACGAGACAGCATGCCCAGGAATGTACTGGGGGCAGCCTGGTTCACCCTTTGAAGAGTGGGGAAGGGGTGGAGTGATGCTGGAACGTTAGAAGCTGTACTCGGTGGTGTCGAGTCTCTCTTTAAAAAAAAACACGAGTGGATCTTTATCATGCACCTTTATCACTTGTAAGGAGAAAGTTTGTGATGTTTTCTGACCTTTAGCTTCGTACTCAACACCGACTTGTGTCTCTGCACAGCTACGTGTATGTTAAATAAAAGCACGCACGTGAGAGATGGCTTCAACAATGCAGCAGGGGGAGGCAAGAACAACGTGCATATGTGGGCAACACAATAATGTATAGTGTTAAGCAGGGGGCTGTCATTGTTCTTACAAAAAAAAGAGATCCTGGCATTACACTAAGCACATTTCTTGTAGCCACGTAGATGTATTACAACATATTAGTTTAGCTCTCTCAGCACCTTAGGATTGTCTACTCCATTTTGTTACATCAAGTGGTTACAAAAACTACATATTTCCACAGTGGCCACTTTATTAGGTACCCCCTGTATCTCAAAGTGCTCACTGATTGTATGTTCATGGCCCTCTGCTGTTGCAGCAAATCCACTTCAAGGTTCGATGATTTATGGGTTCAGAGATGCTCTTCTGCACACCACTGTTGTAACGGCTGGTTATCTGAGTTCCTGTCAGCGCGAACCTGTCTGGCCATTCTCCTCTGACCTCTCTCGTTAACAAGGTGCTTTCACTGACAGAACTGCCTCTCGCCACTGTTTTTCACACTGTTCTCTGCAAACTATAGAGGTGTGTGTGTGTGTGTGTCTCTCTCTCTCTCGATATAGATTATAGATATGGAGATAGAGATATATATATCTCTCTAGATATATAGATATATGTATATATATCTCTAGAGATATATAGATAGATATATAGATACAGTATATATACAGTTTCTCAGATACTTAAAGCACCAGCCATCATTCCACAGTCAGTCACTTACTTTCCCCATTCTGATGTTTGGTCTGAACAACAACTGAGCCTCTTGGCCATGTCTGCATGCTTTGATGCAGTGAGTTGCTGCCACATGATATTTGAATGCGGGTGTAATAGAGTACCTGTTGAGTGTACTTTTAATTTAAAAAGCCTTGGCTATTCAGATCCATAGAGAGAGCCTCCAATGCCTAAGCCGTTCCTTCGAGGGACCTGCTGTCACCGTCTTTATGCCCACTCTCCATTTTAGCTATTATTTTGAGATTCAGTGTAGAATAGATCCTTCCGGCCCTTTGAGTCTCACTGCTCAGCAACCCCCAATGTAACCCTAACCTAATTGTGGGACAATTTACAATGACCAATTAACCTATCAGCCTTTGGACTCTCGGAGGAAAACAGAGCACCAAGAGGAAACCCACACGGCCACAGGGAGAGCATGCAAACTCCTTCCAGTTATTGTTATTTTCCGTGGCTTGTGGTGCCTCGAGGAGACCTTGCCGTTTCTTAAGCACTTCTGTCGTGTTTTTTTTTGTAATGAGGCTGAGATCAACCTGACATTAACCCAGCACGGATGGGAATGTGCAAGGAGCTGGCCGGATTCGAATCCGGGACCGCTGCCCTTGAAGCCACACCACCACTGGCTGGTGTAAGCTCCTTACAGGCAGCAGCAGGAATTCAACCCTGGTCGCCTGTAGTGCTAACTGATGCAACACCGTGCCGCCCTGTTCTTAGGAAGTATTAACTTCTGCTCAATACGAGCATTCTTTTTTTTTGGGGGGGGGGGGGATGGTATTAAAGCATCTTGGGTATAAAGTTAGCTGCATTTCAAATCAGGTACCCTCAGGTGAGGTGAGAATCTGATGTCCTGCTTAAGTTCTCTCTGGCGTTTCCCCCTGGGGGATCAACCTTACTCTGTCACGGGAGCCCGAGGCTGTGTGCAGTAACAACACGCTGGTTTGCGAATGTGTTTTGGTGTAAAACAAGATGTGAAGAATGTGAGAAAACAGGAGCTGTGGTCGGTCATTTTTCCCTTCAAGCCCCCTCTGCTTGTCGAGCTGACAGTTGCTGATCTGGCCCGCCCCCTCATACTTGGCAATTTCCTGATCTTTCTGAGAACTACCTCTAGAAATCCCACAGTGATTTACAACTGGCGGAGTGATTATTCTAGTTGAGTGTGACGTTCTCCCAAGGGGTTGTCTGTTGGTGGGTCCTCGAGTGGCTGTAGAGACCGATCGGGGACCCACATATTCTGGTGGAGTGTGGGCAAGGGTAAGAGGTGGGTCTTTTGGTGGTTCACTCTCTTGTTCTCTGCGACACAAGCGGGGGTCGGTCTTGTAGCACAGCTCCCTCTTCAACAGCCTTCCTCCAGGTGTCTATTGAGTGCAACGTCTTCCCAGTTCTTCGATGTCATCTTCAATTTCTTCCGGCTACTTTTTTGATGTTTATCTTTGAAGTGCTTCCTTTGCCCACTGACCTTCTATCACCTGGGGGTAAAGGAGGCGGAGTTCGGGGAGGTGTGAGTTGGGTATCCAGATGCCTTGACCTTCCATGGTGTTAGTGTTGCTTTATCGTGGTGGAGGAGCTGTTAATGTTCCCTTCCAGTTCTGGTGCATCTGTCAAATAATCCCTACTCGCTGTCCGTAACGCCTGCTGGTATTTGGGGCAGCAGTGAAGGTCTTTCATCTGTTTGTCCGTGGTCGTTTGTATATTCCAGAAACCAGTTCTGATTCTTGGTCTTGGTGGAGTTCAGTGCTTCTTTCATGTCAGGAGCTTCCTCTCAGTTTTCACCACTGTCAGACATACAAGTCCCGGGTGGAGACTCGTGAATACCGTCACACTCAGATGTAGAAGGCCTCTTTGTTTCTGTAACAGTTTTGTTTGACCAATCAGGGTTGTTCGCTCCGAGCAGACCCCCCCCCCCAAAAAAACCTGGAGATGGGGAGTAATGGTGGAGGGCTATGTTCCCTCTAAGCTGTGCGTGTATGCGCACAAATGGTTAGTTACCTAAAACATAGTAATTAATAATTATACTTAGTGAAAATAATCTTTTAGCTAAATGTTTCTGTTAACTAGTTAACAGAGTATGTATGTTGTTATTCTGTGCAGATTTATGTCAAATATTTTGTAAACCTACATAAACTGTGCCATGTGTGCATCCAGTGCACACATACTTTTGTCACAGGAAAAAAAATTTTGCACAACATAAAAGATTTTTGCGCACACTGACTACTGAGAATTAGAGGGAACTGGTGGAGGGGTGCTTTTCTGACGAGAAACCTGTAGTGTGGCGTTCCGCAAAGATCGATGCTGGATATTGCGTCTGTAATTGAAGCGACTAGGATGAGAATTTAGAGGGTACGATTAGGAAGATCGCAGGCAACCTGATTCAGACCTTGCGGAGCAACTGTAGTGCATCCGTCTCCAAATCAAAAGGCTGCGTGCTGGGGTCACAAATGATGCGCTGGATTTTTTATGGGTGGGGGGAGTATAGAGGGCTAAGTTCCAGTGGCACTGGGTAGAATACTAGTGTTCTAAAGGGCCTGTTTCTGTTCTGCGGTGTCCCACTGTCACTCTTGGCTCTCTTGCCATCGGGCTCCTGGACTTTGCATGATCTGCTCCATATCTGTGGCCTGCAGCCAATGGGATCCTGGGCCATTTTCACTCGCCTCCACACTGAACAGGGCTCTGCGGCTTTGCAATCACTCTCCGGGACTCTGCAGTTCGTGTTCAGAGTGTTATCTGTTTATCTTTTTAGCAGAAGCTGTGACTTGTTCCTTTATTTTTCTGCACATTGTCGGCCCTTGTGGAGTTTACCATGAACTACTGTGTTTGTTTTGTGGCGAGGAGATGAATCTCAAGGTGGTAAATAGTATACGTACTGAAATGTACTTCGAGGCCTGTGACCATTGTCAGCTAAGGGTGAACGTCAGCTGGAAATCTGGGCGGAGCACAGGCAGATGGAATGCTCTCCAGAAAAATGCGAAGTCATGTACTTCAGGAAGTCATGTTCTTGTTGGACACGTCAATTAGCTGTCAGGAACGTACAGAAAGATCCTGAAAATAATAACACGGGTGGTGAGAGTAGTTGAAAGGGCCACACACACACACACACACACACAGAGACACAGACACCTGGAGGAACTCGGCAGGTCAGGAAACCTCTATGGAGGGGAATAAACAGTCGACGTTTCATGATGAAGGGTCAGGATGGATGTGGAAGCCATAGAAAGGGTGCAGAGGAGATTCACAAGGACGTTGCCTAGATTGGGGAGCATGCCTTATGAGAATAGGTTGAGTGAACTCGGCCTTTTCTCCTCGGAGCGACGGAGGATGAGAGGTGACCTGATAGAGGCGTACAGGATAAATGAGAGGCATTGATCGCGTGGATAGTCAGAGGCTTTTTCCCAGGGCTGGAATGGCTAACATGAGAGGGCATAGTTTTAAGGTGCTGGGGAGTAGTTGCAGAGGAGATGTTAGGGGTAAGTTTTTTTTTTACAGAGTGGTGAGTGCGTGGAATGGGCTGCCGGCAATGGTGGTGGAGGCGGATACGATAGGGTCTTTTAAGAGACTCCTGGACAGGTACATGGAGCTTAGAAAAATAGAGGGCTATGGGTAAGCCTAGGTAGTTCTAAGGTAAGGACATGTTCGGCACAGCTTTGTGGGCCGAAGGGCCTGTATTGCGCTGTAGGTTTTCTATGTCTCTGCCCAAAATGCCAGCTTATTCTAATTTTGCGGACGCGGCTGAGGTGCTCGATAAAGTGCCCCCCTCCCCCCAGTCTACGTCGGGCCTCACCGATGTGGAGGTGGCTGCATCAGGAGCACTGGATGACCCCAGCAGGTGAAATGCTGCCTCGCTTGGTGCCTCCTACTGTGTGTTTTTTCTCATACCAGAGCAGGTCACAAGAGATGCCAAATGACTGTTTGTGTAGAAAACGCACTTTTGAAATAGGTGATGAGGAAGGCTGTGGGGAAGTTGTTCCACTGTGATACAAATTGGTCATTGTCTCAAGTGCTTCTCCATGGAAACTGCTGAACACGTCAACTCTTTCTAGCATGGTTAATGTTCAAGTATAGTATTGTAAAAACACAAAATGCTGGCAGAACTCAGCAGGCCAGACAGCATCTATGGGAGGAGGTAGTGACGACGTTTTGGGGCGAAACCCTTCATCAGGAGTGAATTGTGCAGTTCTGATCGTCCCGCTGTTGAAAGGATGTCCAGGGTGCAGAAGTGGTTTGTTTGCCAGGAAGCTGTCTGGTTTGGAGGGCATGCACTATCACAAGAGGCTGGATAAACTGGGGATGTTTTCTCTGGAGTGCCGGATCCGGGCTGAGTGGAGATCTGATAGAGGTTTACAAGATTGAGAGCACAGATAGAGTGAACAGGGAGTATCTGTTTCCCAGGGTAGAAATGTCTAATACCAGAGGGCATACATTGAAGGTGAGAGGGGGTAGGTTCAATGTGAATGCGAGGGGACAAGTTTTTTTTAAACCCAGAATGGTGGATGTGTGGAATGCACTGCCCGATATGGTGTAGAGGTAAATACATTAGAGGCTTTTAGATAGCACATGGATGCTAGGTAGATAGAGGGATATGGACGTGGTGTAGGTGGGAGGGATTAGTGTTTTTGATTTGGTTTTAGCTGGTTTGCCGCAACATTGTGGGCCGAATGGCCTGTTCCTATGCCATACTCTTCTATTAATCTATTAATATGCGTCACAAGTGTTGCCGTGCTTCCAGTGCCAACACGGCACGCACGTCCGCCTGCAACTCACCAACCCTAACCGTACATCTATTGGAATGTGGGAGGGAACCGGAGGGAGCCCCCCCGGGAGAACTCCTCACAGACAGTGGCGGGCATCGGGCTGCGGTCACTGGCGAGAGCGGAGTGTCTGATGGTGACCAAAGGTGGACGAGCCACCCCTCCCTGTCCACCCCACACGCCCCAGTCTTGCTGTCACCTAAAGGTTGATGTTTTAAGTCTGGTTTGCGGTACACTGTGCTAACATGTTGCTATTCTCTTTAGGTACACAAGAATGGTAAGAAAACATACTCGTACACCAATCACGCCGTGGAGTCTGACAACTTGTGAGCAAACGGGATGTGGAAAGCTGCCTCCGGCTCGTACCCGAAGTGGGCGGCTATGAAGCTTAATTTTATATCCATTATATTATATTAGCTTTATATTTAAAAAAAACTTTCTAAAATTTCTTTGCAAAAGAATGTTGGATTTGCTCCACTGTCAATAGTAATGTTTGAGTTGCCTAGACCATGACTATTATGGATGCTCGATATTACACATTCTTATTTCTTAAATGTGATTTTTAGGGGAAGGTTTGGGCTCTGCTGGCTGGAAGTGGTGGGCTAGCAGGCTCCAAGAGTGTATATCCACTGGGAGGGGAGGGGGTCAGGAATATTCAAAGTCTGATGCTCTGATACTATGTCCATCTGCCAGATGGTGAGGTGGGAGAGCAGTGTCTGTAAGGAGACCAGATGGTAATGGTCAACCGTGTATTTTCATCACCCAGGTCCACATTAACTGCAATACCCCCACAAGAGGGTGAGTTGTCTGTTCAGGGGCATTGCTAAGGATTTGCTGGGTTCTGTGCAGAGCGCCGTCCTATCTACACCTCTCAGAAACGGCTTCCAGGATAAGTGTTGGATTGTGTTTCTCCAGCGGGGGGGGGGGGTGAGGGCCACAGTCCCAGACTGATGCCTCACCTCTGCCATTCTCTATTGGAGATATGGCAGGGTAGCTTTGTCACTTTGTCAGCAAGGGGCCACTCGGAGTGCGGTGTGGATTCTAACCGGAAGTACCATCACACCAACTCTCCTGTACCTTTTCAATCTTTCTGAAGGAGTTGTTGGCGCATCTGCAGTCTGCTGACACTGCTTGAGAATATCCAACACCCAGACTGGGTTTCTTTTTGACTTTGAGAATTATTCCTGTTCTCCTTTGAGGTTGTGTGTAGAAGACTTGCAAACAAACGGGGGAAGGGCAAAAAGTTATATTCTATGTAAATTTATCTGTGAATAGTGATTCCATCCACAACATATCAGGTCACATGTAAATAGTTAAACAAATGTTCTAAAAGCACATTTGCATTGATGCTTGCTGGTTTTTCTAGCACTTCCTTAAGCCTCTTTTTGAATAATGTGCTTGTTTGTGTCCTGGGTTCCATTGGACTCCTGCAAACAATGGAAAAGTGATTATCCCTGCCCCCCTTTTTTAAAAAAAACACCATTCGAAAGGAATGTTCCCATTGAATGGATGTATAAGACAAGGTAGACATTTTGGAAAAGTTCTCCCAATTTTGCTCTTGGTTCTCAACCAAGGTCAGGAAAATTGGCCAAGAAAACTGACCAAAAGGAAGAAATGTGAATTAACCCTGTCTCCCCTGTGAGCCCCAAAACTTGGATGCCAGGCGCCAAGTTTTAACCACCTTGCCCAATTAAATCTTTTTATTTGAAGCCTCAAGGTTCTTTGAGCTCTGGACCAATTGGTGTTTTCTTCTATGGGCTACAAAACCAGATGCATGAAGGAGCTTTTCAAAGGTTGATGGCTAGTAATACCCAATTTTGTGTGTTTGCTTGAGGACGTCTTTGTTACTTGTTATTTTTGAACACACCTGTATAATTTTCATCTAAGCTGTATATATGTAAAGGCTAGGATTCTATTAATGAGAATGCTTTTTTAAAAGTATGATTGTGGGATTGTGTAGGACTAGCTTTGACTACTTTGCGAACTCAGCCCAGTGTCTCTTGTGGGATTAAACACTGTCAGGCTATAGTTCTTCATCAGGATTGCTTTCTTTTCCTTTGGGGATTATCAATGTCTGATTAAGATGGAGAATATTTTCTAGGGCAGCTGACAATGAAGGAACTATTCTGGAAGACAAAGCTCCCATGATGTAAAAAAGATACTTTTCACATTTTAATTGGAGTAGCACAGATTTTTCCAATGCCTGCGTTAGGCATTTTCAGGTGTGCACTCGATTTTTCAGTTGAATTTTCCTCAGAATTACAGTGGCAGGTACAGCAATCCAAGACAAACCAGTTCATGAACGTGCTGGTGAGGCATAAGCCCAAGATGCTGAGAAGGAAGTGGCATTAATCATTTGATTTCAGGGCTGGGATATAAACTATTATTTTTTGTTTTGAATTCCTCATGTTATTAGTAATCATGAAACCACTGCTGCAATCAGAACCCTATTTATTGCATCACCCTTGGTATCTCAAATAATTTGATTCGCTGCTAATTATATTTATAAACAGGCTGATTTCAACTCCACTCCCTTTTGAGGACAGCAGACGAAAGCAAGTGGACTGATTTTTTTTTTTGAAATTTGCCAAATGTATAACCACTAAGGAGTAATTGTAAAATGTTATTGATGTAAACTGTAATTGAAAAGGAAATAAAAATAATAAATTATTTTGTTTACTTTGATTATTAATTGGTCCCATGGTCACGGAAAAACTGCTTTAGGCTCATTTGCTTAAGATTCAAGATCGTTTAAGATCACTCCTAAGTGAAATGGAACAGGGCAGCTCGGGCAGGTCTTTTGACCCACAATGTTGTGCCAAACCAGCTTAAAAGTAGATCAAAAAACACCCAAACATCACGGCCTCCTCACCTACACAATGTCTATCTAAATCTTTAAAACCTCTAATGTATTTGCCTCTACCAGCATGCCGGGCAGTGCATTCCAGGCCAAAAAAAACTTGCCCCCTCACATTGGCCTTTGAACCTACCCCCCTCACCAGATGCCCTCTGGTATTTGACATTTCAACCCTGGGAAACGGATGCCTCTCATGATCTTAAACCTCGATCAGATCTCCCCTTAGCCCCTCGTGATAGCCCATGCCCTGTAAACCAGGCAGCATCCTGCGAAACCTCTTCTACACCCACTCTGAAGCCTCAACACCCTCCCTACAGTGGAGCGACCAGACCTGTATGCAGTACTCCAGATGTGAGTGTTGGCACGTGGTTAAGGTGTTCGTCTAGTGATCTGAAGGTCGCTAGTTCGAGCCTTGGCTGAGGCTGCGTGTGTGTCCTTGAGCAAGGCACGTAACCACACATTGCTCTGCGACGACACCGGTACCAGGCTGTACATTGGTGGCGTGGAGAGGGAGACTTGCAGCTCGGGCAACTGCCTGTCTTCCACAAATAAAACCTCGCCCTGGAAACTTTCCAAGGTGCAAATCCATGGTCCGTGGAGACTAACGGAGGCCTACACACTCCAGATGTGAGCACTATTTACTTCCCCAAGCCTGATCAACACTAACTCCACCACTACTTTATTATTTCCCATCGGCCATCGTGTGTACAGTGTAGTGTCACTTTATTGACATGGAGTCGATGTAAAAAAGCTATTTTATGTGTAATATTTGTTTTTTATTAACATTTTTAATCCTGTGGGTTTTTTTGTGACAAACCTGATTTGGAGGATGATTATTTCATTCCTTTGCCACTATATCTGGAGTATCGTTTTTCAGTCTGATGGTCCTCCAAGGGATGCTATGTAGCCTCCTCCCTGATGCGAGAGGGGCAAACCCTCCATAAGCACAGTGAGTAGGGTCCTTTATGATTTTTCTGGCCCTTTCTGTATATACATTAATAGGTGTGCTGGTGATGTTGGGCATTATTGTGGTGAACCATGTGTTATATAGTAGCAAGTATTTACAACAACAGGCTGCACTTGTATACCATCAGTTAACAGCCAAACTACCTCAAAGTATCAAAAATTTCATTTTTGTCTCTCTCCCAAAGCTTGTCATTTGTAATGTCAGGAACTTCAGAAGTCCCTCTGTTTGCCGGGGCCAACCATCCCAGCTCTTCTGCATAGCTGTGCTGTGAGGATTACATTCCTTGACTTCTCTAGTGCCTTTAACACCATCCAGCCCAAGATCTTAAGGCACAAACTAACGGAGATGGGAGTAGACTCTCACATGGTGGATTGGATAGTGGACTACTTCACAGATAGACCTCAGTATGTGCGGTTGGGAGACTGTAGGTCTGACACGGTGGTCAGCAGCACAGGGGCGCCGTAGGGAACCGTACTCTCTCCGGTCCTGTTCACCCTGTACACATCAGACTTCCAATATAACTCAGAGTCCTGCCATGTGCAGAAGTTCGCTGATGACACGGCCATAGTGGGGTGTGTCAGGAATGGACAGGAGGAGGAGTATAGGAAACTGATACAGGACTTTGTGATATGGTGCAACTCAAACTACCTGCGTCTCAATATCACCAAGACCAAGGAGATGGTGGTGGACTTTAGAAGATCTAGGCCCCATATGGAGCCAGTGATCATTAATGGAGAACTTGTGGAGCAGGTTAAGACCTACAAGTATCTGGGAGTACAGTTAGACGAGAAGCTTGACTGGACTGCCAACACAGATGCCTTGTGCAGGAAGGCACAGAGTCGAATGTACTTCCTAAGAAGGTTGGCGTCATTCAATGTCTGTAGTGAGATGCTGAAGATGTTCTATAGGTCAGTTGTGGAGAGCGCCCTCTTCTTTGTGGTGGCGTGTTGGGGAGGAAGCATTAAGAAGAGGGACGCCTCACGTCTTAATAAGCTGGTAAGGAAGGCGGGCTCTGTCGTGGGCAAAGTACTGGAGAGTTTAACATCGGTAGCTGAGCGAAGGGCGCTGAGTAGGCTACGGTCAATTATGGATAACTCTGAACATCCTCTACATAGCACCATCCAGAGACAGAGAAGCAGTTTCAGTGACAGGTTACTATCGATGCAATGCTCCTCAGACAGGATGAAGAGGTCAATACTCCCCAATGCCATTAGGCTTTACAATTCAACCGCCAGGACTTAAGAACTTTTTAAAAGCTATTATTAATGCTTTTTGAGATGGTGATTTAGATGCATATCATTTTTTTTTACTGAGTTAAGTATTGTATGTAATTAGTTTTGCTACAACAAGTGTATGGGACATTGGAAAAAAAATTGAATTTCCCCATGGGGATGAATAAAGTATCTATCTATCTATCTATCTTTCTATCTAGCTACATCGCACCTCTACATAGCACCATCCAGAGACAGAGAAGCAGTTTCAGCGACAGGTTACTATCGATGCAATGCTCCTCAGACAGGATGAAGAGGTCAATACTCCCCAATGCCATTAGGCTTTACAATTCAACCGCCAGGACTTAAGAACTTTTTAAAAGCTATTATTAATGCTTTTTGAGATAGTGATTTAGATGCATATCATATTTTTTACTGAGTTAAGTATTGTATGTAATTAGTTTTGCTACAACAAGTGTATGGGACATTGGAAAAAAAAGTTGAATTTCCCCATGGGGATGAATAAAGTATCTATCTATCTATCTATCTATCAGTCGATGTGCGAGCCAGGGCAGATCAGGGAGAGCCAGTGTGTGTGGTGTAGTTGTCCATGGGGCTTTTGTGGCAGGATACGGAAGTGGATATAGCCAGGCCTTTCTTCCACACAGATATCGACCGCTGCCCAGGTTGGGACCCAGCTGGATTTGAACTCGGGACTGTCCACTGCACAAACAGCCGGCCAACCTGTAGTCATCTAAAGGTCCCTTAAGGTTGTTACAGCTGTGGCGGGATAAGCTCCCACTGTCTATTAAGTATTCCCAATGGCGTGCGTCTCAGATAGCCTCCGACAACCAAGTCCAGCTCCTGGCCTTCACGTGTGGCTTAGCTACTAATCCCAGAGGAACCGTTTCCATTGAGAAGGGAAGGGGCAAATGCGGGTTACTGGCGCCAGTCACTCCAGTTGGCAGATGTGGTTGGCAGCTCGCCTGGGAGAAGGCAAACTCTGATCTCAAACTGCCACTGCCTTGTGGCTGTACCCGCTCACGGGAAAGGCTTCGACAGTAAACCTTGAGAGAGTGTGTGTGAATAGAGCTACCTTTTCAACCAAGATTCAAAAGGCAGAGCTATGCAGCGGTTTCCCAGAGATGGGCTGCAACCAATCAATGAGAGATTTATTAGTAAGGGCAAATAAAAGTAGCACAAATGCAGGCGGAGCGGCAACCTTTTGAGTGAGCCGGTGTTTAGAGTGGCTTTGGCTCATCGGGCTCGGGTGAGGTAAAGTATCCGGTAACACGAGTGAATCTGCAGAAGCTGGAAATAAATAAAAACACAAATTGCTGGCAGAACTCAGCAGGCCAGACAGCATCTATGGGAGGAGGTAGTGACGACGTTTCAGGCCGAAACCCTTCACCAGGAGGGTTCGGCCAGCATTTTGCGTTTTTAAGGTATCCGGTAAGTTACTCTTTCTGCTCTTATTTGTTCATTCCACTTCTGATAGAGCGTAGTGTAGTGAGAATGGCTCCAGGGCAATGTTTTGTACAGTGTGTGGGATGTGGGAAGTCTGGGAGACCTCCCATCTTCTGGATAAACACATCTGCACCAGGTGCACCGACCTACAGCTCCTGAGAGAAAGCATTGAGGAGCCGGGAGCTGCAGCTCGATGACCTTCAATTCATACGAGAGAATGAGGAGGGGCCAAGGGGAGTTAATCACCCCGAGGCTACAGGAGACAGATCTTATTTATTGGGAGACACAGAGCGGAACAGGCCATCTGGCCCTTTGAGACCCAGTGCCCAGCAACCCAAGGCCATTGATGGGACAGTATACGATGACCAATTAGCCTACTGTGGGAGGAAACCGGAGCACCCAGGGGAAAACTGTACGCACACGGGAAGGAACGTACCAGGATGGAACTCGGAGCCCCGCCAGCCCAAGCATCACGCCAACTGCTTCACTACTGCTGCTGCCCTTAAAATTTTACAGTTTTAAATTTCAAAACCACTGTATTGTACCAAGAACTCCCCTTCCTCTAGCAGTGGGGCATTGGAACATTCTGGAATGTTTTACAAATGTTAGTTTGTTAATTTGTTGCTGCTTCATAAACGTGCAATTTCCATCAATCACGCTAATTACAATTGATTTTTCAGTCTCACAAAATCCGCATGTTTCAGTATTATGATTAACTCCCTTTTTAAGCCAATAGAGCATTTGCTTGTCTGTTGCTGTCTGAAAGGAATCACTACAAGTCGAGCCTGCTCTCTTCAATCTGAACAGGTGTTACAAGGGAAAGACTGCTGCCTCATATTCTACTTGTCCACACTGCACCAACCACCGCCACTGGGCTACAAACGTGCAGGAGCAACGTGTGGTTAAGGGCCTTGCTCAAGGACACACACACACTGCCTTGGTTGAGGCTCGAACTCACAACCTTCAGATCGCCAGCCCAAAGCCTTAACCGCTGGGCCACGCACAACACTTTTACTATAGGTGTTGCACTTTGGGAGAACAAAACAGGGGTCTTACACGGCGAGGGTACTAAGGAGAATGAAACGATCAGGGAATGCAGATCCATAATTCCTTGCAAGTGGGGTCACAGATCATGAAGAGAGTTTTTGGCACATTGGCTTTCATATATCAGTGCATTGAGTACAGGAGTTGGAGTTTATACTTGAGGCTGTATAAGACTATGAGGCCTAATTTGGAGTACTGTGTGCAGTTTTGGTCACCGACCTACAGGAAAGATGTCAATAAGATTGAAAGAGAAAATTTACAAGGACGTTGCTGAGGCTTAAGGACCTGAGTTCTATGGAAAGTTGAGCAGGTTAGGACTTTATTCCCTGGACTGTAGGAAATTAGAGAGAGATTTGATAGAGACATACAAAGTTACGAGGGGTTTAGATAGAGAAATGCGAACGGACTTTTTCCACTGAGGTTGGGCGAGACTAGAACCAGAGGTCATGTAAAGGGTGAAAGGTGCAATAGTCTTCACTCAGAGGGTGGTACGAGTGTGGATTGAGCTGCCAGTGGAAGTGATAGATGTGGGTTTAACTGTAACATTTAAAATAGGTATATGGGTGGGGAACACTGTGATGTGGGTGCAGGTAGAGGGGACAAGGCTGAATATCAACTCAGCATGGACTGGACGGCCCCTATGTTTCTGTGCTCGGACTGGTCATAACTCCAGAATGATCTCTAATGGTAAGGTTACAAACCTCCATAAGGAGGCTGTGGATACTCGAGCACTGAATAAATTACGTATGAACAGATACTAATGGGATTAAGAGATTGGCTGTGAAAGTGTATTTGAGCTACGGGTTCAGCAACTATCGTAGTAGATAGCAGAGCAATCCTTAGGGCCCATGCGCTTATTCCACCTCCAACCGCTGATATTTTTATGAAATGTCAGGAGTCCCCAGCTGCAGCAATGTGTTCGATTTGTGTACTGATTTAAAGAAGGATATCGAGATGGTGAGGAAGGTGAAGTTTTGGTAGTCTTCCTCGCTGTCCGCTACTCTACTCCCCCAGTTTGGTGTCAACTAGAAATCTGCTGATCCGATTAACCGCATTATCATCCAGATCGTTGATATAGACAACAAACAACAGCAGCACCAAACCCTGAGGCACAGCACTAGTCACAGGCCTCCAGTCAGATAAGCGACCCTCTACTACCACTCTCTGGCTTCACCCAATGTCGAATGCAATTACGGTAATTACTTCCTGAATGCCAAGTGAACGAACCTCCATTGCCAGATGCCTTGCTAAAGATTCAAGATTCAAAAACTTTGTCATTCTAACCCTACATCAGCTCTGCAGGGCAGAATGAGACAACGTTTCCCAGGAGCAGTGCAATCATAACATAACAAACGCAACAATAAATAGTAAACACAACAATAAATAGTAAACACAACAATAAATAGTAAAACACAACAGCCACATGTCGGTTAAAAACAAGTTATAAGTGTCCAGTGCAAGTTCAAAGTGTCCAATACAGAGTCAGGTAGAGCAGCTATTTAGCAGTCTGACTGCCTGTGGGAGGAAGCTGTTTAGTAGCCTTGTGGTTTTTGTTTTGACGCTCCTGTAACGTTTACCTGATGGCAGAAGAACAAACAGTTCATGGAGAGGGTGTGAGGGGTCTTTAATGATGTACTGTGTCTTCTGGAGGCATCGATTCTGAAAGAGGTCTTGGACAGAAGGTAGGGAGACCCTAATAACCTTCTCTGCTCCCCTAACCACCCTCTGCAAGGCTTTTTTGTCAGCAGCACTGCAGCTGGTTGTGATGCAAAAGGTCAGCACACTCTCAACCACGCCTCTGTAGAATGTAGTTAAGATGTTAGTGGGGAGTGATGCTTACTTAAGCTTCCATGTAGACAAAATCCCCTGCCTCGCCTTCGTCAGCTTTCCTGGTAAAGTCCTTGAGAAACTCTGAAGGACATGACCGAGCATGCAGAAAAACCATGTTGTCTACTCTCAATCAGTCCCAAACACGATCCAAAACCTTTACTACACACTACTGACATCAGACTTGTCAGCCTATAATTACCCAGTTTATTTTTAGAGCCTTTCGTGAAAAACATTAGCTATCTTCTGGTCTTCAGGAAATAGAAACAGCACCTCCCAGCTTCTTACTTCATCCCACCTCTCCCACTCACCTTCTAGCTGGTAATCCTTCCCCCTCCCAAATTTCTTATTCTGGCATCTGCCCCGGTCCTTTTAAGTCCTGATGACGTGCCCTGGCTCAAAACATCGACTGTACTCTTTTCTATGGATGCTGCCTGGCCTGCTGAGTTCCACCGGCACTCTCCGTGTGTTCCCTTGGATTTCCAGCATCCGCAGATCTTCCAATTCCCAATCCAACTCCCAAGCTGATACTTTGTGGCTTGTGAAGCCAACCATTGTGACTCTGTCCCATTGAAACTACAGAGGGGAAGGCAAATGATGAACTTGTAATCGATGAATCTTCCTGCTGTGGGCACTTTGTTGAAGGTCTATCTCTGTCACTGAAAGCACATTTCAGCACCGAGCTGTTTAGTCACTTCTGGTCAATTGTATATTTATGGAGACATCCTTCAACACGGTAACAACAGGAGTATATTCTGTCTGTACTCAGAGGCTTTTGGAACCAGTATTGAATATTTAAATGGGTTTTGCTAGTTGGGACCTGTTGCCATTGTAAATATGTAATTCTGTCAGTTTATGTGACTATATTCCAAATACTAAGGTTAAGTAGGTGATCACAGCAATTGAAACAGTATTTATTTATTTATTTATTTTCAATGTAGCGGCACAGCGAGGAGCAGGCCCGAAGAGCCACGTTGCCTAGCAACCCACCTGTTTTAACCCCAGTCTAATCACAGGGCATCCTACTAACCGGTAGGTCTTTGGTCTGTGGAGGAAACCCATGTGTTCTAAGGGGAGAACGTACAAACTGGCTTACAGACGACTCCGGAATTGATCTCTGAATCCCAACGCCCCCGAGCTGTAATAGCATCGCCCTAACTACTAACCTACCATGGTGCTTTGTGTCGAAGTATAAAACGTCGTGTGGGGAGAGTGAGATCGTCTCCTCTCTCTCTTTCCTGAAGGATTGCTTGTGAATAATGACTTTTATATTGCTTCTGTGCGTCTCAGTTTTAGTCAGTCACAAAACCTATTAGTGAGGAATTTCCTTCCAGTATTTTTCCTAAATGGCCAACACCTTGATACTCACACACCTTGATACTCAACCATGAACTTCCTGTGACCTCACTTCATGGACCATAGGGTTCTCATGGCAAGATACAGAAGTAGATTTGTTCTGCACAGATACTGCTGCTGCCCAGGTTGGGACTCGGCTGGGTTTGAACTCAGGACCATCTGCCTTGAAGTCCAGTGCTGATGCCACTACACCACCAGCTGGCAACCATGAACGTATTGGAAGATGATTCAGGCTCAAGAATCCTCCTCTTCTGCTTCTTATGTCTTTGTGTTTAGACAATGTAAGGCATTCCGCATTATAACAATATAGCAGATTCCAGAGAGTAATAGGTGCCAAATGCAGGTACAATCAAGTACTTACAATGATAGGTGCCCTATATATAACCTCAGAATAGAAGGAGGTCCCTTTAGGTAGAGAGGAAGAGGAACTTTCTTTAGCCAGAGGGAGCTGAATCTGTGGGGATTTATTGCCATTACAGATCAAAGGGAATATTTAAAGTGGAGGTTGATATGCATTTGCTCAGTAAGGGTGTCAAAAGCTAGGGGGAGAAGGGATGAGAATGGGGTTGAGGGGGAAAACAAATCAGCCATAATCAAATGGTGGAGCAGATTCATTGGGCTGAATGGACTAATTCTGCTCCTATATCTTATCATCAGTCGCGGGCGTTGACCTCACCGGGACTGAGAACTTCTTCAAAAGGCGATGCCTCAACAAACTGGCATCCATCATTAAAGACCCCCATCGCCTAGGACATACCCTCACTAATTGCTACCACCAGAGAGGAGGTACACTCTCAACAGTTCAGGAACAGCTTAGAAACATAGAAAACCTACAGCACAATACAGGCTCTTCAGCCCACAAAGCTGTGCTGAACATGTGCTTACTTTAGAAATTACCTTGGCTATTTTTCTAAGCTCCATGTACGTACCCAGGAGTCTCTTAAAAGACCCTATTGTATCCACCTCCACCACCATTGCTGGCAGACCATTCCACGCACTCACCACTCTCTGCGTAAAAAAAACTTACCCCTGACATCTCCTCTGTACCTACTTCAAAATAAGTTAAACCTGTGTCCTTTTGTGCCAGCCATTTCAGCCTCTGACTATCCACACGATTAATGCCTCTCATCATCTTATACACCGCTACAGGTCACCTCTCATCCTCTGTTGCTCCGAGGAGAAAAGGCCGAGTTCACTCAACCTATTCTTATAAGGCATGCTCCCCAATCCAGGCAACATCCTTGTAAATCTCCTCTACACACTTTCTATGGTTTCCACATCCTTCCTGTAGTGAGGCGACCAGAACTGAGCACAGTACTCCAAGTGGGGTCTGACCAGGGTCCTATATACCTGTAACATTACTTCTTGGCTCTTAAACGCAATTCCACGATCGATGAAGGCCAATACACCGTATGCCTTCTTAACCACAGAGTCAACCTGCACAGCAGCTTTGAGTGTCCTATGGACTCGGACCCCAAGATCCCTCTGATCCTCCACACTGCCAAGAACCTTACCATTAATACTATATTCTGCCATCATATTTGACCTACCAAAATGAACCACTTCACACTTACCTGAGTTGAACTTTATCTGCCACTTCTCAGCCCAGTTTTGCATCCTATTGATGTCCTGTTGTAACTTCTGACAGCCCTCCACACTACCCACAACAACCCCCAACCTTTGTGTCATCAGCAAACTTACTAACCCATTCCTCCACTTCCTCATCCAGGTCAGTATAAAAATCACAAAGTGTAAAGGTCCCAGAACAGATCCCTGAGACACTCCACTGGTCACTGACCTCCATGCAGAATATAACCTGTCTACAACCACTCTTTGCCCTCTGTGGGCAAGCCAGTTCTGGATCCACAAAGCAGTGTCCCCTTGGATCCCATGCCTCCTTACTTTCTCAATAAGCCTTGCATGGGGTACCTTATCAAATGCCTTACTGAAATCCATATACACTGCATCTACCCCTCTACTTTCATCAATGTGTTTAGTCACATCCTCAAAAAATTCAATCAGGCTCATAAGGCATGACCTGCTCTTGACAAAGCCATGCTGACTATTCTTAATCATATTATCCCTCAACAAATGTTCATAAATCCTGCCTCTCAGGATCTTCTCCATCAACTTACCAACCACTGAAGTAAGACTCACTGGTCTATAATTTCCTGGGCTATCTCTACTCCCTTTCTTGAAGAAAGGAACAACATCTGCAACCCTCTAATCCTCGGGAACTTCTCCCGTCCCTATTGATGATGCAAAGATCATCGCCAGAGGCTCAGCAATCTCCTCCCTTACCTCCCACAGTAGCCTGGGGTTTATCTCATGCATTCCGGTGACTTATCCAACTTGATGCTTTGCAAAAGTTCCAGCACATCCTCTTTCTTAATATCTACATGTTCAAGCTTTTCAGTCTGCTGAAAGTCATCCCTACAATCACCAAGATCTTTTTCCACAGTGAATACTGAAGCAAAGTACTCATTAAGTACCTCTGCTATCTCCTCCAGTTCCATACACACTTTTCCACTGTCACACTTGATTGGTCCTATTCTCTCACATCTTATCCTCTTTCTCTTCACATACTTGTAGAATGCCTTGGGGTTTTCCTTAATCCTGTCCGCCAAGACCTTCTCATGGCCCCTTCTGGCTCTCCTAATTTCATTCTTAAGCTCCTTCCTGCTAGCCTTATAATCTTCTAGATCTCTATCATTACCTACTTTTTGAAACCTTTCGTAAGCTTTTCTTTTCTTCTTGACTAGATTTACAACAGCCTTTGTACAGCACGGTTCCTGTACCCTACCATAACTTCCCTGTCTCATTGGAATGTACCTATACAGAACTCCACGCAAATATCCCCTGAACAATTGTCATATTTCTGCCGTACATCTCCCTGAGAAAGTCTGTTTCCAATTTATGCTTCCAAGTTCCTGACTGATAGCTTTATATTTCCCCTTACTCCAATTAAATGCTTTCCTAACTTGTCTGTTCCTATCCCTCTCCAATGCTATGGTAAAGGAGATAGAATTGTGATCACTATCTCCAAAATGCTCTCCCACTGAGAGATCTGACACTTGACCAGGTTCATTTCCCAATACCTGATCAAGTACAGCTTCTCCTCTTGCAGGCTTATCTACATATTGTGTCAAGAAACCTTCCTGAACACACCTAACAAACTTCACCCTATCTACACCATTCTGGAATCTGTCTCCCTATCTGCTCCTCGATGTCCCTGTTACTATTGGGTGGTCTATTAATACACCCAGTAGAGCGATTAACCCCTTCCTGTCCCTAACTTCCACCCACAGACACTCCGTAGGGAACCCCTCCATGACTTTCTCCTTTTCTGCAGCCGTGACACTATCTCAGATCAACAGTGCCACACCCCCACCTCTTTTGCCTCCCTCCCTGTCCTTTCTGAAACATCTAAAGCCTGGCACTTGAAGTAACCATTCCTGTCCCTGAGCCATCCAAGTCTCTGTAATGGCCACAACATCACAGCTCCAAGTACTGATCCACGCTCTAAGCTCGTCCGTTTTGTTCACAATACTCCTTGCATTAAAATAGACACATCTCAATCCATCGGTCTGAGCACATCCCTTCTCTATCACCTGTGACTACCTGCTTATAGCTCCTTTCTATTGCCTCCTCACTCTCCCTGACCAGACGAAGGTCATCGAGCTGCATCTCCAGTTCCCTAACACGGTCTCTAAGGAGCTGCAGCTCGACGCACCTGGTGCAGATGTGGCCGTCTGGGAGGCCGGTAGTCTCCAGGACCTCCCACATCTGACACCGAGCTCAGAATACAGGCCTCACACACATTCTTCCTGTCTGTATTCTACACAGATAACCTACCTCGCCTTGACCCGTTATCACCAAAGCACAGTTGAGACAAAGCCTTCCTACTCTGTCTCCCGCTCCTCTGATGCCTGCTCTATAAAGCTGTCTCCTCTTAAACTCTTCTCGCTTTTCTCACTAGCTAACATCCAAGCGCTTGCTCAGTCGTGCCCCAATCAAACCGCTGATGAAATAACCATCTCCTTTTTAAACTCTTCTCACTTTTAATGGCTACAACATCATAGCTCCAAGTACTGATCCACGCTCTGAGCTCATCTGCTTTGTTCATGATGCTTCTTGCATTAAAATGGACACATCTCAAGCCTTCGGTCTGAGTGCGTCCCTTCTCTATCACCTGCCTATTCTCCCTCTCACACTGCCTACAAGCTTTCTCTATTGGTGAGCCAACCGCCCCTTCCCCCGTCTCTTCAGTTCGGTTCCCACCCCCCCGGCAATTCTAGTTTAAACTCTCCCCAATAGCCTTAGCAAACTTCCCTGCCAGGATATTGGTCCCCCTGCGATTCAAGTGCAACCTGTCATTTTTGTACAGGTCACGTCTGCCCCAAAAGAGGTCCCAATGATCCAGAAATCTGAATCCCTGCCTCCTGTACCAATCCCTCAGCCACAAATTTATCCTCCACCTCACTCTATTCCTGTACTCACTGTCACGTGTCACAGGCAGTAATCCCAGGATGACTACCTTTGTGGTCCTGCTTCTCAGCTTCCTTCCTAACTCCCTGGAGTCTGTTTTCAGGGCCTCCTCCCTTTTCCTACCTATGTCGTTGGTGCCAATGTGTACCATGACCTCTGGCTGTTCTCATTCCCACTTCAGGAAATTAGAAACATCCTGGACCCTGGCATCTGGGAGGCAAACTGAGTTTCTTTCCTGTGTCCACAGAATCACCTGTCTGCCCCCCTAACTATAGAGTCCCCTCTCACTACTGCCTCCCTCTTCCTTTCCCTACCCTTCTGAGCTACAGGGCCAGACTCTGTGCCAGAGGCACGGCCACTGTCGCTTCCCCCAGGTAGACTGTCCCCCCAACAGTACTCAAACAGGAGTACTTATTGTCAAGGGGTACAGTCACAGGGGTACTCTCTAGTATCTGACTCTTGCCCTTCCCTCTCCTCTCCTGACTGTGACCCACTTGTCTGTCTCCCGAGGCCCTGGTGTGATAACTAAGCTTCTTCCCCTCTGCCATTGGATTTCTGAATGGACAATGAATCCATGATCACTTACTCATTTTTATTTACATTTTATTTTCTTGGATCTCTTTTTGCACTATTTACTTATTTTAAAATATATTTCCATTGTAATTTATAGCTTTTATGTTACTATGTTATTATTTTTATTTTTACCTTATTATGTATTTCAATGTACTGCTGCTACAAAACAACAAATTTCAGTACAAGTGTCCAGTGACCTTGACCCTGATTCTGACGATCGACATTTCACTTCAGGAGCTGGCGTTGGGTCTGAGAGTGAAGAGGGAAGATAGACAGCACCATAAAGTAGTGAGAGACCTGAGGGGAAGCTAGACAGGGGCTGGCTTGTGATTGGTGGAATCAGGTGAGATGAGAGGTGATGGGCAGGTAGAGCTGTGGGGTGGGGGGGAAGACGGGGGGGGGGGGGGATGGTAGACAGGAGCTGGCTTGTGATTGGGGAAGATAGACAGGAGCTGGCTTGTGATTGGGGAAGATAGACAGGAGGTGGCTTGTGATTGGTGGAATCAGGTGAGATGAGAGGTGATGGGCAGATGGAGCTGTGGGAAGAGAGGGGAGGGGAAGGTGGACAGGAGGTGGCTTGTGATTGGTGGAATCAGGTGAGATGAGAGGTGATGGGCAGATGGAGCTGTGGGAAGAGAGGGGAGGGGAAGGTGGACAGGAGGTGGCTTGTGATTGGTGGAATCAGGTGAGATGAGAGGTGATGGGCAGGTAGAGCTGTGGGAGGGGGGAAGAGGGGAGGGGAAGGTGGACAGGAGGTGGCTTGTGATTGGTAGAATCAGGTGAGATGAGAGGTGATGGGCAGGTAGAGCTGTGGGGGGGAAGACGGGGGGGGGCGGGGAAGGTAGACAGGAGCTGGCTTGTGATTGGGGAAGATAGACAGGAGCTGGCTTGTGATTGGGGAAGATAGACAGGAGGTGGCTTGTGATTGGTGGAATCAGGTGAGATGAGAGGTGATGGGCAGATGGAGCTGTGGGAAGAGAGGGGAGGGGAAGGTGGACAGGAGGTGGCTTGTGATTGGTGGAATCAGGTGAGATGAGAGGTGATGGGCAGGTAGAGCTGTGGGAGGGGGGAAGAGGGGAGGGGAAGGTGGACAGGAGGTGGCTTGTGATTGGTGGAATCAGGTGAGATGAGAGGTGATGGGCAGATGGAGCTGTGGGGGGAGAGGGGAGGGGAGTGAAGGTAGAGATGGAGGCTGAAAAGTGATGTGGAACTTCCCTTAAGGGAGGGACGATGAGTGGATGAAACCAGGTGTGGAAGAGGAGACTCACAGGTGAAGTGTCGCCTCACCTGGAAGAACTGTCTGGGGCCCTGAATGGTGGTGAGGGAGGAAGTGTAAGGGCAGGTGTAGCACTTGTTCCGCTTACAAGGATAAGTTCCAGGAGGGAGATCAGTGGGAAGGGATATGGGGGATGAATGGACAAGGGAGTCGCGTAGGGAGCGATCCCTGCGGAAAGCAGAAAGGGGGGGGAGGGAAAGATGTGCTTGGTGGTAGGATCCCGTTGGAGGTGGCGGAAGTTACAGAGAATTATACGTTGGATCTGAAGGCTGGTGGGGTGGTAGGTGACACAAGGGGAACCCTATCCCGAGTGGGGTGGCGGGCAGATGGAGTGAGGGCAGATGTGCGGGAAATGGGAGAGATGCGTTTGAGAGCAGAGTTGATGGTGGAGGAAGGGAAGCCCCTTTGTTTAAAAAAGGAAGACATCTCCTTCATCCTGGAATGAAAAGCCTCATCCTGAGAGCAGATGCGGTGGAGACGGAGGAATTGTGAGAAGGGGATGGCATTTTTACAAGAGACAGGGTGGGAAGAGGAATAGTTCAGGTAGCTGTGAGAGTCTGTAGGCTTATAGTAGATATCAGTAGATAAGCCGTTTCCAGAGATGGAGACAGAAAGATCAAGAAAGGGGAGGGAGGTGTCGGAAATGGACCAGGTAAATTTGAGGGCAGGGTGAAAGTTGGAGGCAAAGTTAATGAAGTCAACGAGCTCAGCATGCGTGCAGGAGGCAACGCCAATGCAGTCGTCGATGTAGTGAAGGAAAAGAGGGGGACGGATACCCGTATAGACTTGGAACATGGACTGTTCCACAAAGCCAACAAAAAGGCAGGCATAACTGGGACCCATGCGGTTTGGTTTGGTTTGGTCTGGGACCCTTTGGTTTGGAGGAAGTGGGTGGACCCAAAGGAAAAATTATTGAGAGTAAGAACTAATTCCGCTAGACGGAGGAGAGTGGTGGTAGAGGGGAATTGGTTAGGTCTGGAATCCAAAAAGAAGCAGAGAGCTTTGAGACCTTCCTGGTGGGTGATGGAGGTATATAGGGACTGGACGTCCATGGTGAAAATAAGACGGTGGGGGCCAGGGAACTTAAAAACATTGGAAAAATTTCAAAGCATGAGAAGTGTCACGAACATAGGTGGGAAGAGATTGAACAGGCGGGGGGATAAGACAGTGTCAAGGTATGCAGAAATGAGTTCAGTGGGGCAGGAGCAAGCTGAGACAATGGGTCTACCTGGACAGGCAGGTTTGTGGATCTTGGGTAGGAGGTAGAAACGGGAAGTGCGGGGTGGGGAACTATGAGGTTGGTGGCAGTGGATGGGAGATCCCCAGAGCTGATAAGCTTGGTGATGTGGCCTGGTGCTCCTAAGTGGGGTGATGATCAAGGGGTAAATAAGAGGAGGTATCAGAGAGTTGTGCCTCGGCCAGGTAGCGGTCAGCAGAAGGGGAGAGTTTGAAGACTGGTGAGTGATAGGTGGAGACCAATAACGAAAAAGGAATAGTAAACGGGGTCATGTACTCGGAGGGGAGCTGGAAGGCAGAGATTGAGGTTAGAAGACGATAAGTGGAGCAACACAAGCAAGATGCTGGAGGAACTCGGCAGGTCAGGCAACATCTATGGAAATGGATATTTTCAACATTTTGAGCCATGATTCTTCATCAGGACAGGAATGAAAGGGGGCAGATGCCAGAATAAGATTTTGGGGGGGGAGGGGAAGGAGTTCAAGCCAGGTGAAGCCAGGTGGGGGGAGGACGGGGGATGAAGTAAGGAGCTGGGAAGTGTAAAGGGCTGGAGCTGATTGGAGATGAGAGTGGACCACGGGAGAAAGGGAAGGTGGAGGAGACCCAGAGGGAGGAGAAGGAGTAAGAGGCCAGAGGAATCGAAGAAGAGGGAAGGGGACAAAAACTACTGGAAGGAGAAATCGATAATCGTACGCCAGTTTGGAGCCGGCCTAGACAGATATGAGGTGTGGCTCCTCCAACCCAAGAGTGGCCTCATTGTGGCAAAAAAGGAGGCCATGGACCAACTTGTCAGAACAGGAATGGGGAGGGGAATTAAGATGGTTGGCCATCTGGAAATTCCACTTTCAGCGGATGGAGAGGAGGTGATCGACAATGTGATCCCCCAATTTACCTCAGGTCTCACCGGTGTAGTGGAGGCCGCACCGGGGGGGTGGGGGGGTCACTGGACACGGTGGACGACCCCCAACAGATTTGCGGGTGAAGTGTTGCCTCACCTGGAAGGACTGTTTGGGGCCCTGAGATATCAACTTCCATAACTGGTACATTGTGGCTTTGTGAAACCAACGACTGGGTGTGGGGCAATCTGATTCTGTTCCAGTGAAGCTACGCAGGGGAGGACGATCGATGAACGTGCCCGTTATTTGCACTTTGTAAAGCTCTATCTCTGCCAGTTCAGGACACAGCTCTTTTGTTACTTAAACTTCTGATTAGCAGCTGTATATTTGAGGCTCCATCTTTCAACACTATCAACAAGGGTATGTTTTGGGGGTCTGGCTTTTGGAACAGACACCAGTATTGAATATTCAAATGGATTTTGCTAGTTGGGATCTGCTGCCATTGTAAATATGTCATTCTGTCGATTTACCTGACTACATTGAAGGTGTTAAAGTCAGGTAGGCGATCATAGCAATTGAAACTGTAGTTAATCGTCTATTGTTACCTTTGTGTTGAAGTATAAAATATCATTGAACACACACACACACACACAGAGTACCGGAGAAACTCAGCAGGCCAGGCAGCGTCTATGGAAAAGAGTACAGTCGACGTTTCGGGCTGAGACCCTTCAGCAGGATTTTCTCTTGTTTATAACATAGCATGTCAGGAGAGGGAGATTCTCTTCGATTCGCCCTCTCCTGGAAGTTTGTCGTGTGAATAAAGTCTTTTATTTTTTCTCCCGGCCGGTTACACCTTCCACATGCTCAGTTTTAGTCAGTCACAACAGAGATGGGGAAGGCAAGCCTCGGCAAAAGAAATCCAGATGGATAGGTGTGTGGGTGTTGGCCAGGAGGAACCGGATCGGGAAGGTGACAATCACAAACAAGAGAAGATCTGTAGATGCCTGCAATCCAAGCAACACACACAAAATGCTGGAGGAACTCGGCAGGCCAGGCAGCATCTACGGAAAAGAGTACAGTCGATGTTTCAGGCCGAGACCCTTCATCAGGAGGGTGATAAATCTAGGTAACGGAGGAGGTAGTGGAGGAGGGGGGTGTGAGATAGAAAGAGTGAACAAACAGAGAGAACTAAGGTGGACTGGTAAGTCTTGGAAAGTAATACTGCAGGGTGTGAGTTACCTCACAGATTTCTACAGATATACTGCGGAGGGCTTCAGCCCTCTGCTCATTTGTATCATCAAGGAGGGGGTCCATGAGCCCGAGGACACACACTCGGCGTTTTAGGAACAGCCTCTCTCCTCTGCCATCAGATTTCTGAATGGACAATGAACCCACCAACACTTTCTCAGTATTTTTCCCCACTCTTTTTACCCTACTTATTTAATTTAATATTTTAGGTATATACTTCTACTGTAATTTATAGCTTTCTTATTAGTGTAATACCCTGGGGAAGATTTATGCTTCTATGCTATGGAGTATTTTTATTTCAGCAGTTTTCTCTAAGAGCTGCGTGTCCTGCTAGTAAGACTGTTTTGGCTTCGGCCAAACATAAGGAGTCATGTTGTCCAACTTAGGAATGTGGTATCAGCCAATCCGGATTGTCTTGGTATATGTAACTTTCTGCCCAGTGGAACTTCAGGGAGTGCTGGGCGGGAACAGATTTCTGAAGGGCAGTAGTCTGGTTTGGGGTCTTTTAGATGGGAGCTGCAGGGCGAGGGACGAGGGAAGATGTTGTCTGAAGGAGAGCCCCCTTTGTAAGAAGTGCTTTGTGCAGATGAATGTCTCCAATGAGGAAGGGCCAATAAGGGTAATTTAAGATGGTCTTCAAGGGAGGTTCAAACTGTGGTAGGTGTCTTCATGCAGACCATGGGGTAGGCACATGAGTAAAGAGATAAACCCAACTACTCCAGAAACGAGCTCCAATGTTTATGTGCACATTTAGACTGGTTTAACAGTAACGGGCCCTTTTCTTTTCTTTTTCTTTTCTATTAATTGTTTAATAAAGTTGAAAATTGGTAAATATACTCTTTATAATTTAATGCTGGTATATGATCTGTCATTTCTTGCTGACCAATGATTGTGCGTGAGCCATATTTACACAGCATTTGTTACAATCTATATTCCTTATTCAGAACGTCCCAACTTTCTTCCAGCATTTTGTGTGTGTTGCTTGGATTTCCAGCATCTATAGATTTTCTCTTGTCAGTAATCCCAATTTTCCTGTTTGGTGGAACCCAAATCATACTGACGCTAGACGTATATTGTTTGTGAAAGGTGGCCTTCTGACTGCTGAGTCCTGTGGCTGTTAGCAGAGTTGGCTGACGGGCCTAGTTTGTATTCGAGCCCAGTGAGAGGACTGCATTTGTATATATTGAAATGTACTGCTGCTGCAATACAATAGAGTTTATGATATATACTGATGATATTGAACCTGATTCTGATTCCGAAAGGGTTTAATTACTGGTTAAGTTTTGCACAGCATCGTACACTGAGTGACTGTTCCTGTGCTGCACTCTTCTATGTTCACGGTGGTGTAGCGGTTAGCAAAACGCCTTACAGCCCGGGCGACCCGGGTTCGATTCCCACCGCTGCCTGTAAGGAGTTTGTACGTTCTCCCTGTGACCGCGTGGGTTTTCTCCGGGTGCTCCGGTTCCAAAGACGTACCGGTGGGTAGGTTAATTGTCCCATGATTAAGCTGGGGTTAAATTGGGCGACTGGTGGGCAGTGGGGCTCGAAGACCTGGAGGGGCCTATTCTGCGCTGCATCTCAATAAATAAACGATTGATTCCAGCTTGATGGAGGAATTTACAAGCTAAAGACCCGACAGCTAACCAGACAGCTAAAGACAACCCCTTAGGAGAACATCACATCGACTCGAGTGATTGCATTTCCAAGTCAGGGCGCATTTGTTATCCTTGCCTTTCTCATGGGTAACTTCATCCATAAAGAAATCTTCACTTGTGAAGAGTTTATTGGCTGTTAAACTATTGGAGCCAGATCGAGATATGAAAGGCAGTCCACAATACAGTCCTTTCCATATTTCCACATGGCGTCGGGCCACAGACGATGGGCTTTGTTTTGCTTCAAGTGCCTGGCAGGAAAAAGCGTTCTGATGCAGAGTTCCAGCTCGAATCATCAACAATTCCATTCCCTCAGACACGGACGCTGCTCGATCGGTCGAGTTCCAGTGGCAGAGGCTGGTGCTGCCGGTCTTGGCATCGGCCACCCCCGGTGTCACTCAGTCAGTCACAAGATTTTATGCCCCAAAGGTAGCTCTTGGAAACTGCCCCGAGGCTTTGTTGCACACTCTGTTCTTTTTCTGAAGCCTAACTCCAATTCCTTCCTAAAATTATTCCTGCGATCACCTGCAAGATTCATTAAAGCAACACACAAAATGCTGGTGGAACGCAGCATCTATAAGAAGAAAGACTGTTGACGTTTTGGGCCGAGACCCTTCGTCAGGACTAACTGAAAGGAAAGATAGTAAGCGATTTGAAAGTAGTGGGGGGAGGGGGAAATGTGAAATGATAGGAGAAGACCAGAGGGGGTGGGATGAAGCTAAGAGCTGGAAAGGTGATTGGCAAAAGGGATACAGAGCTGGAGAAGGGAAAGGATCATGGGACGGGAGGCCTCGGGAGAAAGAAAGTGGGAGGGGAGCACCAGAGGGAGATGGAGAACAGGCAGAGTGATGGGCAGAGAGAGAGAAAAAAGGGGAGGGGAATATAAATAAATCAGGGATAGGGTAAGAAGGGGAGGAGGGGCATTAACGGAAGTTGGAGAAGTCAATGTTCATGCCATCAGGTTGGAGGCTACCAACCTGTTAGAAGAAGTTGCTTCTCTAACTTCCATTAATGCCCCTCCTCCCCTTCTTACCCCATCCCTGATTTATTTATTTCCCCTCTCCCCTTTTTTCTCTCTCTCTGCCCATCACTCTGCCTGTTCTCCATCTCCCTCTGGTGCTCCCCTCCCACTTTCTTTCTCCCTAGGCCTCCCGTCCCATGATCCTTTCCCTTCTCCAGCTCTGTATCACTTTTGCCAATCACCTTTCCGGCTCTCAGCTTCATCCCACCCCCTCCGGTCTTCTCCTATCATTTCGGATTTCCCCCTTCCCCCACTACTTTCAAATCTCTTACTATCTCTTCTTTCAGTTTGTCCTGACGAAGGGTCTCAGCCTGAAACGTCGACAGCACTTCTCCCTATAGATGCTGCCTGGCCTGCTGCGTTCCACCAGCATTTTGTGTGTGTTGTTTGAATTTCCAGCATCTGCAGATTTCCTCGTGTTTGCTTTTTAAGATTCACTAAATATGTTTTTCTCTTCTAATCCTGTCTATTCCCGTGTTTAATATCAGATCCCTGCCTTTGTACTTGCTTACTGCCCGTTATGCTGCTGGTGTTTAGGGCAGCAATGAAGGTCCTCTATCCCTGCTGGTGTTCAGGGCTTCTGTCATCATGTCAGTAGCTTCCTCTCGGTTTTCACTACAGTCGGTCACGCAAGTCCCACAGGGAGACTCAGGAATACCATCACACTCGGATGTAGAAGGATTCTTCATTGCTGCTTCCGTAACAATTTTGTTTGACCAGTCGGGGTTGTCAGCCCTGAGATGAACCCAAACCTGGAGGACCGGTGGACCACTCTTAGTCTGGCCTCTAACCTTTGACCTGTCTGCCATGGGTGACCCTACCAAGAGCCGAAGCACAAGGCCCTGACTCCAGCCCACGTAGCTCTGTGGGTCATTGAGGCAGGCGAGCCTCCAAACCCAACGACGAGGGTGTGGCCCTCAGCTTTTCTCTGCGCGAGAGCCTCGTCAGTGCCTCGCGCTATCTGCAGATATTGATGGGGGATCTCATTATAACCCACCCAATATTGAAAGGCCTGCTTAGAGTGCACGTGGAGAGTCTGGCTTTCAGGAATTGCAGAGGAGGTTTGCCCCAAAAAGGAGCAGTGGAGGTGATTTAGTGGTGCGCGATAACTTTAATCATAGACCACAAAACAGCAAGCCGTGAGGAGCCAGAGAAAGGAGATTTCAGAAACGGAACACAAAGGGAAGCAAGGTAAACTTTAGGCAGGGAGATTGAAAGTGAGGAGCAACTGACTGAGGCCGGCTGGTTCGATGAGTGAACAAGGACTGTGGGTGAGGACTGGGGTTAAATAGGTTGCAGGTGATGAGCGGCAGGTGAATCCTGTTAGCTGGGAGGTGTCAATGAGAGCAGGCCTGACACCAGGACCAGAGGACACAGATTCACCGTACAAGGATGTCTCTTTAGAACAGAGGTGAGGAGGAATTTCGTCAGCCAGACTGCGGTGGATCTGTGGAATTCATTGCCACAGACAGCTGTGGAGGCCAAGTCATTGGGTTCATTTAAAGTGGAGGTAGATAGGTTTTTACTTCTGTTGAGAAGTTTCTTCTGGTCTTTCGAACTGCGCTGCCCAACAACCTCTGATTTTAACCCCGGCCTAATCACAGGACAACTTACAATGACCAATTAACCTACCAACCAGTGCACCTTAGGACTTGGACTTTAGGAGGAAATCAGAGCACCCAGAGGAAACCCGTGCGGTCACGGGGACAACGTGAAAACTCTTCACTGGCAGCGGCGGGAATTGAACCCAGGTTGCCTGTACTATAAGCCATGGTGCTACCATGCTGCCCATTAGTAGGGGTATGAAAGGTTACAGGAAGAAGGCAGAAGAGTGGGGTTAAGTGGGAAAATAAACCAGCATTTGTGGGATAGCAGAGCAGGCTTGATGGACTGAATGGTCTAATTCTGCTTCAGTGGGAACGGAACATTTTAAACTCTCCTTCAATGAGCAGAATATCTATTAAAATAAGACCTCACCTTAGCGTTTATGTCACAACATGTCATGGCTTTAGTGAAAAATTGTTGTTAACCGTGAAGTTGTTTAATTTTTAGATTCCCATGAAGTGACCTGATATAATGTGATGTATTGATGGGAGTGTAACCAGGTGAACTGGTTTACAGCTGAGCTGGCTGTGATGTAGAAATTAATCAAACATGATTTTATTGCTCCTGGGATTTAAATGGCTGTGGTTCAGTGTATCACTGCCTGGCACAGTCATTCTCAGGAAAGAGGAACTAAATTCCTCACTACCACAGCTCCTGACTCCCACATGCTGCCGAGTGAGGAGTGAATGTATTTCCTGTCACACAATCCAGCGTCAGAGTCAGGAGGTTTAATATCAGTGACGTATGTCAGAACATTTATTACTTTGTGGCAACACATAATAATTCTAAAAGCTATAAATTACAGAAAGAAAAAATATATAAAATAAGTAGTGCAAAAAGAAAGGAAAAAATAAGAAGACTGAGGTGGTGTACATGGGCTCGTAGTCCATTCAGAAAATCTGATGGCAGAGGGGAAGAAGCTGTTCCTGGATCGTTGAGTGTGTGTCTTCAGGCTCCTGTCCCTCCTCCCTGATGAGAAGAGGGCACGTCCTGGGTGATGGGGATCCTTACTGATAGATGTGGCCTTTTTGAGGCATTGCCTGTTGAAGGTGCCCTCGATGCTCGGGAGGCTAGTTCCCAAAATGGAGCTGGCAGAGTTTACAACTTTCAGCAGCCTTCTCTGATCCAGACGGTGTTGCAGCCAGTTAGAGTGCTCCCCACGGTACATATGTAGAAACTTGCGAGTGTCTTTGGTGACATGCCAAGCCTGCACAACGTTCCGTATCCCTCCATTCTCTCCACACTAAATGCCTCTATCATATTTGCCTCCAACCCTGTCCCTGGAAGAGCAGTCCAGGCACCCACAACTCTTTGCATAAGAAAAAGCTTGCCCCACTCGCTTTATTGCAAACCCTGGAACTCTCTTCCCAACAGCACGTTGAGATAGACTGCACTGGTTAAACAAAAGGGAAAGGAATGATTAAAGACTAGAGATTAGCTGTATTTGTCATACGTACATCGAAACGTCAAAGCACGTAATGAGACGCACCGTTTGCGTCTACGACCTACACAGTCTGAGAATGCTGGTGTCAGCTAGGCGTGTCACCGCACTTCCGTTACCAACAGAGCCTACCTGCAGCTTACTGGCCCTAACCTTCACAGACAGTGGCGGGAGTTAGACCCGGCTTGCCGACACTCATGGATGCCGCAGCAGCGAAGCGGTTAGCGCAACACTATTACAGCTCGGGGCATTGGAGTTTGGGGTTCAAGTCCGGCGTCCTCCGTTAAGAGTCTGAATGCTCCTCCCCGGGAAGCGTATGGGTTTCCTCCCACATATGGGTCAGTAGGTTGATTGGCCGTTGTAAATTGTCTAGGCGAGGGTTAAATTTGCATTGGTGGCGGTGTGGCTTGAAGAACCAGAAAGGCCTATTCTGCGGAGATAAATAAAAGCCTTTACTTTACCGGCCTGCGTGATAACTGCTTGCCCTTCCAGCGATACACAAACCCTATAACTTTAAAAAGAACCTCTAAGAGGACCACAAACTTTGCCGTGGTCTGGAGGCTCGCGTGCTTCAATGACCCGGAGAGTTATGTCGGCTGGAGTCAGGGCTTTGTGCCTTGGCTCTTGCTAGGGTCACCCATGCCAAATAGGTCAAAGGGTAGAGGCCAGAGTGGCTCACCGGTCCTCCAGGTTCAGGGGTAAAAGCAACGAAGATTCCTTCTACATCTGGGCACAATGTATTCCCGAGTCTCCATGGCTGACGGTAGTGAAAACCAAGAGGCAGCTCCTGACATGACGAACACTGCTGGAGATGGAGGACCTTCACTGCTGCCCTAAACACCAGCAGCGTAACAGGCAGGAAGCAAATGAGTTAACAAGGAAGCTGGAAAAGCTGGAAGTATCTGTTGAAGGAACTCAACGTGGACAATTCCTGTCTTCCTCAGATGCTGCTCGACCTGCTGAGCTCCTCCAGCAGATTGCTGTTTGCTTCTGGTGTCTCTTGTGTCTCCAGAAGGAAACTCTGAACGTGCAGAGTGGGTTTCAATATGCTGCAATAAACTGCAGTGAGGTTTATTGTGGAGTAAATATTGACCAATACAAGGAAATACACCTTCTCTTTGAAGCAGTCCAGTGGCATTATTTGCATGCATAAGCCAGCAAGATCGTGGCAAAAATTCAAAGCAGGGCTTGCTATTCACGTCAGAGTCATGCTCGGAGTCTGCCCGAGTTCTCACCAAGTTTAATGTCAAGGCAACAATGTTTACCAAAGGAGTTGACAATGTTGAAGATAAAATGGTAGAGCAACTATATTTACCTCAGTCTCACAATCGCAACTCGTAAATATTGTTGCTATCACAATGATGTCAACGGTGGTTGTTGCCGTTCTCATATCATTGAGTATAGTCCCTATTCAAATTATGGTTTTATTGCCCTGATACCAGCAGAGTTCCGGTTCTATTAATAGCTTAATGTTCTTTCCATTTGGTTCAGCAAAAACTTCCTTTTGCGCGTCTTTCTACAAATGTGCCGTACATGGAGGCTGCATCAAAGTCTGCTGTGGGGAGATGGGGGTACCACTGGATCAGAGAAAGTTGCAGGAAGTTAAAAAATTAGTCAGCCCCATCATGGTACCGGCCTCCAAAGAATCCCAGATAACTTCAAGGAGTGATGCCTCAGGAAGGACCCCCACCACCCAGGACTTGCCCTCTTCTCATTGCTACCATCAGGAGCCTGAAGGCACACACTCAGCGATTCAGGAACAGCTTCTTCCCCTCTGCCATCCGATTCCTAAATGTACATTGAACCCGTGAAAACTACCTCACTACTTTAAAAAAAAATTATTTCTGTTTTTTTGCACTACTTATTTTAACTTAACTATTTAACATACACACATATATATTTACTGTGATTCGGTTTTTTTCTATATTTATCAGGTACTTACTCCCACCATAAGGTTAACAAATTTCACGACGTATGTCGGTGATACTATAGCCCCTGGTTCTGACTCTGATGATCAATCTTTGCATATAGGCTATCCTATACATTTATATTTTTCTGTGTGTTTTTTTGTGCTAGTTCGGATTTGGAGTAACAATTATTTTATTCTCCTTTACAGCTGAGTACTGGAAATGACTTTAAACAATGCTGAATCTTGAAATTAAAATTCTTTCCATTAAAGCTACCTACTCTTTTCCAGATGCTAATTTTTCCTTCGACATACGTAGGTACTGTTTATAGTCTAGGAACACCTTGAGTATGTGCTTAATTGGCTACTGGAATTGCTTGTTCTTATTAACCAGTCCCAGTGTCTCCTAGTGCTGTCTCTTCATTGGCACTAATTATGGCGAATGCCAGGTAGACATAATACATTTAATTAATAACTTTATTTATTTAAGAAACAAAACAGTAACAGGCCCTCTGACACAATAAGTCTGCGCCACCCAATTACACCTATGTGACCAATTAACCTCCTGACCCGTACAGCTTTGGACTGTGGGAGGAAACCGGAGCACCCGGAGGAAACCCACACGGTCACGGGGAGAATGCTGGCAATTGAACCTGGGTCGCTTGTGCGGCGATAGTGTTACGCTAATATTATGTAGGGCTGGAATTACAGTGGAATCAAGTTATCTGGACCACCGGTTAATCAGGTCAGCCCCCTTAATTGAGACAACTCTCAAAGAACAAATCAAGAAAGTAGCCAGGATTCTCTCGGTTAACTTGGGACACCGTGCTGCTTAATTGGGACAGGAAGCTATTGCCAAACAGTTGCCGACTAGCCTCAGTCACGTGCAATTGTGTAACCATTTGACATTACGCTGTGCTTAGAGCGAGCAGGTTTCAAATACCATCAGTTGTGTGTGCTTGTGTTACGTCATTCATCTGGGTCGATGGAGGCTGATTCAAAAAGCGGTGATTTTTAATAACTGTTCTTTATTTTGACTTTAAAAAATTTCAGACCCTTGCCAAGATGCAGAAAATCAGTGAAGGTAATCCATTATCTGCATGAGGTGTCTGCCTTGATTTTGCTCCCTCACAGTCAATCACAACTACACGGCAGATGAATTCCTCTATCAATAATATTAATACACAGTTTTATAGTACTGCAGTGTTCTAACTTGTTCCATATTTCATTTAAATATATGATTGGTTGCTCAGTTTAATAGATTTTATTTTGTCTTTTTTATACTTTTTTAACAATTTCTGTAACACTTCGACTGATCAGGGCAGCCTGTTAATTGGGCCAAAATGTTCTGGTCCTGATGTGTCCCAATTAACCGGAATCCTGTATCTATACTGTTGTGGCAGCAGGTGAAATCAATGTTGCTTCATGTTTTTTTTGTAGATACCACAGTAAGTATCTGCCTTTACTTTGCTATAAACCAAAGTAGGTTCTCTTTCAAAGAGTTCCCTTCCTCCACCATCAATGCTGCCCTCAATCACATCTCTTCCATTTCACACACGTCTGTTCCTACTCCATCCTCCCACCACACTACCTGGGATAGGGTTCCTCTTGTCCTCATCTACCACCCTACCAGCCTTCGCATCCAGCACATAATTCTCCGAAACTTCCGCCATCACCAACGGGATCCCACCACCAAACACATCTTCCCCCTCCTCCCCCCACCTTCTGCTTTCCACAGGGATCGCTCCCTACCCAACTCCCTCGTCCATTTGTCCCTCCCCACTGATCTCCCTCCTGGCACTTATCCTTGCAAGGGGAACGAGCCCCTGCCCCTACACCTCCTCCTTCACTACCATTCAGGTCCCTAAACAGTCCTTCCATGTGAGGCGACATTTCAAATGTGAGTCTGTTCAAGATTCAAGATTCAAAAACTTTATTGTCATTCAGCTCTGCAGGGCAAAAATGAGACAGCGTTTCCCAGGAGCAGTGCAATCATAACGTAACAAACACAACAATAAATAGTAAACACAACAATAAACAGTAAAACACAACAGCCACATGTTGGTTAAAATCAAGTTATAAGTGTCCAGTGCAAGTTCAAAGTGTCCAAAGCAGAGTCAGGTAGAGCAGCTATTTAGCAGTCTGACTGCCTGTGGGAGGAAGCTGTTTAGTAGCCTTGTGGTTTTTGTTTTGACGCTCCTGTAACGTTTACCTGATGGCAGAAGAACAAACAGTTCATGGAGAGGGTGTGAGGGGTCTTTAATGATGTACTGTGTCTTCTGGAGGCATTGACTCTGAAAGAGATCTTGGACAGAAGGTAGGGAGACCCCAATAACCTTCTCTGCTCCCCTAACCACCCTCTGCTAGGCTTTTTTGTCGGCAGCACTGCAGCTGGAGTACCAGGTTGTGATGCAAAAGGTCAGCACACTCTCAACCACGCCTCTGTAGAATGTAGTTAAGATGTTAGTGGGGAGTGATGCTTGTTTAAATTTCCTCAGAAAGTGCAATCTCTGCTGGGCTCGTTTCACAATCCCAGTGGTGTTCCTGGACCAGGTGAGATCGTCCGAGATCTGCACCCCAAGGAACTTGATGTTTTCCACTCTTTCCACTGTGGAGCCGCTGATGCTGAGGGGTGTGACCGTCTGAAATCGACGATCACCTCCTTGGTTTTGGTGACATTAAGCATCAATTTGTTGTCACTGCACCAGCTCTCTAGGTGTTTGACCTCCTCCCTGTACATAACCATATACCAATTACAGCATGGAAACAGGCCATCTCGGCCCTTCTCGTCCGTGCCGAACGCTTACTCTCACCTAGTCCCACTGACCCGCACTCAGCCCATAACCCTCCATTCCTTTCCTGTCCATATACCTATCCAATTTTACTTTAAATGACAATACTGAACCTGCCTCTACAACTTCTACTGGAAGCTCATTCCACACAGCTACCACTCTCTGAGTAAAGAAATTCCCCCTCGTGTTACCCTTAAACTTTTGCCCCCAAGTCTCAACTCATGTCCTCTTGTTTGAATCTACCCTACTCTCAATGGAAAAAGCGTCAACTCTATCTATCCCCCTCATAATTTTAAATACCTCTATCAAGTCCCCCCTCAACCTTCTACACTCCAAAGAATAAAGACCTAACTTGTTCAATCTTTCCCTATAACTTACCGGTAGGTGCTGAAACCCAGGTAACATTCTAGTAAATCTTCTCTGTACTCTTTCTATTTTGTTGACATCTTTCCTATAATTTGGTGACCAGAACTGTACACAATACTCCAAATTATTGTACCAATGCCTTGTACAATTTCAACATTACATCCCAACTCCTATACTCAATGCTCTGATTTAGATTGTTTCATCATTTTTGCTGATGAACCCCGCCACTGTGGTATCATCAGTAAATTTAAAGATCAGGTTCTCCTTGAATCTGGCTGCACAGTCATGTGTTAGCACTGTAAACAGCAGTGGGCTAAACACACAGCCTTGTGGGGATCCAGTGCTGAGTGTGATGGAGTCAGAGATGTTCCTGCCAACACGGACTGACTGTGGTCTCTCTGTCAAGAAATCCAGAATCCAGCGACACATGGCAGTGTTAAGGCCAAGCAGCGACAGTTTCTCCACTAGTCTCTGCGGGATGATGGTATTGAACACTGAACTGAAATCAATGTACAGGATTCTGGCATAAGTGTCTTTGTTGTCCAAGTGAGAGAGAACTGTGTGCAGTGTGGTGGATATTGCGTTCTCCGTAGAGCGATTTGGACGATAAGCAAACTGTAGAGGATCCAGCGATGAGGGGAGGCTGGCTGTGATATGAGGCTTGACAAGCTGTACAAAATATTTCATCACTATGGGGGTCAGGGCGACAGGACAGTAATCATTCAGACAGGCTACAACTGATTTCTTTGCTACAGGGATGATTGTGGAGGTTTTGAAGCATCTGGGGACAATGGCTTGACTAAGGGAGATGTTGAAATTGTCTGTCAGGACATCTGCTAATACATCAGCACATTCCTTGAGCAGATGTCCAAGGATGTTGTTGGGTCCTCCCGCTTTTCGTGGGTTGACCCTGGCAAGGGTCCTCCGTGTGTGCTCTGAATCAAGGATTGGAGCCGGCTGGTCAGATGTTAAGAAGGGACTGGCTCTCCCCCTTGCTGTAGTGTTTGTTGCTTCGAAGCATGCAAAGAAATTGTTCAGCCTGTCTGGAAGAGAGGCGTCGCTGTCATCAGTTTTCTGCCTGATCTTGTAACTGTCAGAGCTTGAATTCCCTGCCACATCCGTCTGGTGTCACCTGTGTCACAGAAGTGAAGTATTTTGAAGTAAGTGAAGAAGTATTTTGCCTGCGTAGGCCCTTTTCCCTTTCCTGATCCCTAGTGAAAGCGCAGACCTGGCTGAGCGAAGTGCACTCCTGTCCCCCGATCTGTAGGCTGTGTCACGGGCCTTCAGTAGCGAACGCACCTCTGTTGTCATCCATGTCTTTTGATTACTACGTGCGGTGAAGGTTTTCATCACGGTGACATCCTCCGTGCATTTGGCTATGTAGTTGATTACTGCCTCAGCATACTCCTCAATGTCTGTATGGTCATCATAGGAGGCCGCTGTCTTGAATTGAGGTAATTTACTGTGTCCGGTGCTTCTGGTGTGGCCTCCTGTATATTGGTGAGACCTGACATAGACTGAGAGACCGCTTCGCCCAGCACCTACGTTCTTTCCGCCAGAGCAGGTGGGATCTCCCAGTGACCACCCATTTTAATTCCGTTTCCCTTTCCGATATGTCCATCCATGGCCTCCTCCACTATCGGGATAAGGTCACACTTAGGTTGGAGGAACAACACCTTGTATGCCGTTTGGGTAGCCTCCAACGTGATGGCATGAGCATCAATTTCTCAAACTTCCAGTAATGCTTCAACCCCCCCTCCCCCTCAGTATTTCCCACCCCTTGTCCCTCTCTCATGTTAACTCCTTCCCCATCCATCGCCTCCCACTGGTGCTCCTCCCCACCCCGATTTTTCTTTCTTCCATGGCCTTCCATCTCTTACACCAATCAACTTCCCAGCTCTTTACTTCATCCCTCCTCCTCCTCCAAGTTTCACCTATCACCTGGCATTTCTTTATCCCTCTCCCCACAGTTTAAATCTACTCCTCAGCTTTTCTTCTCCAGTTCTGCCAAAGAGTTTTGGCCTGAAACATCGACTGTACTTTTTCCATAGATGCTGCCTGGCCTGCTGAGTTCCTCCAGCATTTTGTGTGCGTCAATAGGTACCTTTTCAGTTTGGAGACATTGGGTTTGTCTGAGTGGATCATTTTCTACGGGTTCCTGGAAACCCATATCCCAGATTTAACTTCAGCAGAGTTTCTGTCATCCCGTTGTCACCATTTGGAGCCAGGATGATGGAGAACGCAGAACGTGGTAAAGCAGCAAAAAACTGCAGATGCTATAAATCTGAGATAAAGCCAGAAAAAACATAGAGATGCTTAGCAGGTCTCCCGACATCTCAGTTTCAATTTCCCCTTTTGGTATTTTCCCCCCATCCCCTTTCCCTCTTCTGTTCCCCATTCTGGTCTCTTACCTCTTCACCTCTCCCTGATGCCTTTCCTCCTCCCTGTCTCCCACGGTCCACTTTCTTATCCGATTCCTTCTTCTCCAGCCCTTTGCCTTTTCAAACTATCACCTCCCAGCTTGTCCTCCTCCTTCCCCCTCCCCCCTCCCACTTTCTCATTCTGACATCTTCCCCCCTTCCTTTCCAGTCCTGAAGAAGGGTCTCGGCCCAAAACATTGACTGTTTATTCCCTTTCATAGATGTTGCCTGACTTGCTGAGTTCCTCCAGCATTTTGGGTGTGTTGCTAAAGACGGTTAATGTTTCTGATTGATCTTTCTATAAATTGCCATCACTGTCTTTCTCCACAGGTGCTCCCATGCCTGCTAAGTAATTCCAGTATTTTGGTCTAGCAGTTTACAGTTTTCTTCTCCAGTTCCACCAAAGGGTTTTGGCGTGAAACGTCAACCGTACTTTTTTTTCACTTTTTTCACTTTTTTAAAAAACTTTTTTCCATAGATGCTGCCTGGCCTGCTGAGTTCCTCCAGCATTTTGTGTGTGTCAATAGGTACCTTTTCAGTTTTACATAGGACTGTGAACGTTCCCTCTGAAACTTAGTGTACAAAAGGTGTGACATCGAGAGTTGTCTGACATTCATTATTGTTCCACGTTTACTGTTTAATATGTAAGCCATCGTGCTAGCTAACATACCCGTCACAGGCCCAACCCAGTGCATAATAGGGCCAGGCAAGGTTGTATTTTTACACCAACCTGCTTCCCAATATTGCTCGCTGCAAAAAGGCAGGTCACCTCCGACAATCTCTGCTCTAAAAGAGGAATGAATCTACAGTGCCCACGGGAAACTGCGCGGCCTTCGCCTGCTTGTAGACTCAGCCCGCTCCATCACAGGCGCCAGCCTCCCTGCCATCGAGGGCACTTTCAAAAGGTGGCATCCATCATTAAGTACCCTTACCACCCAGGACATGCCCTCTTCTCAATACCACCATTAGGAAGGAGGTACAGGAGCCTGAAGATGCACATTTGAGGTTTTCAGACCAACTCCTCCACCCAACCATCAGGTTTCTGAATGGCCCACAGACCCATGACTGCTAACTCTCTACTTAGCTCTGTTTTTGTATATTTTAACTATTTACTGTGTTGTACTGCTCCTTCTCCAAGGCTGATGAAACCAGCCTGTCCGCCCGGTTATACCGCTGGACTGTGGGTCGTGCCATGACATTGCAAGCTCAGTAAGGAGAGGGACTCCAGGTGAAGGCGTTGCTATGGGCACAGTGGTGTAGGAGAGGCCACATACGAGTGAGCTTCTACAAGACGAGGCAAGCAAAGGTCCTGCGGTGATCCCGGAAAGGAGACGCTATGGGAGACGCTTCACCTTCCTTAAGTGAGCAGGACGACCCGTCCAGGACTCACCCAATCCTCACACATAATAATACAAAAGTGAACCACACTAAGTATGTACAGTATATTAAAAAAGTTAAATGAAATAAATAGTGCAAAATAGAAATTAAAAAGTAGTGAGGTAGTGTTCACGGGATCAATGCCCACTTAGGAATCGGATGGCAGAGGGGAAGAAGCTGTTCTTGAATTACTGAGTGTGTGTCTTTACACTTACTAGCTGAAATGGTTGTGATCCGTTTGGAACCCAATGGTACTGTACAGGCCCTTCGGCCCATCATGTTGTGCTGACCTTGTAACCTACCCTAAGTGTTGTAATGTGAACAAAGTCAGCGGAGGGTCACTGAGGCTAGCGGATATGGAAGTTTTGCTGTTCAGCAAAACGAGCAGCAAGTCAAGTCACTCTTTATTGTCATTTTGACCATAAACTGCTGGTACAGTACACAGTAAAAACGAAACAACGTTCCTCCAGTACCCTGGTGCTACATGAAACAACACAAAACTACACTGGACTATGTGAGACAACTCAAGGCTACATTAGACTACGTAAAACAACACAAAACTACACTAGACTACAGATCTACACAGGACTACATAAAGTGCACAGAACAGTGCAGGGCAGTACAATAATTAATAAATAAATAATCAACAAGACAATAGGCACAGTAGAGGACAAATATAATAATAAATGATGTAGATGTCAGTCTAGACTCTGGGTATTGAGGACTCTGATGGCTTGGGGGAAGAAACAGCAGGCTTCATATTGAGAAGCTCTTGGAAGAAGAAGCCCCTAATGCCCCTATTGTAGGCTAACATCTCCAGTATCTGATCACAGCTGTGGCGGGAGAGACGCGCGGCCTGCAAACCTGACACCAGATTAAAAGTAGACTACTGCAAGCTCTTACCATTAGAGGTTTCTGGAATAAATTCACTTCAGGTTAAATTTTCTTTTTTCTTTTTTAAATCTTTTTTATTAATTTTAAACAAACACAAATGAAACATGAATACAGAGAGCTTGAGAGTACATAATTAATAGGTTAAGGTATAAATACAAATAGATGATAATCCATATATAATAACCTCCCAAACTCATAGTGATTACGAAAAATGGAGTAAATAAGAAACCTCCCCCCCAAAAAAAAGAAACAAAAACCTAACCAACATGGGCCATTGCATTATCTCAAATATACACAGTAGCGTCAGTAACTCCACACCTCCATCCGAATAATTAAGGATAATAAGAGTAAGGTTTAGGAAAAGTCAGTTTAGCTCATATGAAAATGTTGAATAAATGGTCTCCAAGTTTCATCAAATTTAACTGAAGGGTCAAAAACAACACTTCTAATTTTTTCTAAACTCAGACAAGAAATAGTTTGAGAAAACCACTGAAATATGGTTGGAGGATTAATTTCTTTCCAGTTCAATAGGATAGATCTCCTAGCCATTAATGTAACAAATGCAATCATCCGCTGGGCTGAGGGGGATAAATAACTATTATCCACCATTGGTAAACCGAAAATTGCAGTAATAGGATGTGGTTGCAATTTGATATTCAGAACTGTTGAAATAATACCGAAAATATCTTTCCAATAATTTTGCAAACAGGGGCAAGACCAAAACATGTGGGTCAATGAAGCGACTTCAGAATGACATCTGTCACAGGTTGGATTAACATGAGAATAAAATCGAGCAAGTTTATCCTTGGACATGTGAGCCCTATGTACAACCTTAAATTGTATTAGGGCATGTTTAGCACAAATAGAAGAAGAATTGACTAATTTTTAAATTTTCTCCCACTGCTCAGTGGGTATAAGACAATGAAGTTCTTTTTCCCATTCCTTAATTTTTTCTGATACTTCTGGCTGTATTTTCATGATCATATTATAAATGGTAGCTACTAAACCCTTCTGGCAAGGATTCAGAGCTAAAAAAATTTCCGTAATGTCCATTGGACATAATTTTGGAAAAGACTGTAACATATTATTCAAGAAATTTCTAACTTGCAAGTATCTAAAAAAATGTGTTTTAGGCAAATTATATTTATTGGATAGCTGTTCAAAGGGCATAAAACTGTTATCTAAAAATAGATCACGAAAACATGTTACACCTTTTGTTTTCCATAATACAAGGGCGTGGTCCATAAAAGAGAGCTGAAAAAAAAATCGGATATAATAGGGCTTGATAAGATAAACTTATTCAAGCCTCTATGAAATTGAAACCATATTCGTAAAGTATGTTTAACTATAGGATTGGTTATTTGTTTATTCAATTTAGATAAAGCAAAAGGAAGCGAAGATCCTAAAATAGAAAACAATGAAAAGTCTTGTACAGATTTACATTCCAAATTTACCCATTGTGGGCAAGGTGCTATAATCGATTCTTGTGTCCAAAATATTAAATATCGAATATTAACTGCCCAATAGTAAAATCTCAGGTTTGGCAAAGCCAAACTACCCTCCTTCTTAGGCTTCTGTAAATATTTTTTACTTAATCTAGGATTTTTATTCTGCCACACATACGAGGATATTTTGGAGTCAATAATATCAAAAAAAGATTTAGGAATAAAAATTGGTAATGCTTGGAATAGATATAAAAATTTGGGTAATACTATCATCTTAATAGCATTAATTCGACCAACCAATGACAAAGATAATGGAGACTACCTGGTAACAAGTTGCTGGATTTGGTCAATTAAAGATAAAAAATTAACTTTAAATAAATCCTTATGTTTCTTGGTAATTTTAATACCCAAATAAGTAAAATGATCTGTGACAACTTTAAATGATAAGTGTTTATAGATTGAGACTTGAATATTTAATGGAAATAGTTCACTCTTATTAAATAAAAACACAAAATGCTGCAGAACTCAGCAGGCCAGTAGATACTGTCTGGCCTGCTGAGTTCTGCAGCATTTTGTGTTTTCACTCTTATTAAAATTCAGTTTGTAGCCAGAAAAGTTACTAAACTGAGCAAGCAAGGATAAAATAACAGGAATAGATCTCTCAGGGTCAGATATGTATAGTAACAAATCATCAGCATATAATGATAACTTATAAGTTCCTTCCCCACGGGTAATACCAAAACTATTAGGTGATTCACGAATGACAATGGCTAAAGGTTCCAAAGCAATGTCAAATAATAGAGGACTTAAAGGACAGCCTTGCCTCGTATCACGGGACAACTGAAAAAAAGATCTCTGATTATTGGTAAGAACCGAAGCCAAAGGTTTATAATATATTAATTTAATCCATGATATAAATTTCAAGCTAAAATTAAAATTCTGCAACGTATTAAATAAATATGGCCATTCAACTCTATCGAATGCTTTTTCAGCATCTAAGGAAATGACACATTTTGGTATTTTAGATGAAGGAGTATAAATTATATTAATTAATTTTCTGATTTTAAAAGATGAATAACAGTTTTTAATAAATCCGGTCTGATCTTCAGAGATAATTTGAGGTAATATATTTTCTAATCTAGTGGCCAAGATTTTAGTAAAAATCTTAGAATCCATATTCAGCAAGGATATAGGATGCACATTCAGTGGGGTCTTTATCTTTTTTAGGAATTAGAGAAATGGAGGCATCATAAAAAGATTGTGGTAATTTACCTACAGTTAACGCATCTTTAAAAATTTTACAAAGCCAAGGAGAGAGTATAGAAGAAAAGGATTTTAAAAATTCCGCAGTATATCCATCTGGACCAGAGGCTTTACCTGAACTCATTGAAAAAATAGCCTCTTTTATTTCAGTTTCCGTAATAGGTGCGTCTAGAAGTACACAATCTTCTGCGGTTAATTTCGGGATATTCAATTTTCTTAAAAATTCATCCATTATGGAAGAATCCTCAACAAATTCTGATTGTTATAAAGAATTAGGTTAAATTTTAAAGTCTCCTTCAGTATAACGTCAGTATGGGTAGAGCTGCTCATTAATGCAAATAACTAATCAGCCAATCATGTGGCACCAACTCAATGCATGAAAGCATGTGGACATGGTCAAGAGGTCCAGTTCAAACGTCAGAGTGGGGAAGAAGTGTGACGTTGGTGCCAGACAGGGTATCTCAGAAGATTCTGATCTCCTGGGATTTTCACACATAACATTCTCTAGAGTTACAAAGAATGGTGTGAAAACTAAAAAAACATCCAGTGAGCAGCAGTTCTGTGGGTGAAAACGCCTTGTTCAGAGGAGAGTGGCCAGACTGGTTCAAGCTGACAGGAAGGCGGAGGTGACAGTAACTCAAAAGGCCATGCGTTGCGACAGTGGGGCAGAGGAGCAACTCTGATGCGCCAGTCCCACTTCAAGGTGGGTGGGCTCCAGTGGCAGAAGACCATGAACATCCTCTTTGTTAGGCACAGGAGGTGGTGGGGCCACTGAGCACATTACATCCTCACCAACATAAATCAGCCAGGGTCGAAGGGGAAAGCAGAATCGATGGGCTGAATGGCCTTATTCTGCTCCTATGGCTTATGGTCTTAACCCATTGGAGTTCCTGGTGTGTGATTGCTTGAAGCAGAGGAGCACCAGGAAGGCATTACACACCGTGAGTTTCTGTGACAGGGACAACTCGAGGCTAAGCGCAATCAGTAGAAAGGGTATATAACATTGCAAGCAGTGTTGACGCATGGGCCAAGTGGTTAAGGCGTTCGTCTAGTGATCTGAAGGTCGCTAGTTCGAGCCTTGGCTGAGGCTGTGTGTGTGTCCTTGAGCAAGGCACTTAACCACACATTGCTCTGCGACGACACCGGTGCCAAGCTGCATGGGTCCTAATACCCTTCCCTTGGACAACATCGGTGGCGTAGAGAGGGGAGACCTGCAGCTCGGGCAACTGCTGGTCTTCCATTAAAAAAACCTTGCCCAGGCTTACGCCCTGGACACTTTCCAAGGTCTATCGAGACTAATGGAGGCCTACATATATAATCAGCAGAAAGGACATAGAACTCTGCAAGAGTATAATCCCTGCACCCTTCCACGCAACACCTGGGGAGCCCACAAAACCAGAACGGAAGCGAGACATCCTCAACTACCCCAGAAGAGGGGACTAAAGAGAGATGAGAGATGAATCTTTCCTGACCGATGTGAGGCAAATTAGTACCAAGAACTGTTGTCAGAATTTAAACTAATCAGTTATTCCTTCCTTAGAGAAACCGATAGCCCGGTTTTTAGGCTTTAAAACCAAAGATAGGATCACAATATTCTATCTGATAACACCATTCACTCAATGGCCACTTTATTAGGTACAGGAGTGGAACCCGGTGCTGTTGTAGCCCGTCCAGTTCATGGTTCGACACGTTGTGCATTCAGAGATGCTCTTCTGCACACCACCGTTGTTATTTGAGTTACTGTTGTCTTCCTGTCAGCTTGAACCGGCGAGCTCTCTTTTTATTATTTTATTTATTTATTAAATTTTAGAAATTACAAAGAATAAATGTGATATAACATAGTAAGAAAAATAATATTAACCCTCCCCCTCCCCTTAACCCTCCCCCCCCTTAACTCTTGTCTAAAGAAAGAAAAGAAAAGGAAAGAAGAGAAAGATTGCCTGGATATCGGAGGATCCCCACATGCTCCATGAAGTTCAAAATAATTTTAATATTTATTTTTATTTTCCCCCATTACTTTATAATTTTATCTTCAAAGGACCTATGTATTTAATCCTATCTTTTGTAAGTATGGGAACCAAATTTTCAAAAATATATCATATTCATTTCTTAGATTGTACGTAATTTTTTCAAGTGGAATACAACTATGTATTTCATTATTCCAACGATCCATAGTTAAATATAAATCAGATTTCCAAGTAACTGCGATAACTTTTTTGGCTACTGCCAGTGCAATTTTTATAAATTTTTTCTGATACTTATTCAATTTAAGTTTCGGTATTGTCCCTTCAATGTCTCCTAATAAAAATAATAGTGGACTATGTGGGAGTTGTACTCCAGTAATTTGTTCCAATAAAAGTCTTAAATTTATCCAAAATGGTTGAATTTTAAAACAAGACCAAGTAGAACGTAAAAAAGTACCAATTTCTGGATTACATCGAAAACATTGGTCAGGCATATTTGAATTTAATCTATTTATTTTCTGTGGTGTTATATATAATTGATGTAAAAAATTATATTGTATTAATCTAAGTCGAACATTTATTGTATTTCTCATACTATCTGAACATAATCTTGACCAATTTTTTCCATCAATTTTAACATTCAGATCAGATTCCCATTTTTGTCTTGATTTATGAATTCCTGATTTAATTGTCTGTTTTTGAATCAAATTATACATACAAGATGTAAATTTTTTAATTTTTCCCTTCTGAATTAATATTTCTATTTCACTAGGTTTTGGTATCAACATTGTTTGACCCAGCTTTTTCCCCTGAGCTCTCTCATCAACAAGTTGTTTTTAATCACAGAGCTGCCGCTCTCTAGATCTTTTTTTGTTTCTCGCACCATTCTCTGAAAACTCTAGAGACTGTTGTGCGTGAAAATCCCAGGAGATCAGCAGTTTCTGAGATACTCAAACCACCCCACCATTCCACAGTCTAAGTCACTTAGATCACATTCCTTCCCCATTCTGATGTTTGGTCCGAACGACAACTGAACCTCTTGACCATGTCTGCGTGCTTTTATGCATTGAGTTGCTGCCACACGATTGGCTGATTAGATATTTGCATTAACGAGCAGGTGTACCTAATAAAGTGGCCACTGAGTGTAGGGTTATCGGCTAACATCTGGCTCAGAATTTCATGTGATCATCTGTATCGAACCCAACCCAGTAGGTGTTGTAACAATGGCTGCTATGTCACAGGTCAGTGCAGGCGCATTTTCACTTTATTACCTGCAGGGGGCACCACGCTGGCGCACTTTTCTTTACAGCGACCATCGATCGGGAATCACTCCCCACTACTGCCTGAACGTTCCCCCCAAAACCTCACGGGTTTCTTCTGGGTGCCCCTGTTCCCTCCCACGTTCCAGAGCTGGCATGGTCGGGGTTCATGAGTTGTGGGCATGCTACGTTGGCACCGGAAGCACGGTCCAGCACAATCCAGGCTGAATTGGTTTGGCACAAGTGACACATTTCACTGTATGTTTCAATGTACAGTACTGTGCAAAAGTCTTACGTATATATAGCGAGGATGCCCGAGAACTTTGCACAGTACTGAAGTAATTTTATGTATTGCACTGTGCTGCTGCCGCAAAAAAAATCTCATGACATATGTGAGTGATGATAAACCTAATTCTGATATGGGTCTCTCTTGCGGGCTGAGAGTGGGAAGAGGACAGAGAGAGGGGAATCACGGTTGGGAGAAGGGGAAGGGAGCAGGAAGCACCAGAGAGACATTCTACAATGAGCAATAAACCAATTGCTTGGAATCTAATGACCTTGCCTGGTGTCTCAGAGCTGGGTGTGTCTGCACCCCATGCCACCCCCTGCCCCTGGCACTCCTTCTCTGCCACCTGTCCCACACCCCTCCCGCAGTGCTTCACCCTCGCCAGGTTTACAAAATCCCTCTCTGCTCCACATTGACAAACACAGCTAATCTTTCTTTCTTTATCCACAAGTATGTCAGGGGATGACAAATGTCTAGAAGGCAGCTGCACTACCTTAGGTGTACTGACATGACCCTTAATCACGCGGTTCTAATCTCTCTTTCACTGGGTTCCAAGATCACCTCTATCACAGCAGATAATGCTGTATTTTTTGTTTACACAGAAGAAAAAATGTCACGTAAGTTGTAAAGAGAGCAGTGGAAGGGATTTAAGGTGAGTTTCAAGTTCCTGGGTGTCAACATCTCTGAAGATCTATCCTGGTCCCAACGTATTGATGCAGCTACAAAGCAGGCAGGACAGCAGCTATGGGAGTTGTGGAGAATTGGTTTGAGGCGAATTCCCTGTGAATGCAGAGCAGCGTATATCAACCAGACGGGATGCACGGCGGAAACACGCATCAAGGAGCACAGGAGATGTATCAGTTTGGGTTACCTGGAGAAATCGGCCATAGCAGAACATTGCATTTGCAAGGACCATAGGATTGACTTCAACAGCACAAAACTACTGTGCCATGCCAGCACCACCGGTGACCCCTGTTTCCATCCAAGGGGTTGGTGTGGACATGGTGGAGGATTACAAATACCTGGGGATACGAATGGACAATAAACTGGACTGGTCAAAGAACACTGAGGCTGTCTACAAGGAGGGTCAGAGCCGTCTCTATTTCCTGAGGAGATTGAGGTCCTTTAACATCTTCCGGATGATGCTCAGGATGTTCTACGAGTCTGTGGTGGCCAGTGCTATCATGTTTGCTGTTGTGTGCTGGGGCAGCAGGCTGAGGGTAGCAGACACCAACAGAATCAACAAACTCATTCATAAGGCCAGTGATGTTGTGGGGGTGGAACCGGACTCTCTGACGGTGGTGTCTGAAAAGAGGATTCTGTCCAAGTTGCATGCCATCTTGGACAATGTCTCCCATCCACTCCATAATGTACTGGTTAGGCACAGGAGTACATTCAGCCAGAGACTCATTCCACCAAGATGCAACACTGAGCGTCATAGGAAGTCATTCCTGCCTGTGGCCATCAAACTTTACAACTCCTCCCTTGGAGTGTCAGACACCCTGAGCCAATAGGCTGGTCCTGGACTTACTTCCACTTGGCATGATTAACTTATTATTATTTAATTATTTATGGTTTATATTGCTGTATTTCTTCACTATTCTTGGTTGGTGCGGCTGTAATGAAACCCAATTTCCCTCGGGATCAATAAAGTATGTCTGTCTGTCTGTCTGTCTGTCTGTCTGTCTGTCTGACTGTCTGTCTGTCTGTCTGTCTGTCTGTCTGTCTGTCTGACTGTCTGTCTGTCTGACTGTCTGACTGCCTGGTGAAGGGTGCCGTTGAAATAAAACTACAGAATAAGAATATCAAGAATGACGAAGGTCTCTGTCTAAGTAAGAACTGGAATTTGATTGTTAACAAGTTTGGACAAAGGAAATCTGATTAGATGATGATTAACCAATTGGGGGACAGATGACACGGGTATATATACCACCAGACTAGATGTATATAGGCATTATCCCCGACGAAGATGGCAGAGTTTGTTATTAAAAACTCAGTTAAAATGAAACCTGTACCCCAGTTGGAAGCCCGAGAAGAGTTTACATGAGAGTTGGTTTGTCACCAAACACACTCACAACTACAGATGTACCGTGGAGAGCATTCTAACAGGATGCATCTGTCTGGTTTGGGTGGGGGGTTTCTGCACAGGATCGGGAAAAGCCACAGAAAGCTGTAAACTCAGCCAGCTCCATCACGGGCACCGGCCTCGCCGGTATCAAGGGCGACGGCTCAGAAAAGGCGACATGCATCGTTCAGGACTCCCAACACCTGGGACGTGCTTGACGGAGAGCGCACTCCAACGGAAGCTCGGCCTTCAGGAACAGCTTCTTCTCCTCCAGTCACATTTCTGAGTAGACAATGAACCCAAGAACACTGCCTCCACTTGTAGTTTTTATTACCGCGTGTAGCACTGTACCGCTGCCACAGAACGACAAATTTCACAGCACGTGCCGGTGAAACGAAACCCGATGCTGGCTGTAGCAATGGAACATGGAAATGGACTGAGATTATAATCAGTCAGTAGTTAAACTACAAAGGCAAACATCCGAGATGACGATCGTATCCAGGGAGACATTTCAAAATGCAGAGCCCTACCCCTTCACCGCTGTTGACCTGACCGTGACCTTGTTCAGCCTCCGCGTCTCCTCTCTTTGCTCTCACCTGTTCCCATTCTGAAGCATCTCTTGCGGATGTGACCTGGAGGAGGTGGTGGAGGACACTTGAGCAGGGCACACAGGATTTAATGCCAACAACTGGGATTAGTAAAGGTCTTTGGCATAGACATGGTGGCTTCAAGAGCCCATTTCCATGTTGTACACCTGAACGAGTCTAAAGTTAAGACTTTTTCTTTACCCCAGTAAAGCCAATTATGTTCTTTACCCTCTATACACCCCCCTAGTCCTTTCACTCCTTTGGCAGGCACTCTTCCAGAAACCGTCTACTCTTTGTTTTCCCCTCCTCCTCATCAGCATCATTATGTGCCGTGTCACATGACATGAGCCATCATGGTCTCTTGGCAAATTTTTCTACAGAAGTGGTTTGTCATTGCCTTCTTCTGGGCAGAGTCTTTACGAGATGGGTGACCCCAGCCATTATCAATACTCTTCAGAGATGGTCTGTCTGGTGTCAGTGGTCACAGAACCAGGACTTGTGATATGCACCGGCTGCTCGTATGACCATCCACCACCCTGTTCCCATGGCTTCCCTTGACCTTGATCGGGGGGCCAGCAGGTGCTACACCTTGCCCAAGGGCGACCTGCAGACTAGAGGAGGGAAGGAGCTCCTTACATCTCCTTCGGTAGAGACGTGTCTGCACCCTGCACCCTATACCCTCAACCCTCTCTCTCCCACATTAAACTTTGCCCTCTAGTCTTGAAAACAGCCCGCGGCTTTCTACCCAATTGATGTTCCTCATAATTTTAGATGCCTCTGTCATGTTACCTCCCAGTAGTGCTTTCACAGTGAGACGAGTGTGATGGTCTCCTAATGAATTGTCTATTGGTGGGTCCTCAGGAGACTGTAGAGGCCGATCGGGGACCCACATATTCTGGTGCAGTGTGGTCGAGGGTCGGTGGAGGCCGATCGGGGACCCACATATTCTGGTGCAGTGTGGGAAGGGTCGGTGGAGGCCGATCGGGGACCCACATATTCTGGTGCAGTGTGGGCGAGGGTCGGTGGAGGCCGATCGGAGACCCACATATTCTGGTGCAGCGTGGGCGAGGGTCGGTGGAGGCCGATCGGGGACCCACATATTCTGGTGCGGTGTGGGCAAGGGTCGGTGGAGGCCGATCGGGGACCCACATATTCTGGTGCGGTGTGGGCAAGGGTCGGTGGAGGCCGATCGGGGACCCACATATTCTGGTGCAGTGTGGGCAAGGGTCGGTGGAGGCCAATCGGGGACCCACATATTCTGGTGCAGTGTGGACGAGGGTCGGTGGAGGCCGATCGGGGACCCACATATTCTGGTGCAGTGTGGACGAGGGTCGGTGGAGGCCGATCGGGGACCCACATATTCTGGTGCAGTGTGGGTGAGGGTCGGTGAAGGCCGATCGGAGACCCACATATTCTGGTGCAGTGTGGGCGAGGGTCGGTGGAGGTTGTAGAGGCTGACCGGGGACCCACATATTCTGGTGCAGTGTGGGCGAGGGTCGGTGGAGGTTGTAGAGGCCGATCAGGGACCCAGATATTCTGGTGCAGCGTGGGCAAGGGTCGGTGACAATAGACAATAGACAATAGGTGCAGAAGTAGACCATTTGGCCCTTCGAGCCTGCACCGCCATTTTGAGATCATGGCTGATCAACTACTATCAATACCCGGTTCCTGCCTTGTCCCCATATCCCTTGATTCCCCTATCCATAAGATACCTATCTAGCTCCTTCTTGAAAGCATCCAGAGAATTGGCCTCCACTGCCTTCTGAGGCAGTGCATTCCAGACCCCCACAACTCTCTGGGAGAAGAAGTTTTTCCTTAACTCTGTCCTAAATGACCTACCCCTTATTCTCAAACTGGTACTGGACTCTCCCAGCATCTGGAACATATTTCCTGCCTCTATCTTGTCCAATCCCTTAATAATCTTATATGTTGCAATCAGATCCCCTCTCAATCTCCTTAATTCCAGAGTGTACAAGCCCAGTCTCTCTAACCTCTCTGCGTAAGACAGTCCTGACATCCCAGGAATTAACCTCGTGAATCTACGCTGCACTTCCTCTACAGCCAGGATGTCCTTCCTTAACCCTGGAGACCAAAACTGTACACAATACTCCAGGTGTGGTCTCACCAGGGCTCTGTACAAATGCAAGAGGATTTCCTTGTTCTTGTACTCAATTCCCTTTGTAATAAAGGCCAACATTCCATTAGCCTTCTTCACTGCCTGCTGCACTTGCTCATTCACCTTCAGTGACTGATGAACAAGGACTCCTAGATCTCTTTGTATTTCTCCCTTACCTAACTTTACACCGTTCAGATAATAATCTGCCTTCCTGTTCTTACTCCCAAAGTGAATAACCTCACACTTATTCACATTAAACGTCATCTGCCAAGTATCTGCCCACTCACCCAGCCTATCCAAGTCACCCTGAATTCTCCTAACATCCTCATCACATGTCACACTGCCACCCAGCTTAGTATCATCAGCAAACTTGCTGATGTTATTCTCAATGCCTTCATCTAAATCATTGACGTAAATTGTAAACAGCTGTGGTCCCAATACCGAGCCCTGTGGCACCCCACTAGTCACCACCTGCCATTCCGAGAAACACCCATTCACCACCACCCTTTGCTTTCTATCTGCCAACCAGTTTTCTATCCATGTCAATGTCTTCCCCCCAATGCCATGAGCTCTGATTTTACCCACCAATCTCCTATGTGGGACCTTATCAAATGCCTTCTGAAAATCGAGGTACACTACATCCACTGGATCTCCCCCATCTAACTTCCTGGTTACATCCTCGAAAAACTCCAGTAGATTAGTCAAGCATGATTTGCCCTTGGTAAATCCATGCTGGCTCGGCCCAATCCTATCACTGCTATCTAGATATGCCACTATTTCATCTTTAATAATGGACTCTAGCATCTTCCCCACTACTGATGTTAGGCTGACAGGTCGATAGTTCTCTGTTTTCTCCCTCCCTCCTTTCTTAAAAAGTGGGATAACATTAGCCATTCTCCAATCCTCAGGAACTGATCCTGAATCTAAGGAACATTGGAAAATGATTACCAATGCATCCGCAATTTCCAGGGCCACCTCCTTTAGTACCCTAGGATGCAGACCATCTGGACCTGGGGATTTGTCAGCCTTCAGTCCCCCATCAGTCTTCTCATCACCGTTTCCTTCCGAATGCCAATCTGTTTCATTTCTTCTGTTACCCTATGTCCTTGGCCCATCCATACATCTGGGAGATTGCTTGTGTCTTCCTTAGTGAAGACAGATCTAAAGTACTTATTAAATTCTTCTGCCATTTCTCTGTTTCCCATAACAATTTCACCCAATTCATTCTTCAAGGGCCCAACATTGTTCTTAACTATCTTCTTTCTCTTCACATACCTAAAAAAGCTTTTGCTATCTTCCTTTATATTCCTGGCTAGCTTGCGTTTGTACCTCATTTTTCTCCCCATATTGCCTTTTTAGTTAAGTTCTGTTGTTCCTTAAAAATTTCCCAATCATCTGTCCTCCCACTCACCTTAGCTCTGTCATACTTCCTTTTTTTTAATGCTATGCAATCTCTGACTTCCTTTGTCAACCACTGTGGCCCTTTTCCCCCCTTTGAATCCTTCCTTCTCCAGGGGATGAACTGATTTTGCACCTTGTGCATTATTCCCAAGAATACCTGCCATTGCTGTTCCACTGTCTTTTCTGCTAGGCTATCCGTCCAGTCAACTTTGGCCAGCTCCTCCCTCATGGCTCCATAGTTGCCCCTGTTCATCTGCAACACTGACACCTCCGAGCTGCCCTTATCCTTCTCAAATTGCAGATAAAAACTTATCATATTATGATCACTACCTCCTAATGGCTCCTTTACTTCAAGATCGCTTATCAAATCCTGTTCATTACACAACACTAAATCCAGAATAGCCTTGTCCCTGGTCGGCTCTGGTACAAGCTGTTCCAAGAATGCATCCCTTAGACACTTTACAAACTCCCTATCCTGGGGCCCAGCACCAACCTGACTCTCTCAGTTCACCTGCATGTTGAAATCCCCCATAACTACTGCGACATTACCTTTGCCACATGCCAATGTTAACTCCCTATTCAACTTGCACCCAATCTCCATGCTACTGTTTGGTGGCCTGTTGACAACACCCATTAGGGTCCTTTTGCCCTTACTGTTCCTCAGTTCTATCCACACAGACTCCACTTCTCCTGATCCTATGTCCCCCCTTGCAAAGAAGGAGGGTAGAGTCCGATCGGGGACCCACATATTCTGGTGCAGTGTGGGCAAGGGTTGTGGGGGCTGTGGAGGCCGATCGGGGACCCACATATTCTGGTGCAGTGTGGGCGAGGGTCGGTGGAGGCTGTAGAGGCCGATCGGGGACCCACATATTCTGGTGCAGTGTGGGCGAGGGTCGGTGGAGGCTGTAGAGGCCGATCGGGGACCCACATATTCTGGTGCGGTGTGGGCAAGGGTCGGTGGAGGCCGATCGGGGACCCACATATTCTGGTGCAGTGTGGGCAAGGGTCGGTGGAGGCTGTAGAGGCCGATCAGAGACCCACATATTCTGGTGCAGTGTGGGCGAGGGTCGGTAGAGGCCGATCAGAGACCCACATATTCTGGTGCAGTGTGGGCGAGGGTCGGTGGAGGCTGTAGAGGCCGATCGGGGACCCACATATTCTGGTGCAGTGTGGGCGAGGGTTGGTGGAGGCCGATCGGGGACCCACATATTCTGGTGCAGTGTGGGCGAGGGTCGGTGAAGGCCGATCGGGGACCCACATATTCTGGTGCAGTGTGGGCGAGGGTCGGTGGAGGCCGATCGGGGACCCACATATTCTGGTGCAGTGTGGGCGAGGGTTGGTGGAGGCCGATCGGGGACCCACATATTCTGGTGCAGTGTGGGCGAGGGTCGGTGGAGGTTGTAGAGGCCGATCGGGGACCCACATAGTCTGGTGCAGTGTGGGCGAGGGTCGGTGGAGGCTGTAGAGGCCGATCGGGGACCCACATATTCTGGTGCAGTGTGGGCGAGGGTCGGTGGAGGCTGTAGAGGCCGATCGGGGACCCACATATTCTGGTGCAGTGTGGGCGAGGGTCGGTGGAGGCCGATCGGGGACCCACATATTCTGGTGCAGTGTGGGCGAGGGTCGGTGGAGGTTGTAGAGGCCGATCGGGGACCCACATATTCTGGTGCAGTGTGGGCAAGGGTCGGTGGAGGCTGTAGAGGCCGATCGGGGACCCACATATTCTGGTGCAGTGTGGGCAAGGGTCGGTGGAGGCTGTAGAGGCCGATCGGGGACCCACATATTCTGGTGCAGTGTGGGTGAGGGTCGGTGGAGGCTGTAGAGGCCGATCGGGGACCCACATATTCTGGTGCAGTGTGGGCAAGGGTCGGTGGAGGCCGATCGGGGACCCACATATTCTGGTGCAGTGTGGGCGAGGGTCGGTGGAGGCCGATCGGGGACCCACATATTCTGGTGCAGTGTGGGCAAGGGTCGGTGGAGGCCGATCGGGGACCCACATATTCTGGTGCAGTGTGGGCGAGGGTCAGTGGAGGCTGTAGAGGCCGATCGGGGACCCACATATTCTGGTGCAGTGTGGGCGAGGGTCGGTGGAGGCTGTAGAGGCCGATCGGGGACCCACATATTCTGGTGCAGTGTGGGCGAGGGTCGGTGGAGGCTGTAGAGGCCGATCGGGGACCCACATATTCTGGTGCAGTGTGGGCGAGGGTCAGTGGAGGCTGTAGAGGCCGATCGGGGACCCACATATTCTGGTGCAGTGTGGGCGAGGGTCGGTGGAGGCCGATCGGGGACCCACATATTCTGGTGCAGTGTGGGCGAGGGTCGGTGGAGGCTGTAGAGGCCGATCGGGGACCCACATATTCTGGTGCAGTGTGGGCGAGGGTCGGTGGAGGCCGATCGGGGACCCACATATTCTGGTGCAGCGTGGGCGAGGGTCGGTGGTGGTTGCAGAGGCCGATCGGGGACCCACATATTCTGGTGCAGTGTGGGCGAGGGTCGGTGGAGGCTGATCGGGGACCCACATATTCTGGTGCAGTGTGGGCGAGGGTCGGTGGAGGCCGATCGGGGACCCACATATTCTGGTGCAGTGTGGGCGAGGGTCGGTGAAGGCCGATCGGGGACCCACATATTCTGGTGCAGTGTGGGCGAGGGTCGGTGGAGGCCGATCGGGGACCCACATATTCTGGTGCAGTGTGGGCGAGGGTCGGTGGAGGCCGATCGGGGACCCAAATATTCTGGTGCAGTGTGGGCGAGGGTCGGTGGAGGCCGATCGGGGACCCACATATTCTGGTGCAGTGTGGGCGAGGGTCGGTGGAGGCCGATCGGGGACCCACATATTCTGGTGCAGTGTGGGCGAGGGTCGGTGGAGGCTGTAGAGGCCGATCGAGGACCCACATATTCTGGTGCAGTGTGGGCGAGGGTCGGTGGAGGCTGTAGAGGCCGATCGGGGACCCACATATTCTGGTGCAGCGTGGGCAAGGGTCGGTTGTGGTTCGTGGCTCGTGGGGTCTTTTGGTTGTTCAGTCTCTTTCTCAGCTGCCACTGGGTCTCTGCGACACGGTGGAGTCGCTCTCTCGTAGCGCAGCTCCCTCTTGGACAGATCCCTCCAGGTGTCTATACGGAGTGCAATGTCTTCCCAGTTTTTAGATGTCATGTTGAACTTCCTCAGGCTGATTGTGATGTTATCTTTGAAGTGTTTCCTTTCGCCTCCAGGGGCTCACTGACCTTCCTTCACCTGGGAGTTTAGGATCTGTTTGGGGAGACGTGAGTTAGGTGTTCAATGACATGACCTGTCCATCAGAGTTGGTGTTGCTTTATCATGATGGAGACGTCGTTCACGTTGGCCTCCTCCAGTCCGCTGGAGAAACAGTTTCATCTCACTAAACTCAAACTTCAGCAAATCTGTGGATGACACCACGATTGGGGCGTAGTGAACAGTGAAGAAGACGATCAGAACTTGCCATGGGATCTGGACCAAATGAGCTGAAAAATAGCCGACGGAATTTAATGCAGACAAGCGTGAGGTGCTGTGCTTTGGAAGGACCAGCCAGGGTAGGTCTTATGTGGAGAACGGTAGGGACCTGAGGAGAGCAGTGGAACAAAGGGATCTGGGAACACAGGCCCATAATTCCTTGAAAAGGGTGTCACAGGTCAAAAGGATTGTAAAGAGAGCTTCTGGCACGTTGGTGGTGTCGCAGGTTGATAAGATTATAAAGAGATTATATACATTGGCCTTCATAAATCAAAATATTGATACAGGACAAACAGGAGGAAATCTGCAGATGCTGGAAATTCAAACAACACACACAAAACGCTGGTGGAACGCAGCAGGCCAGGCAGCGTCTATAAGGAGAAGCACTGTCGACGTTTCGGGCCGAGACCCTTCGTCAGAACTAACTGAAAGGAGAGATACTAAGAGATTTGAAAGTAGTGGGGGGAGGGGGAAATGCGAAATGATAGGAGAAGACCGGAGGGGGTGGGGTGAAGATAAGAGCTGGAAAGGTGATTGGTGAAAGTGATACAGAGCTGGAGAAGGGAAAGGATCATGGGATGGGAGGCCTAGGGAGAAAGAAAGGGGGAGCGGGAGCACCAGAGGGAGATGGAGAACAGGCAGGGATTCTACAATAAGAAATAAACAGGTATTGATACAGGACGTTGGATAAGATGATGGTGAGGTCTAACTTGAGTTTTGAGTGCAGTTCTGGTCTCAGGAAAGACATCAATAAGTTTGAAAGAGTACAAAGAAAATTTACAAGCACAAGAGATTCTGCAGATGCTGGAAATCACACACTAAATGCTGGAGGCACTCAACGGGTCAGGCAGCATCGATGGAGAGGAATAAAGTGAAAACATTTCCGGCCGGGACCTTTCATCAGGACTGGAAATGAAGGGGGAAGAAACCAGAATGAGAAGGGGGTGGGGAGGGGAAGGAGTACAAGCTGGCAGGTGATAGGTGAAGTGGGGCGAGGGGGAAGGTAGGTGGGTGGGATGTTGAGAAGCTGGGAGGTGATAGGTAGAAAAGGAGGGCTGAGGAAGAAGGCGTTTGATAGGAGAGGAGGTGGGCCATGGGAAAACATTTTGGCTTCTTCTCCCTTCCTTTCCACTCCTGGTGAAGGGAAAAGGCTTTGAAGCTTGACTCTTTATTCCCCTCCATAGACGCTGCCCAACCTGTTAAATTCCTCCAGACTTTTGTGTGTGAGAGAAAATTAACAAGGATGTTGCCAGGACTTGAGGGCCTGAGTTACAGAGAAAGATTGAATTTGTTAGGATTTATTCCCTAGATTGTAGAAGATTGAGGAGAGACTTGACAGAGATATACAAAATTATAGATAGTGTAAACGCAGACGAACTTTTCTACTGAGGTTGGGTGTTACTAAAACTAGAGGTTGTAGATTAAGGGTGAAAGGAGAAATATTTCAGGGGAACCTGAGCGGGAATTTCTTCACCCAGTGACTGGCACGAGTGTGAAACAGGCTGCCAGTGGGAAATGGGTTTGATTGCAACATTTAGGAGAAGTTGGTATTTAGAGGGGATCGGGTTGGAGCGGCGCAGGTCAGTAGGACTAGGCAGAGTAACAGTTTGGCACAGACTAGAGAGGCTGAAGGGCCTGTTTCTGTGCCAGACATCCCACCCTGCAAAATCTCATTTCAGGGATGATGCACCATCAATAACTCACGCTGAGACTTAGGAAGCGAGTTATTGGCTTTTATTGACTGGAAGAATAAACAGCACTACATCCTGGGGAAAATGAGGGAGAGCAGCAGCCCACAGTCGCCTTTATACAAGGGTCTGTGGGAGGAGTCAGCAGGGGTCTGTGGGAGGGGTCACAGGAGCAGTCAGCAGGGGTCTGTGGGAGGAGTCACAGGAGCAGTCAGCAGGGTCTGTGGGAGGAGTCAGCAGGGGTCTGTGGGAGGAACCACAGGAGCAGTCAGCAGGGGTCTGTGGGAGGAGTCAGCAGGGGTCTGTGGGAGGAGTCAGCAGGGTCTGTGGGAGGAGCCACAGGAGCAGTCAGCAGGGGTCTGTGGGAGGAGCCACAGGAGCAGTCAGCAGGGGTCTGTGGGAGGAGCCACAGGAGCAGTCAGCAGGGTCTGTGGGAGGAGTCACAGGAGCAGTCAGCAGGGGGTCTGTGGGAGGAGCCACAGGAGCAGTCAGCGGGGGTCTGTGGGTGGAGCCACAGGAGCAGTCAGCAGGGGTCTGTGGGAGGAGCCACAGGAGCAGTCAGCAGGGGTCTGTGGGAGGAGTCAGCAGGGGTCAGTGGGAGGAGCCACAGGAGCAGTCAGCGGGGGTCTGTGGGTGGAGCCACAGGAGCAGTCAGCAGGGGGTCTGTGGGAGGAGCCACAGGAGCAGTCAGCGGGGGTCTGTGGGTGGAGCCACAGGAGCAGTCAGCAGGGGTCTGTGGGAGGAGCCACAGGAGCAGTCAGCAGGGGTCTGTGGGAGGAGTCAGCAGGGGTCAGTGGGAGGAGCCACAGGAGCAGTCAGCAGGGGGTCTGTGGGAGGAGCCACAGGAGCAGTCAGCAGGGGTCTGTGGGAGGAGTCAGCAGGGGTCTGTGGGAGGAGCCACAGGAGCAGTCAGCAGGGGTCTGTGGGAGGAGCCACAGGAGCAGTCAGCAGGGGGTCTGTGGGAGGAGCCACAGGAGCAGTCAGCGGGGGTCTGTGGGAGGAGCCACAGGAGCAGTCAGCAGGGTCTGTGGGAGGAGCCACAGGAGCAGTCAGCAGGGGTCTGTGGGAGGAGCCACAGGAGCAGTCAGCAGGGGTCAGTGGGAGGAGCCACAGGAGCAGTCAGCAGGGATCTGTGGGAGCAGTCAGCAGGGGTCTGTGGGAGGAGCCACAGGAGCAGTCAGCAGGGGGTCTGTGGGAGGAGCCACAGGAGCAGTCAGCGGGGGTCTGTGGGAGGAGCCACAGGAGCAGTCAGCAGGGATCTGTGGGAGGAGCCACAGGAGCAGTCAGCAGGGTCTGTGGGAGCAGTCAGCAGGGGTCAGTGGGAGGAGCCACAGGAGCAGTCAGCAGGGATCTGTGGGAGGAGCCACAGGAGCAGTCAGCAGGGTCTGTGGGAGGAGCCACAGGAGCAGTCAGCGGGGGTCTGTGGGAGGGGCCACAGGAGCAGTCAGCAGGGGTCTGTGGGAGGAGCCACAGGAGCAGTCAGCAGGGGTCTGTGGGAGGAGCCACAGGAGCAGTCAGCAGGGGTCTGTGGGAGGAGCCACAGGAGCAGTCAGCAGGGGGTCTGTGGGAGGAGCCACAGGAGCAGTCAGCAGGGGTCTGTGGGAGGAGTCAGCAGGGGTCTGTGGGAGGAGCCACAGGAGCAGTCAGCAGGGGGTCTGTGGGAGGAGCCACAGGAGCAGTCAGCAGGGGGTCTGTGGGAGGAGCCACAGGAGCAGTCAGCAGGGGTCTGTGGGAGGAGTCAGCAGGGGTCTGTGGGAGGAGCCACAGGAGCAGTCAGCAGGGGGTCTGTGGGAGGAGTCAGCAGGGGTCTGTGGGAGGAGCCACAGGAGCAGTCAGCAGGGGTCTGTGGGAGGAGCCACAGGAGCAGTCAGCAGGGGTCTGTGGGAGGAGCCACAGGAGCAGTCAGCAGGGGGTCTGTGGGAGGAGTCACAGGAGCAGTCAGCAGGGGGTCTGTGGGAGGAGCCACAGGAGCAGTCAGCAGGGGTCTGTGGGAGGAGCCACAGGAGCAGTCAGCAGGGGTCAGTGGGAGGAGCCACAGGAGCAGTCAGCGGGGGTCTGTGGGAGGAGTCAGCAGGGGTCTGTGGGAGGAACCACAGGAGCAGTCAGCAGGGGTCTGTGGGAGGAGTCAGCAGGGGTCTGTGGGAGGAGCCACAGGAGCAGTCAGCAGGGGGTCTGTGGGAGGAGTCACAGGAGCAGTCAGCAGGGGTCTGTGGGAGGAGCCACAGGAGCAGTCAGCAGGGGTCTGTGGGAGGAGTCAGCAGGGGGTCTGTGGGAGGAGCCACAGGAGCAGTCAGCAGGGGTCTGTGGGAGGAGCCACAGGAGCAGTCAGCAGGGGTCTGTGGGAGGAGCCACAGGAGCAGTCAGCGGGGGTCTGTGGGAGGAGCCACAGGAGCAGTCAGCAGGGGGTCTGTGGGAGGAGCCACAGGAGCAGTCAGCAGGGTCTGTGGGAGGAGCCACAGGAGCAGTCAGACAGGTATATCTAGTTCACCACAAGGGAGGTAGCACCATCAATTTGTGGGAGACTCCCGGGAGAGGTGGGACGTCTGCAATATAGTAGCTCCTTAGCAGCCAGCCAGCTAGTTTAAATAACGTTAGCTATGCTAATGATGAATGACACCTGTTAAACTCACCTCAACATGTCTTTTACATTTTAACCCACCATGGGCAATAGAAAAGTCACTGTTGCAAACAGTGCAGCGAGCAACTCTCATTATTTTTGACCCCCATTGGGCAGGGGTACACGTCAGTGTAGTCTGGGGGGAAGTACGTTTTATATTTTCTTTTTTCTTGGAGCACTCTGCCATGGTTCGTTCATTCTCTCTCTCTCTCTCTCTCTCTCTCTCTCTCTCTCTCTCTCTCGTTCTCAAAACAATCGATTTCCGGGATATTGTATATAATCTGCGGGCATCAAGGAGCCTCTATCAATATGTGGGAAACTCATGGAACTTCTGGGAGAGGTGGGATGTCTGCTGTGCAGTAGCACTCTAGGACACAACAGATATCCCTGCTGATCTCATCCTCAGATTGATTCCTTAATTTTATGATCATAAAAAGAAAGAGAGGAGAATGGTAAGAACTTTGCCGGAATTTACGGTACACACACGTCTGTGGTCTTCTGCTGCTGTAGCCCAAGGTTCGACACATTGTGCATTCAGAGATGTTCTTCTGCATACCACTGCTGTTATTTGAGTTACTGTTGCCTTCCTGTCAGCTTGAATCGGCCTGGCCATTCTCCTCTGACCTCTCTCACTAACCAGGTGTTTTCACCCACAGAACTGCTGCTCGCTGGATGCCATTTGGTGGCCCGGAGGTGTGGTGGTGAGCACAAGGCTTCGATGTACCCGTAGCCCGGGTTCAATTCCTGCTGCTGCCTGTAAGGAGTTTATACGTTCTCCCCGTGACCGCGTGGGTTTCCTCCGGGTGCTTCGGTTTCCTCCCACAGTCCAAAGACGTGCCGGTCGGTAGGTTCATTGGTCAACGTGAATTGTCCCGGGATTAGGCCAGGATAAAATCAGAGGGCTGCTGAGTGGCATGGCTGGAAGGGACAGAACTGCCTACTCCCCACTGTGCCTCAATAGTAAACCAACTCTAGAGACTGTTGTGTGTGATCAGCAGAATCTGAGATACTCAAACCACCCCATCTGGCACCAACAATCATTCCATGGTCAACGTCATTTAGATCACATTTCTTCCCCATTCTGATGTTTGGTCTGAACAACAGCTGAACCTCTTGACCATGTCTGCATGCTTTTGTGCATTGAGTTGCTGCCACACGATTGGCTGATTAGATATTTGAATTTACGAGCAGCTGTACAGGTGTACCTGATAAACGGAGAGTATATAATAATTTAGGGAAGCAAGATACATTGAGCTGTAAATGAGGGATGGAAAATAGACATCAGTCTCCACTGCGATGTCTCTATCAGAAATCCCTCTGCTGATTGAACTTACAATTGCTGGCTTGCCAGGTACAATACGAAACGTCCCTTTGCTGCGTAAGGATTGTGAATAGACTGAGAGATGAATGGACGTCTGTTCTGATCCCGGCGATTGCTACAGAAAATGAAATGATAAGGCTCAATGCTGTCTTTGTGTTGGAACCTGAGCGCAAGGCTTACGGTCGAATTCCATCTTCAATGTTATCTTTTGTCCACTCAAGAAAAGATCCTTTTTATTTAGATTTACAAAGCAGAATAGCTAGCATTCCAGTGTTAAACTCGGGAGCAAGTCTACTTATACGCAAAGCGATAGGAGATGAATACCCTAATCTGGTCTCACCTTTCCCTTCCACACCTTCCTGTTCTGGCTTCTGCCCCCTTCCTTTTCTAGTCTGTTTAAACCCCCCCCCCTAGATTTCTGAATGGATAATCAACCCCATGAGCGCTACCTCACTATACTTTGCTCTCTTTATCAATTACTTATATTTATATAAACTATTTAGAGTTTATATTATCATGTATTGTAATGCCACATGACAACAAACTCACAACACGTGCCGGTGATAGTGATCCTGATTCTGATTCACGTTGATCACGTTGGTTATTGTACAATTGTTTAAATCCTTACCTACGCATCTTGTCCCCTCACCTGTCTCCCACACACCTTGCACCATCACCAGGCCTCACCTGTCAGCCACACATCTTTCCCCTCACCTGGCCACACCTCTCAGCCACACACCTTGCCCCTCACCTGGTCTCACCTGTCTCCCACACACCTTGCCCCTCACCTGTCTCCCACACACCTTGCCCCCCTCACCTGTCAGCCACACACCTTGCCCCTCACCTGGCCTCACCTGTCAGCCACACATCTTTCCCCTCACCTGGCCACACCTCTCAGCCACACACCTTGCCCCCCTCACCTGTCAGCCACACATCTTTCCCCTCACCTGGCCACACCTCTCAGCCACACACCTTGCCCCTCACCTGGTCTCACCTGTCAGCCACACACCTTGCCCCTCACCTGGCCTCACCTGTCAGCCACACACCTTTCCCCTCACCTGGCCTCACCTGTCAGCCACACACCTTGCCCCCACCTGTCTCCCACACACCTTGCCCCTCACCTGTCTCCCACACACCTTGCCCCCCTCACCTGTCAGCCACACACCTTGCCCCTCACCTGGCCTCACCTGTCAGCCACACATCTTTCCCCTCACCTGGCCACACCTCTCAGCCACACACCTTGCCCCCCTCACCTGTCAGCCACACACCTTGCCCCTCACCTGGCCTCACCTGTCAGCCACACATCTTTCCCCTCACCTGGCCACACCTCTCAGCCACACACCTTGCCCCCCTCACCTGTCAGCCACACACCTTGCCCCTCACCTGGCCTCACCTGTCAGCCACACATCTTTCCCCTCACCTGGCCACACCTCTCAGCCACACACCTTGCCCCTCACCTGGTCTCACCTGTCAGTCACACACCTTGCCCCCCACCTGTCTCCCACACACCTTGCCCCCCTCACCTGTCTCCCACACACCTTGCCCCTCACCTGGCCTCACCTGTCAGCCACACACCTTGCCCCCCATCTGTCTCCCACACACCTTGCCCCCCCTCCTGTCTCCCACACACCTTGCATCCTCACCTGATAGGAGAGGAGAGTGGACCATAGGAGGCATGGAAGGAGGAGGTGATAGGCAGGTGAGATGTGGTAAGATGCCAGAGTGGAGAATAGAAAAAGAGGGCGGGGTGGGATTTTTTTTGCTGGAGTTCATTCCATCAACTTAGAGGCTACCCAGATGGAACATCCACCCTGAGAAGCCATGGACCAACACGTTGGAACAGGAATGGGAATTAAAATTTTGGCCACCAGTAAGATCTGCTTTTGGCAGATGGAGCAGAAGTGCTCGACGAACTGGTTCCCCAATTTACGGCTGGTTCCATTCGGTGTAGTGGAGGCCTCATCGAGAGTACCGGACACAATAGATTCACAAGTGTAGTATTGCCTCACCTGCAGGGACTGTTTGGGGCCTGAAAAGAGGTGAGGGGGGAGGTGAATGGTCAGGGCTAGCAGGGATAAGTGCCGGGAGGGATGAATAGACAAGTGAGTCGTGGAGGAGAGCAGAGGGGTGGGAAGGTAAAGATACGTTTGTTGGCAGGATCCCTTGGAGATGATGGAAGTCATGGAGGGCCTAGTTTGAAAAGGTCAGGGTGTTGGGAGCGGAGGGCCCGTTCCGCCTGGTTCTGCTCGTTCCTCGGCAACGTTTACTCGGCTCTGCGCTGAGGCTGTGGCCTGTTCTGACTACAGCGATGCCTGGCTTCACATGTCTGGCCTCATAACATTCACTTGGCTTTGCGATGAACTAAGGCAGCGGCCTGTCCTGACTACAGTGATGCCTGGTCTCGTGTCTTTCATTAAACCTCCGTTCTGAAGCTATTGTTGGTGTGACTTGTTTCTTTTCTCCTTGTTTTGTGACTGCCTGTAAGGAGACGAACCTCAAGGATATATACTGATCTTAGATAATAAAAGTACTTTGAACTTTGTAGTATGTCAATGTTTCATCAGATACAGGAGTTTCACAAGAGTTGCATGTAATTTATATACTTTGATTAACCAGGAGTGTGGGACAGAATCAATATAACAACATGAAAGATTTCTGCTTTTCCTCCGAGTTTGATCTAGAATTACAGAATCTATTATCAGTTGTTCTTCACATCCTTTCATACCCTTACGGCATCTTTTCTGTTCTTCTGTAATTATATTGTGGTTATCCAAGTGAGGGGTGATTAGTCGTGCGTGAGTGTTGGCACGTGGCCTAGTGGATAAGGCATCGGTCTAGTGATCTGAAGGTCACTGGTTCGAGCCTCGGTCGAGGCAGCGTGTTGTGTCCTTGAGTAAGGCACTTAACCACTCATTGCTCTGAGATGACACCGGTGCCAAGCTGTATCGGCCCTTGGACAACATCGGTGGTGTGGAGAGGGGAGACTTGCAACATGGCAACTGCCGGTCTCCCATGAACCCTGCCCAGATCTGCGCCCTGGAAACCTTCCAAGATGCAAATCCATGCTCTCATGATACTACCGGATGCCTGTAGGTGATTAGTTGCAAGGAGCATGATGTTAATAGTTTATATATAGTTTGTAAACAAGTAATAGGACAATGTTTAGATGAGTCATTTTTGATTTCCCCTTTAGGAAAATACCTAAAAAGTCAAAAATTCAGACACTTTTTCAGGATTTTTAAAGTTGTTGATGTATTAATAGGTACAGATAAAGACAAGTAAATTTTTATACCAATAATTATGAATATAATCACTGCTGTTACTTTTCCAATTGTGGATATTTTTTATAACCTCTTCAGCATATCCATTGTAACTTCAGGTATTTGCATATCTTCAGTTGTGCAAGTGCATTCTTCCTCCTCCCTAATCCAGCTTGCGTCTTGATTGTGCATCACCCTGTTTGACCAGATGTTAGACCAAAAGTCTATGGGGAGAGCAGGAGATTGGGGCCAGAGGGAAATGAGACAGCCGTGATCAAACAGCAGAACAGTTTCGATGAGCCAAGTGGCTTAATTCTCCTCCTATGCCATATGTTCTTCTCTAGTGCGTCTTCGGACTGTGGGACGAGGCTGGAGCACTCGGAGGAAACCCACTCACTCCGAGGGAGAACATACAAACTTCCTTACAGTGGATGTCAGAATTGAACTCTGAACTCCGATGCCCCGAGCATTAATTAGCATCATGCTAACTGCTACACTACCATGGCGTTTCCAAGGTGCCTCTGTTCTACAACACTCCCCTGGGCCCTAATCTTCCCTGTGAAAGTCTAACCATGTTTTGACTTCCCAAAAGAGAGCACCTTGCACTTACCTGGAATGAATACTGAATACCATTCGCCATTCCTGATTGAAATCTTAACGATCTCTTATCTGTAAACTGTCTCCTTCTTCACAAGTGTTGGCTGGGTATTTCTAGCAACTATCAATCTTTCTGATTAATAGTCACCATTTACTAAGTCTAGTTCTTTTTACTCAAGACTTATTTAATTAACTAAATTTAACACTTTTTTCCCAAATGCCAAGCTCCGAATGATTATCCCAGCAATAACCAAGTTGCTAACCACTCCTTCTTCTCACTGAAGTGAATATTAAGTAGTTGTAGTTAAAGTATTCCTTAGTGCATTGCTGATACAGAGGTCATACATCGCCAAGCAACAATGATCTGAAAGGAGCGTTTCAAGCATGCCAGGATGACAAACAGCCTCTGCTATGTAACATTAGATGCAGAGAAAAGGCGAAGCTTTTGCCAAATAGCCACTGTAACTTCTGTTAGGATTTTGGCTACTATTTATTATGATTGACACAGAACATCGAACATCATAGCAGAGTGCAAGCCCTTCAGCCTACTGGGCAGTACCGAGCCTTTAACCTACTCTAAGATCAGTTCCCTCCTGCATAGCCCTCCACTTTCCTATCTTCCATATGCCTAAGAGTTTCTACAATGTTCCTAATGTATCTGCTGTACCACCACCCCTGGTAGTGTGTTCCACAAACCCACCACTCTCAGTGTTAAAAAACCTACCCCTGACATTCCACACACTCTCCTCTAATCACCTGAAAGTTGTTGTCCCGCTTGGTGACGCAACGATATCAGCGCCGGACTCCACAGCGAAGGTTCCCGAGTTTGAATCCAAGTCGGGTTGAGCGTTGAGCCCCGTAAAAACAAGAATAGCTTGCTATGGAAACACCGTTGTGACGGTGCCCCCGATAACTCCACTGCCGAGTTCAGGGCTCTTCCTCTTCTGCTTCTACCTTAAAGTTGGGACCTCTCATATTAGCTATTTCTGTCCTGGGTAAAATTCTCGATCCACTCGATCTATGCCTCTTGTCATCTTGTACGTCTCTATCAAGTCACCTCTCATCCTTCTTCTCTCCAAACAGAAAAGCTCTATCCTCATTAGACATGCTCTCCAATCCAGGCTGCACCCTGGTACATCTCCTCTGCACCCTCTCTAAAGCTTCCACATCCTTCCTATAACGAGGTGACCAGATCACTCCAGGGTCTTATAGAGCTGCAACGTTACCTCGCGGCTCTGGAACTCAATCCCCTGAGTGATGAAGACCAGCACTCCATAGGCCTTCTCCAACTCCATCAACTTGCACTGCAACTTTGGGGAATCTGTGGCTGTGGACCCCATGCTTAAGCTGCTAGACCTACAGCCACTGTGTGGTCCACTGATCCAATGAGATGAGTTTGAATCCTAACGTAGAGGTTTTGAATTTTGCTTCAAAATCAGAATTTTAAAAAAATTTTACTCTTGGGGGGTGCCACAGTGTGCAGCGGTGAGCGCAACGCTACTACAGCTTGGGGTGTCAGAGTTGAGAGTTCAATTTCTGGCGCTGTCTGTGAGGAGTTTGCATGTTCTCCTCGTGACCGTGGGTTTCCCTGGGTGCTCCAGTTTCCTCCCACAGTCCAAAGGCCTGTTGGTAGGTTAATTGGCCGTCATGAATTGTCCGGTGGTTAGGCTAGGGTTAAATGGGTGGGTTGCTGGGCAGCATAGCTTGTTGGGCTGGGAGGGCCTGTTCCAAGCTGTGTCTCTAAGTAAATAAACAAACAGACAGATAAATATATAAATAAACAGCTAAAAATTAGTTAGATAAATAAATAGATGAATAAGCAGATAGATAGATATTCAGGCAGACGGACAAACAGACAGATGGAAAGATATGCAGGTGGACAGACAGATACAACCCTTCCCTCTCCACTGACACTACCAGCCTCCCTCCCCCCTCTGATCCCATCTCTCATCCGTGCCGGGTCTTTACCATCCCCTCCGACCTTCAACTCTCTGAGGCAGAGCGCTCTGTCCTCAGTAAGGGCCTCACCTTTGTCCCCCTTTGCCCACACCTCAGCGAGTTCTGCGTACGCCATGACACTGAACTCTTCTTCCGCCGGCTCCGTGTCCGAGCTTACTTCTTTGATAAGGACTCTCCTACCCCCACCGATGACTCCTTCTCCCATCTTCAACCCTCTTCCTCTTCATGGACACCCTGCTCTGGTCTTCTGCCTGCTATGGATCTCTTTATTGCTAATTGCCGACAGGACATCAACCGTCTCGACTTCACCACACCCTGTTCCAATTCCAACCTCACTCCTTCCGAACGCTCTGCTCTCCGCTCCCTCCACACCAATCCCAACCTCACTATAAAACCTGCTGATAAGGGGGGAGCTGTTGTAGTCTGGCGTACTGACCTCTACCTGGCTGAGGCAGAGCGACAACTCTCTGATACCTCCTCTTATTTACCCCTTGATCATCACCCCACTTAGGAGCACCGGGCTACTGTCTCCTATTCCATCACCAACCTTATCAGCTCTGGGGATCTCCCATCCACTGCCACCAACCTCATAGTTCCCACACCCCGCACTTCCCGTTTCTACCTCCTACCCAAGATCCACAAACCTGCCTGTCCAGGTAGACCTATTGTCTCAGCTTGCTCCTGCCCCACTGAACTCATTTCTGCATACTTTGACACTGTCTTATCCCCCCTTGTTCAATCCCTTTCCACCTATGTTCGTGACACTTCTCATGCTTTGAATTTTTTCAATGATTTTAAGTTCCCTGGCTCCCACCGCCTTATTTTCATCATGGACGTCCAGTCCCTATATACCTCCATCCCCCACCTGGACGGTCTCAAAGCTCTTCGCTTCTTTTTGGATTCCAGACCTAACCAATTCCCCTCTACCACCACTCTCCTCCGTCTAGCGGAATTAGTTCTTACTCTCAATAATTTCTCCTTTGGCTCCTCCCACTTCCTCCAAACCAAGGGTGTAGCCATGGGCACCCACATGGGTCCCAGTTATGCCTGCCTTTTTGTTGGCTTTGTGGAACAGTCCATGTTCCAAGTCTATATGGGTATCCGTCCCCCTCTTTTCCTTTGCAACATCGACCACTGCATTGGCGCTGCCTCCTGCACGCATGCTGAGCTCGTTGACTTCATTAACTTTGCCTCCAACTTTCACCCTGCCCTCAAATTTACCTGGTCCATTTCCGACACCTCCCTCCCCTTTCTTGATCTTTCTGTCTCCATCTCTGGAGACGGCCTATCTACTGATATCTACTATAAACCTACAGACTCTCACAGCTACCTGGACTATTCCTCTTCCCACCCTGTGTCTTGTAAAAATGCTATCCCCTTCTCACAATTCCTCCGTCTCCGCCGCATCTGCTCTCAGGATGAGGCTTTTCATTCCAGGACGAAGGGGATGTCTTCCTTTTTTAAACAAAGGGGCTTCCCTTCTTCCACCATCAACTCTGCTCTCAAACGCATCTCTCCCATTTCCCGCACATCTGCCCTCACACCATCCACCTGCCACCCCACTCGGGATAGGGTTCCCCTTGTCCTCACCTACCACCCCACCAGCATCTGGGTCCAACGTATAATTCTCCGTAACTTCCGCCACCTCCAACGGGATCCCACTACCAAGCACGTCTTTCCCTCCCCCCCGATGCACCATCAATAACTCTCGGAGATGGGAGGCGAACGATAGACTTTTATTAGCTGCAAGAGACCACCACACAACATCCTGGAGACTGAGGGGGGAGCAGTGCCTCCAACCGCCTTTATACAGGGGTCTGTGGGAGGAGCCACAGGAGCAGACAGCAGAGGGGCGTGTCCAGACAGGTATATGTAGTTCACCACACCCCCCCCTTTCTGCTTTCCGCAGGGATCGCTCCCTACGCGACTCCCTTTTCCACTCGTCCCCCCCATCCCTTCCCACCGATCTCCCTCCTGGCACTTATCCTTGTAAACGGAACAAGTGCTACACCTGCCCTTACACTTCCTCCTTCACCACCATTCAGGGCCCCAGACAGTCCTTCCAGGTGAGGCGACACTTCACCTGTGAGTCGGCTGGTGTGGTATACTGCGTCCGGTGCTCCCGGTGTGGCCTTTTATATATTGGCGAGACCCAACACAGACTGGGAGACCGTTTCGCTGAACACCTACGCTCGGTCTGCCAGAGAAAGCAGGATCTTCCAGTGGTCATACATGTTAATTCCACGTCCCATTCCCATTCTGATATGTCTATCCATGGCCTCCTCTACTGTCAAAATGAATCCAAACTCAGGTTGGAAGAACAACACCTTATATACCGGCTGGGTAGCCTCCAACCTGATGGCACGAACATTGATTTCTCTAACTTCTGTTAATGCCCCTCCTCCCCTTCTTACCCCATCCCTGATATATTTAGTTGTTTGTTTTTTTTCTCTCTCTCTGCCCATCACTCTGCCTGTTCTCCATCTCCCTCTGGTGCTCCCCTCCCCTTTCTTTCTCCTGAGGCCTCCCGTCCCATGATCCTTCCCCTTCTCCAGCTCTGTATCACTTTCGCCAATCACCTTTCCAGCGCTCAGCTTCATCCCACCCCCTCCGGTCTTCTCCTATCATTTTGCATTATCATTATCATTTGCATTATCATTCTGCCACTACTGTCAAATCTCTTACTATCTTTCCTTTCAGTTAGTCCTGACGAAGGGTCTCGGCCCGAAACGTCGACAGTGCTTCTCCCTATAGATGCTGCCTGGCCTGCTGTGTTCCACCAGCATTTTGTGCGTGTTGCTTGAATTTCCAGCATCTGCAGATTTCCTGGTGTGAGATACATTTTATTTTTAATTTACTTAGAGATACATCGTGGAATAGTCCCTCATGGCCCTTCGAGCAGTGCCACCCCAGCACCCTGACAACCCTGACTTAACCCTAACCTAATCATAGGACAATTTACAATGACCAGTTAACCTCCAACACTCCGAGCTGTAATTGCTCCTTGTGAACTACAGTAGCACAGTAGCTACTGTAACAGTAGCTGTTACAAGAAGTGCAAAGAAGGCGAGTATCACTGAGTAAAACCCGACGATGACGGATAACATTCCCAACTGTGTTGAGTTAGGTAATCTTAGGCATTGCGGCATGTGGGGTGTTGCAAACAGCAAGGAGAGGGAGTGGTAGTTTGATCTTTCCGTATTCGGCCTTCCAAAGGCATTCATGTGCTGGGTGTGATCCTCGTTTTGTAATTAACATTCCAACAGCCAAGGGACTAGGAAACTGATCACTATTCGGTAACGTCAGACAAAGAACCTCACCGAATAAACTTGCGCAATGGATGAGTCGATGATTAAAGGTCTCTTTCAGAAAAGGGAATTTTTGAGCTTCATGGTGAGGTTCTGGCGGTTGAACAGCCCAACACAATTCGTCAAGCCTCAAACAGAGATGAAATCAAGTAGACAAGATTGTGGAGAAATGATCAAATCCAGGAATCAGAAACTCAGGAGAAGAATCGCAACGATGTGCTTAATGGTGGGAAGTCCTCCCCCCTTGTCACAGGAAAGCAGCATCCATCATCAGGGACCCCCACCACCCAGGTCACGCTCTCACCCCGCTGCTGCCACAGGAGCCTCAGGATCCGCACCACCAGGTTCAGGAACAGATATCACCCCTCACCCATCAGGCTCTTGAACCAGAGGAGATAACTTCACTCTTTCACTGGCCTCATCATTGAACTGTTCCCACAACCTACGGACTCACTTTCAGGGGTTCTTCTCTCATGTTCTCGATATTTATTGATTAGTTCTTTATGTTTGTATTGCACAGTTTGTTGTCATTTGCATGCTGGTTGAATGGCAAAGTTGGTGCAGTCTTTCTCTGATTCTGTTATAGATGTTATTCTATGGATTTACTGTGAATGCCTGCAAGAAAATGAATTTCAGGTGACATTTATGTACTTTGATAATAAATTTACTTTGAACTTAGAAATGGGGGGAAAGTTGGCCGAAAAGCAAGCGGCCTGGCAACGTTTGTTCCTGGAGAGATCCACTAACTATGGAACGTCCAGTGTCAAATTCCTTGCTTCTGATGTACTTTGATGAGAAATACAAGCTTTTCTGAGAACACCTAACAAAATGCCTTGGTCACCAACCTACAGGGAAATAAGATTGAAAGAATGCGGATAAAACTTACAAGAATGTTGCCAGGACCTGAGGGCCTGAGTAAGAGGGAAAGGTTGAATAGGGGAGGATTTTATTTCCCCAGATTGAGGGGAGAGTTAATGGAGGTATGTAAAATTAAAAGGGGTATAGCTGGGAAAATGAAGCCATTACAGCTTGGGTGTTGGAGTTTGGGTTTAATTACGATATTATCAGTAAGGAGTCCATATGTCCTCGCTGTACGGGTTTGCTCCGGGTGCTCGAGTTTCCTCTCACAATCAGAATCAGAATCAGGTTTAATATCACCGGCATATGTGTTGTCTTTGTGGCAGAAGTATAATAACAGAGGAGAAACTGTTTGTGGGTTCAATGTCCATTCAGAAATCGGGTGGCAGAGGGGAAGAAGTTGTTCCTGAATCATTGAGGCTCCTGTATCTCCTTGAGGCATGACCTGGGTGATGGGGGTCCTTATTGATGGAAGCTGCCTTTCTGAGGCATCGCTCCTTGAAGATGTCCTGGGTACTGCACTTTGGAAGGACAAACCAAGGTAGAACATACAAGGTAAATTGTAGGGCACTGAGGAGGGTAGTAGAACAGAGGGATCTGGGAATACAAATTCCCTAAAACTGGTGTCACAGGTAGATAGGGTCATAAAGAGAGCTTTTGGTACATTGGGCTTTATAAATCAAAGTATTGAGTATAAGAGTTGGAATGTTATGGTGAGGTTGTATAGGACATTGGTGAGACCGAATTTGGAGTATTGTGTGTAGTTTTGGTCACCTAATTACAGGAAGGATATTAATAAGGTTGAAAGAGTGCAGAGAAGGTTTACAAGGATGTTGCCGGGACTTGAGAAACTGAGTTACAGAGAAAGGTTGAATAGGTTAGGACTTTATTCCCCGGAGCGTAGGAGAATGAGGGGTGATTTGATAGAGGTGTATAAAATTATGATGGGTATAGATAGAGTGAATGCAAGCAGGCTTTTTCCACTGAGGTTAAGGGAGAAAAAAACCAGAGGACATGGGTTAAGGGTGAAGGGGGAAAAGTTTAAAGGGAACATTCGGGGGGGGGGGGCTTCCTTACACAGAGAGTGGTGGGAGTGTGGAATGAGCTGCCAGATGAAGTGGTGAATGCAGGCTCACTTTTAACATTAAAGGAAAACTTGGACAGGTATATGGATGAGAGGGGATTGGAGGGATATGGTCCAGGTGCAGGTCAATGGGACTAGGCAGAAAAATGGTTCGGCACAGCCAAGAAGGGCCTAAAGGCCTGTTTCTGTGCTGTAATGTTCTATGGTTCTATGGTACTACAGAGGCTAGTGGCCATGATGGAGCTGACTGAGTTTACAACTCTCTGCAGCTTACTTCGATCCTGTGGAGTAGACACCCCCCCCCCCCCCCAACCCATACTAGATAGTGATGAAGCCAGTTAGAATGTGCTCCACAGTCCATCTATAGAAATTTGTGGGAGTCTTTGCTGACGTACAAATCTCCTCAAACTCCTAGTGAAATATAGCCACTGTCGTGCCTTCTTTGTAGCTGCATCAATATGTTGGGCCCAGGATAGATCCTCAGAGATACTGACACCCTGGAACTTGAAATTGCTCACTCTTGCCACTTCTGACCCAAAGATGTACCAGTTAGTAGGTAACTGATCACTGTAAGTTGTCCTGTGATTAGGGCAGGGTTAATCAGGGTTGCTGAGCGTCACGGTTCGAAGGGCCGGAAGGGCCTTTCCCAACTGTATCTCTGAGTAAAAAAAAATAAATGCAAACAGGCTTTTTCCACTGAGGTTGAATGAGACTAGAACTGGAGTTCATAGGTTAAGGGTGAAAGGTGAAATGTTTAAACGGAACATGATGGGAAACTTCTTCATTCAGAGAGTGGTGAGAATGTGGAACGAGCTGCCAGTGCACATCAGATAAATATTATGTGCAAATTTGTGGCAAATATGACTATATGATATATATGTACAATATCTGAAATACGGGTTTGATTTCAGTGTTCCTTCTTTCATTATGTTGCAAAGAACTGTTATTCCTTTAGCTGTCCAGTCCTTAATTCTAGCATCCAGTTTATTCGGCATAAAATCCAAGTCATATGCACACCATTTAAGAATTGCAATATCTCCCTCTAGTTTATATTCTTTTATAGTAGTTTTCCATATTTAAAGAGTCCATTTCACCCATGGGTTATCAATAGTATTTATGCACCTTTGCAGGTTGTTATCAGCTAAAATTGCTTGTATGGGGATGGGAAGTACCCGCTCCTCAATGTTTTTCCATTGAGCGTCATATGATGGGTTGCACCAACATATCACAGCTCTCAACTGTGCTGCAAAATAATAATCTCTAAGAGAAGGTAGGCCCCATCCCCCCTTTTCCTTGGCTAATTGCAAAGTTTTGAGATGAACTCTAGGCTTTTTACCTTTTTTTCTCATATTTTCTGGGAATGCCTCTTTATCAAAGACAATTGGAGTGGGATACACAATGCCCTACAAGACATCTTTAAATGTGAAATACCCTTAGAAAGTAAGACCATATATTTTGGTTATATACCTCAAGAATGGTTGAAAATAGATAAATATTTAATGAATATACTGCTGGTGGCTGGTAAAAAGACTCTTACCAGGAGATGGTTATCACAGGAGAGCCCAACCTTAAATTCGTGGATGGAAATTACAATGGTCATTTACAAAATGGAGAAGGTAACAGCATCTGTTAATCATAAGCTGGAACAACTTGATTCATACTGGGAAAAATGGTTTAACTACATAACACCTCATAGGCCAGATTTTATTCTCACAAATCAATGAATATGTTGTAAAAACAAAGATCACTCCCTACTTGTACACAGTTTTCTCCTTTCGCTTGTTCTTTCTTTCCTCTCTTTTCAATATTATGTGGAGATTTGTGGCATATATGACATGTACAATGTCTGAAATACATCTTATGGAAATGTTTGTTTGATGATGAACTTCAATAAAAAATAAATTACAAAAAAAAGAATAGTAACTTTAACAGGAACAAACAAACCTGATTATTGGTACCCATCTGGCACCAACAATCATTCCACGGTCAAAGTCACCGAGATCACATTTCCTCCCCATTCTGATGTTTGGTCTGAACCTCTTGCCCATGTTTGCATTGAGTTGCTGCCACCTGATTGGCTGAGTAGATATTTACATTAATGAGCAGGTGTACCTAATACAGGGGCCACTGTAAGTAAAATAAGTTAAAACAATCCGGCATTTTACCAATGAAGGCAGATTTTACTTCCAGTTGTCCCCACGTCTGGATTTGTAAGGGGTAGGTTACACCTCACGAGCCTAATCCAACTCTTTGAGGAAGTGAAGAAACAAATTGATGAAGGTAGAGCAGTGGATGCAGTGTATATGACTTAGAAACATAGAAACCTACAGCACAATACAGGCCCTTCGACCCACAAAGCTGTGCCAAACATGTCCTTACCTTAGAACTACCTAGGCTTACCCATAGCCCTCTATTTTTCTAAGCTCCATGTACCTGTCCAGGAGTCTCTTAAAAGACCCTATCATCTCCGCCTCCACCACCGTCACTGGCAGCCCATTCCACACACTCCCCACTCTCTGGGTCCGTAAGCTCAGCTCCATCTACCTGCCTTTTCCTCATAACCCTTAATTCCCCTACTGTGCAAAAACCTGTCCAGCCTTGTCTTAAATATACTTACTGAGGTAGCCTCCACAGCTTCATTGGGCAGAAAATTCCACAGGTTCATCACTCTCTGGGAAAAGCAGTTCCTCCTCATCTCCATCCTAAATCTACTCCCCCCCGAATCTTGAGGCTATGTCCCCTAGTTCTGGTCTTACCTACCAGTGGAAAGAAATTTCCTACCTCTATCTTGTTATAATTTTACATGTTTGTATAAAATCTCCTCTTAGTCTTCTGAATTCCAGCGAGTACTGTCCCAGGCAACTTAATCTCTCCTCATAGTCTAACCCCCTCAGCTCTGGAATCAACCTGGTGAAACTCCTCTGCACGGCCTCCGAAGCCAGTAATCCTTCTTCAAGTAAGGAGACCAGAACTGCACACTGTACTCCAGGTGTAGCCTCACCAGTACCCTGTATAGGTGCAGCATCACCTCCCTGCTCTTCAATTCAATCCCTCTAGCAATGAAGGCCAACATTCCATTTGCCTTCTCGATAGCCTGCTGCACCTGCAAACCAATCTTTTGTGATTCACGCACAAGCACTCCCACGTCCCTCTGCACAGCAACATGCTGGAATCTTTTACCATTTAAATAATAATCTGCTCTTTCATTTTTCCTTCCAAAGTGGATGACCTGGCATTTACCAACACTGTACTCCATCTGCCAGACCTTGCCCACTCACTTAACCTGTCTATATCTCTCTGCAGACTCTCCGTATCTTCTGCACAATTTGCTTTTCCACTCAATTTAGTATCATCAGCAAACTTAAACACATTACACTCGGTCCCCTCTTCCAGATCATTAACGTATATCGTGAACAGTTGTGGGCCCAGCCACCGACCCCTGTGGCACACCACTCACTACTGATTGCCAACCAGAGTAACACCCGTGTATCCCAGCTCTCTGCTTTCTATTAATTAGCCAGTTCTCTATCTATGCATCCTTGTCTTATGGATAAGTCTTTCTTTCTTTATCAATCTTTTTATTAGTTAAATAAAAAAGTACATATATGTATAAACAAGAGGAGAATTGTCTCAAAAACCTATATCAATAACAATTCAAATAGAAGGAAAAACACAAATTATCACAACCATACATAGAATTAATCTAACAGTATATAATAAAAAGAGATAATTGATTCTCCTCTTATCTATACCAAGAAGAAAAAAGATATAGAAATTTTTATAATCGAAACGTACATCGAAAAAAAAACCAAAACACAAAAAAAAAGAAGAAAAAAATAACTGGGCCGTTCATTTTGAGAGTAGAAGTAGGAAAAATGGAAAAACTTTATGATCAAATCCAAATCTCCAAAAAGGTAACTGGAAAGGCCATAAGTCAGAGCCTCTGAAAATAATGAATAAAGGGTCGCCAAGTTTCCTCAAATTTAAAGGATGTATCCAATGTCCGACTTCTTATTTCCTCTAAACTTAAGCAGGACATAATGGAGGAAAGCCAAAAAAAGACAGTAGGTGGATTAGAATCTTTCCATTTAAGCAAAATGGCTCTCCTAGCCAAGAAAGTTGTAAAAGCTATCACCCGTAGAGCGGAACTAGGAATATCTCCCACTTCCGATGAAATAATCCCAAGAATTCAAGACTTTAGATAAAGTTTTAGAGACTTCTTTCCAAAATTTATCTAACTTGATACAAGACCAGAACATATGTGTTAAAGTAGCCACCTCAGTATTACATTTATCACAAATAGGATTAATATTGGAAAAAATACAGGCTTATTTATCTTTTGACATATGAGCCCGATGCACTACCTTGAACTGTATCAAGGAGTGACGGGCACAAATAGAAGAGGTATTTACCAAATAAAATTTTTTATCCCATTGATTATCTGAAAGAGACTTCTGAAACTTCAATTCCCACGCAGCTTTAATTTTATCATTAGCTAACGTAAGGAAATTCAATAGCCAATTATAAATTATAGATATCAGTCTTTTTTGAAATGGTTTGATCGGAAAAAGAGTATCAATAATATTGGGTGAATAAGCCGAGGGAAAATCTGGAAGCAAACTACATAGAAAATTCCTAATTTGTAAATATCTAAAAAAGTGTACATTAGATAGATCATATTTAGCCACTAAAAGACATTAAACAGTTGTCCATGAACAAACCTATAAAAGTTACTATTCCTTTGGATTTCCAAATTGAAAAGGTCTGATTGAAAATAGAAAGTTTTACATGAAGGATATACATGATTGTCCCTTATGGGTAGATCTGGAGAAAAACTCGGTGAAGGGGTGTTCTTTACTGGGAGCTCCTCATCCCTTTTTGCTTTCCAAGATTGGTAGCCGAGACCTTAATCCTATCATTAAACATACATTAAGAACTTGGTTTCAGTTTCATAGATCCTTTGACTTTAATAATGTTGTTCTTTCTAGGATGTCTTTTATGTGGCACCTTATCAAACGCCTTCTGGAAATCCAAGGAAATAACGTCTATCTGTTCTCCTCTATCCAATGCACTTGTTATATCCTCAAAGAACTCCAGTAAGTTTGTCAAACAGGACCTGCCTTTGCTGAATCCATGTTGTGTCTGCCTGGTGGATCGGTTTCTTTCCAGATGCCTCACTATTTCTTCTTTAATAATAGCTTCAAGCATTTTCCCAACAACAGATGTTAAACTAACTGTCCTATAGTTACCTGCCTTTTGCCTACATCCTCTATTGAACAGTGGTGTGACATTCACCATCTTCCAATCTACCGGAACCCGCCCAGAGTCCAGAGAATTTTGGTAAACCATCATCAAAGCCTCAACTATAACCTTTGCCATTTCTTTCAGTACTCGGGGATGCTTTCCATCAGGATCAGGGGATTTATCTATCTTCAGGCCCACAAGTTTGCTCAGCATTACCTCTTTAGTGATAGTTACTGTATTGAGGTCCTCAACTCCCATCGCATCCATATCCTCTCTCTTCAGCATGTTAGAAATGTATTCCACCGTGAAGATCAACACAAAATAGTCATTCAAAGCCTTGGCCATTTCCTCATTACTCCATATTAATTCCCCCTTCTCGCCCCATAAGGGACCTACATTCATTTTAGCCAGACTTTTCTGCTTTATATAATTATAAAAAAACTTTTACTATCCATTTTTATATTTTGTGCTGGTTTATTTTCATAATCTAGCTTCCCTTTCTTTATTGCTTGCTTAGTGGCACTTTGTTGCTTTTTAAATTTTTCCAAATCTTCCAGTTTCCCACTACTCTTGGCGACTCTGTATGCACGAGCTTTCAGTCTGAGGCCTTCTTTATTTCCTTAGGGCTGTCTCCACCCTTACTGTGCATGCTTTTAACTGGAATATATGTTTGTTGAGCACTGTGAAAAATCTCTTTGGAAGTCTTGTACTGTCCCTCAACTGTCCCACTATATAGTCTGTGTTCCTAGTCTACACTAGCCAATTCCTCCCTCATCCCGTTGTAGTCTCCATAGTTTAGGCATAAAATACATTGGTTTTAGATTGAACTATTGCACTCTCCATTTGTATGAGAAATTCAGTCATACTGTGATCACTCTTTCCAAGAGGATCCCTAACTGCGAGATTAGAAGCAAGAGGCACAAATTTAAGATGATTGGAGAAATGTTTATGGGTTGTCAGCGGTGAGATTTTTAATGTGGAGAGTGGTGGGTGCATGGAACGCACTGGCTGGACGGTGATAGAGGCAGATACACTAGGGACATTTAAGACCTTCTTACATAGCAACATGGGTGAAAGAAAACCGGAGGGCTATGTAGGAGGGAAAGCTTAGATTGATCGTAGAGTAAGTTCAAAGGTTGTTACAACCTCATGGGTGGTGGGGCCTGTACTATTCTGTGTTCTGTCTGTTGGCTGACACACAGATGTTATCACTTGTCACTCTGGCATTACATCCACATGTTAATTTTTTCATGCCCGAGTCCAGGAGAGAGTAATTTAATTACTGAACTATGGAATTTTTTATGATTAACTCTGATCCTGTCTTTGGGCATGTCTTCTCAACAATCAGATGTTAAGGACTGGGGCTAATTTTCTACTAATTGGGCTAGGGGTATTTTGACTGGGAGGAGCCATTGTAACATACACACTCGGTGGCCACTCTATTAGGTACAGCTGCTCATTAATGCAAATATCGAATCACACAATCACGTGGCAGCAACTTGATGCAGACGTGGTCAAGAGGTTCAGTCGTTGTTCAGGTCAAACGTCTGAAAGGGGGGAAATGTGATCTAAGTGACTTTGACTGGTGGAAGCCTCAAACACCTGGCTCAGAGCTGGAGACCTCTTCCCAGAAACAGAGAGATCCCTTGTGGCAATACAGGTGGTTAACACAAAAAACCCATCAGAAGTACATAATAAAAGACCAACAAATTCAAAATGATCATGCAGGAAATGCCAAGAGAAGCCGGAAACAATCCAAGCATATCACAGCATCCTGCAGCAGCTTAACTCAATCTGATTTCTTTTTTTATTTATCCATTTACGAGACAGCTAAGCCAGCATTTATTGCCCATCTCTAGTTGCCCTTGAGAAGGTGGTGATGAGCTGCCTTCCTGAATCGCTGCAGTCCCTGAGGTGTGGGTACACCCACAGTGCTGTCAGGGAGGGGATTCCATGACTTTGACCCAGTGACAATGAAGGAACGGTGATCTGTTTCCAAGTCAGGATGGTGAGAGACTTGGAGGGGATTTCCAAGCGGTGGTGTTCCCAGATATCTGCTGTTCTCGTCCTTCCAGATGGTGGTGGTCATGGGTCTGGAAGGTGCTGACTTAGGAAATATGGTGTGTTGTGCAGTGCATCTTGTAGACAGTACACACTGCTGCAACTGTTCATCGATGGTGGAGGGATTGGTGGAAGGGGAACCAATCAAATGGGCTGCCTTGTACTGGATGGTGTCGAGCTTCTTGAGTGTTGATGAAGCTGCACTCATCCAGGCGAGCGGTGAACATTCCATTACACTCCTGACCTGAGCCTTGTCGATGGTGGACAGGCTTTGGGGAGTCAGGGGGTGAGTTACACACCACAGGATTCCTGGCCTTTGACCTGCTCTGGTAACCACGGTGTTTATATGGCTAGACCAGTTCAGTTTCCTGTCAATGGTAACCCCCAGGATGCTGATAGTAGGGGATTCAATGATGGTGATGCCACTGAATGTCAAGGGATGATGGTTAGAGCCTCTCGTGTTGGAGATGGTCATTGTCTGGCTCGAATGTTATTTGTCAGCCCAGGCCTGGATATTGTCCAGATCCTGCTGCATTTGGGTATGAACTGCATCTTTACCTGAGGAGTCACGAATGGTGCAGGACATTGTGCAGTCATCTGTGAACATCCTCATTTCTGACCTTATGTTGGAAACAAGGTCACTGATGAAGCAGCTGAAGATGGTTGGTCCTGGGACACTTCCCTGAGGAACTCCTGCAGTGACGTCCTCATTTCTTACCCAGGCAAACATCATTCAATAAAATATTGCTTTAAAATATAAACTTATATACCTTAATATAAATACAACCCTGATTCAGTTTTAGAGTCAGAGTTCAACAGATTATGCTATGACTGACCATTATTAAAGATAGGACAATGCATTATAACCATTCAGATATCATGTTACAGAATAAAGAAGAAAGAATTACTTATTTAATCGATATTGCTATTCTAAACACACACATAACATACAGAGATCAATAAATGAAAAGCACCTGAATTAAAAGAGGAAATTGAAAGACTATGGAACACGAACAGTTATACATTGTCCCGGTAGTGATATCTACAACTGGTGTCATCCCAAAGTCACTACACAATAGCATTACACAACTAGGGCTACACAGCCACATCTACATAAATCTTCAAAAAAAACCACAATACTGAACAGCACCAGAATAGTTCTTAGCAACTGACAAATGAGCGTGCTTGGCTATGCCTAAACCTCAGGTTTTACCAGCCTGAGCTGAGAAAAATAATAATATATTACAATAACATTCATAATTATTGGTATAAAAATTTCTTGCCTTGATTTGTACCTATTAATACATATCAACAATTTTCTTAAATTACTGAAAATATGCCCGAATTTTTGATAGAAGGTGAAACATATCTCTTACCTAAAGGGGAAATCACAAATGACCCATCAAAACATCGTCCTATTACTTGTTTACAAACTAGTAACCTCATGCAACAAATCACCCCTCACTTGGATAACCACAATATACTTACAGAAGAACAGAAAGGATGAAAGGATGTGAAGAACAGCTGGTAATGGATTCCGTAATTCTAATCAAGCACAGAGGCAAAGCAGAAATTTTCTGTGGTGTTATATTGATGGCCAAAATGCATTTGATTCTGTCCCACACTCATGGTTAATGAAAGTTCATGATATATATAAACGACAACTAATACTTGTGAAATCCCAACATGGGATGAAGCATTGGTGTACTATAATCACCCTATCTATTAACAACCAAAAAAAGGATAGTCATCGTTACCAAGCTAACCCGAGGCATTTTCCAGGGTGACATTCTAACCCCACCATGGTTTTGTTCACTTTTAAACCCACTCTCTGATTTACTGAATTGGACGAATAGCTGGTATCAAGTCAGAAACAACAAAGTAAATTATACATCAGCCCACCTTCCATACATGAAAGATTTGAAATTATATGCTCCTTCATCAGTAAAGCTTGAGCAATTAATTCCAGTAGTTGAATTATTTTCTAAATATAGAAACATAAGCATTGGATTAGATAAGTGCAGAACATTGAACCTAAGGGTGCAATAAGAAACAGATCACAGTGCGATAAAGGGAAAACTTCTGACAGAATTTACTGGAATGTTTAAGAAAATCTGCCAAACAGAGCTCAACAGTAAAAATATAACAAATGTAACGTTGCCAAGCCCATACTAACCTATTCTTTTGGCATGATATCTTGGTCCGAAACGGACCTGGAAATTTTACAAAGAAAAGAAAGAACTGAAATGACACATTTTAGATAACACTATGTACACACAAACAGATTTAGATTAACTCAACCTAGGAGAGAAGGAGGTGGAGTAATAACCAACATTTAAAATTGACACAACAGTCAGATAAAACTTCTAAGGATATACTTTCATCTACAAAAAATGTATTCAGCACTTCACATGACCACATGCGATTCCGATAAGAAGTACACGCGGTTAAACTTAAATAATCCAGGAAAATGAAGAAATTATCACTGTAGAAGAAAAATTAACCAATGGAAGAGCATGACATCACACAATCCGAGCAGACTAGATGTCAACAAGAAAGCGTCACATGCTGGCTCAGAGTTGTCAACCTCTCCCCTTGTGGCATTACAGGAACGGGTGATTAACACAAAAAGATGAACAAAAATAGATAATAAAAGACCAACAAATTGAAGATGATAAATGCAGAAAATGCCAGGAGAAACCAGAAACAATCCCAATACATTACAGTACCCCGCAGCGGTTTAACTCAATCTGATTACTTACACAGCAATTATCAAGTGGCAGACATTATACACCAAAATCTTGCTTTAAAATACACGCATGAAAGACACTATACCTTACTACAAATACAAGCCTGATCCAGTTTTAAAATCAGAGTCCTACAAATTATATTACGACTGAGCCATTATTACTGATAGGACAATCCACAGTAACTGTCCGGATGTAATATTACAGGATAAACAAGCAAAAACTACTGCGTAGATTTAGAAATTCCAAACACATGCAACATACAGAAATCAAGAAATGAAAAACACCAGAAATATGCTGAATTAAAAGAAGAAATTGAAAGACTATGGAATATGATCAGGGTATTCATTGTCCCAATAGTATCATCAGAATCAGAATCAGGTTTATTATCACCGGCATGTGACATGAAATTTGTTAACTTAGCAGCAGCAGCTCAATACAGTACATTATCTAGAAGAAAAAGATGAGGGTTCTGGTGACATCATCGTCCAGAATTGCAGCTTAAGGCAGTAGCTCCTCTGGAAAAATGCATATTTTGCCCTGTTAATCCATCAAATATAAGATATTTCAAAAACATCTGAATTGATAAAGGGGGCAAGAATGGGGAAAAAGAATGGAGATCAAAAAAGCATCACTGCGGAGCCTGTGGACGAGAGGGGTGCAGCGAGCGGCTCTCCTACCCGAACGTGTGGTGGCGAGGCTGACGACGGGCCTCGTTCAGGCAAAGCGGCAAATATGATAAACATTCTGGAAGAGATACGAGGATTCCAGAAAGATATAAAACAGCAACTAAATGATATCAAGTCAGAGTTTGCCAACGTCAATCAAAAAATAGCGGTGGCAGAGACACGAAGTGAGAAGGTGGAAGATCGAGTGCAAAACGTGGAGCGGATACTAAGTAAGACGATAAAAATATTAAATCAACAAGAAAGTAAACTGCTTGACCAGGAGGGAAGATCACGGTGGAAAAATATCAGGATATACAATGTTCCCGAAGGAGTGGAGGGTTTGTCTATGATGGAGTTTGTACGAAAGTTGCTGCGGGATGTGCTAGAGATTCCTTCGACTATGGAGCTTGAAATTGAGAGGGTGCATTGTGTGCTCACCCCGCGGCCTACTGGAGACAGAGAAGATAAGCCACGCTCAATAGTAATTACATTCCTTCGATACAATAACAAGGTGGAGATTCAACGAAGGGCCTGGGGTAAGAAGAGTGTGCTTTTGGATGGAAAATTGATATACTTCAATTAAGATTAACCCCCCCCCCCCGGCGGTCCTGCAGAAACGTAAAGAATACTCTGAAGTAAAGTGACTATTAAAGCAAAGAAGGATTAGATTCCAAACTCCGTACCCTGCTAAACTGTGAGAGTTTTATGACGATGGGATCCAACTATATCAGACAGTGGAAGAGGCGACTACAGACATGAAGGACAGAGAGTTGCCCGTCAGCGTGATCAAACCGAGGGAAAGCCTGGCTGAGCAGTTATCCCGCTCTGCTTGGGAAATAGTGAGAGAATCGAGAAAGCAGAGGATGGGAGGAGGGCGAGAGAAGTCTATCAGGAAGAGACTGTGAGTTTTCCGAAGACAGCCCTCACCCCCTCCAGAAGAGCCATAAGGTTTGGCTAACTTTTAAAATGTTGAGAAGCTAAACGGAAGCAAAAATAGACGATGATATACCTATCTCGAGAAATACTTATTATAATGTGGATTTCATATTACTCAACTATTCTTTTTTATTCATTCATTCACTCCTTTTTCCCCACCTAAATGAGAAGTATATATATGGGAGGAATACACAGGGAAATCTTTTCTGTGTAATGGATATAGATTTGTTCACTGACTTTTATGGGTACTGCAATGGGGGCTCTCAACTCAGAGGTAGGAGGGGCTATCCCCAACAGCTAGACATTTCCTCCAGCTCAACCCAGAGTCATCTACCAGAGACCTCAGCCTTGGAATCACTCCTTCATTGCCTTTTTTTATTATTCGCGTTTCTTGGTTCTTAATTGTTCAGCGAGTAGACCGATTAAGTTTTATTCTGCTAATTTCAATGATATATTGACAGATAAATACACATGACTAAGGACAAAGTAAAATTTATTTCTTTTAATGTCAATGGGCTGTTAAATCCAATCAAACGTAGTAGAATTCCATCCAAAATGAAAAAAGAACAAGCCCATGTAGTATACTTACAGGAAACTCACTTAAGTGATAATAAGCATGGAAAACTAAAGAGAATGGGCTTCACTAATTTGTTTTTCTCCTCATTTAAATCAGGACATAGGAGAGGAGTTGCTATTCTCATCTCAAACAAGCTAAATTTTGAAAAAGTATTCAAAATGGGAGATAAAGAGGGCAGATATATTCTGGTAAGGGGAAATATAGACGGAAATTCAGTTGCTCTATTGAATATATACGCACCCCCCAGGAAGTGATATTAGTTTCTTTCAGAAAATTACTAATATTATGGTAACAGAAACAGAAGGTCTCCTGATATGTGGGGAGACTTAAATTTACAATTACAACCAAACTTAGACTCTTCCAATAGAAAAACCTATGAAATAAAATCCTTACATAAGAAAGTTAATACACTTTTTGAGAATGTTGATCTAATTAATATATGGAGGGACCTTTTCCCCAACAGAAGGGATTACACTCATTATTTTGCCACCCCCCCCCCCCCACTCTGTATTTACAAGAATAGACTATTTCCTAACATTTGGAATAGACAAAGACCTGTGGAATTGGGACAATAGATGTAAGTGACAATGCACCTATTATATTTATCTGTTGACTTTGACCTACAACCAAAGAATACTATTCGGAAACTAAATTTAAGTCTACTCAATGATCCCTACTTTAAGGAACAAATTAAAAAAGAAATTGGTCTTTACATAGAATTCAATGATATTGGAGAGGTCTCACCTCCCATTCTATGGGATACTCTGAAGGCTGTCTTAAGAGGGAAAATTATAGCAATATCTTCATATAAGAAAAAATAAATTAGAGGAAATATAAAAAGTTAGGAATTAAATTAATAGTTTGGTTATGCAAGAAATCATGAAAAATTTAATGTTTCTGAAACAGAGACATTATGAAAGTGGATCTAAGTCTATGAAAATACTGGCGTGGAAACTGAAAAAAAAAGATAGCAGAAAATACAATTCATAGAAATAGGGATCCAAGAAGAAAAATGATTTTTTAAAAAACAAGTTAAGTGAAATTCAAGAAGCTTTCGAAGTGTTTTACAAAACTCTAAATTCCAAAGTACCAGGGGGAAGCAAAACCCAAATTGACACCTTCTTGAATTCTCTAGAGTTACCCACTTTAAGCAAAGAACAAAATAGAACGACTGCTGACATAACTAAAGTTGAACTAAAAGCAGCAATTAGTAGGCTTAAATTAAGCAAGTCACCAGGATCAGGTGGGTATACGGCAGAGTGGTACAAAGAATTTAAAAATTAGTTAATTCCTGTCTTACTCCCCACACTGAACTGGGCTCTAAAAAAAGGCACAAATGTCACCCAGTTGGAAGGAAGCGATAATCTCAGCTATACCGAAAGAAGGCAAGGATAAAATGGAATGTGGGTCATTTAGACCAATATCCGTTCTTAATGGAGATTATAGATTATTTACCTCCATCATGGCCAAACGATTAGAAGAGCTTCTACCCATACTGATACATAACGATCAGACAGATTTTATAAAACAATGCCAAACACAAGACAATATACGAAGGACACTTCACATTATGGATCATATACAAAAAGATAAAATCGAAGCAATAGTGATAAGCGTGGATGCTGAAAAGGCATTTGATTCGGTTAATTGGAATTTTATTTACAGAGGTTTACATAGATTTGGTTTCCATGACATAATTATTAAAACTATACAGACACTATATGACAACCCTACTGCTAGGATTAAAATCAATGGAAAGGGGCACGAGACATGGTCACCGCTACTCTTCGCATTATATCTGGAACCATTAGCTCAATACATCAGACAAAATGAAGGTATCAGGGGAATCACTATTAAAGGGACAGAGCATAAATTGGCTTGTTATGCGGATGACATTTTGATCTATCTTGGGCAACTAACATACTCTTTACCTAAATTGATGCAATCCTTTGAATAATATGGTCAATTATCAGGATACAAGATCAACATAGATAAAACACAATTACTTTTATATTACTATAGCCCACCAAGAGAAATTGAAAGTAGATATCCCTGGGCATGGCAAACAGAGTTTTTCAAATATTTGGGCATCATTATACCAAAAGATTTGACAAAATTATCAGAATGCAATTATTCACCTATATATAAAAAATTAAGGAAGGTATGGCAAGATGGAACCTGATTCCTTTTTTTAGTCTCAGTTCAAGGATTGAATCTATTACAATGAATATACTGCCCAGACTGTTATATCTCTTTCAGACCCTACCAGTAGAGATTAATCAAAATCAATTCAAAGAATGGAACAAAATGTTATCAACATATATTTGGCAAGGTAAAAGGCCTAGAGTTCATCTCAAAACTTTGCAATTAGCCAAGGAAAAGGGGGGATGGGGCCTACCTTCTCTTAGAGATTATTATTTTGCAGCACAGTTGAGAGCTGTGATATGTTGGTGCAACCCATCATATGACGCTCAATGGAAAAACATTGAGGAGCGGGTACTTCCCATCCCCATACAAGCAATTTTGGCTGACAACAATGTACAAAGGTACATAAATATAGATAACCCGTGGGTAAAATGGACTCTTAAAATATGGAAAACTATTATAAAAGAATATAAACTAGAGGGAGATATTGCAATTCTTAAATGGTGTGCATATGACTTGGATTTTATGCCGAATAAACTGGATGCTAGATTTAAGGACTGGACAGCTAAAGGAATAACAGTTCTTTGCAATATAATGAAAGAAGGAACACTGTTCAGTTTTGAAATGCTTAAAGAGAAACACTTATTAGAAAAACAAGACTTTTATTGGTATTTACAGATGTGGCAATATGTTAGTAGGACGGTTAAAAATCTAACCAAGGCAAGAACATGTTTGATAGAGCTATTTAGAAAAGCATATAATTCAGATAACAGTAGTAGAATCATTTCAAACGTGTATAAGGGTTTGTCAAATCTTAAAACACATTCGACTTCATACACTAAAACAAAATGAGAGAAGGAAGGAGGGATAATTATATCAGAGGAAGAAAGGACAATAATATGGAGGTATCAATGGAAGTGTACCAGTTCACAGAAATGGAGGGAGTTTGGATGGAAAAACTTGATAAAATGTTTTATTACACCCTCTCAGAAATTCCATTATGATAGTAACCTCCCTGTTTGCTGGAGAAATTGTGGAAATCAAAATGCAAACCATTATCATATTTTCTGGGAATGTCCCGTTATCAAAGACTATTGGAGTGGGATACACAATGCCCTACAAGACATCCTTAAATGTGAAATACCCTTAGAGAGTAAGACCATATATTTTGGGTAAAGAGATAAATATTCAATGAATATACTGTTGGTGGCTGGTAAAAAGACTCTTACTATATAATGGTTATCACAGGAGAGCCCAACCTTAAATGCATGGATGGAGATTACTATGGTCATTTACAAAATGGAGAAGACAATAGCATCTGTTAATCATAAGCTGGAGCAATTTGATTCATACTGGGAAAAATGGTTTAACTACATAATGCCGCATAGGCCTGATTTTATTCTCACAAATCAATGAACATGTTGTAAAAAAAAGATCACTCCCTACTTGTACATAGTTTTCTCCTTTTGCTTGTTCTTTCTTTCCTCTCTTTTCTATAAGTGTATACCTCAGATAAATATTACGTGGAGATTTGTGGCATATATGACTATATGATATATATACATAAGATCTGAAATACATCTTACGGAAGTGTTTGATGATGAACTTCAGTAAAAAAAATTACAAAAAAAGAAGAAAACAAAATTAAACAATAATAAATAAATAACAGATCAATTACAGTATGCGTATATTGAATAGATTAAAATCACGCAAAAAAACCAGGTATAATGTATATTAAAGTAGTAGGTAGTGTTCACGGGTTCAATGTCCATTTAGGAATCGGATGGCAGAGGTGAAGAAGCTGTTCCTGAATCACTGAGTGTGTGCCTTTAGGCTTCTGTACCTCCTACCACCAATTCAGAGATTACTGCGCTGGAGATCCTGCTTTTCTGCTTTCTGCCCAACTCCCTGTATTCGCTCTTCAGTACCTCCTCCCAGTTCCTAACCATGTCATTGATACCGAAATGTACCATGACCTCTGACCCCTTTGGAATGCTGGGGACACAGTCCGAGACATCTCTGACCCCGGCACATGGGAGGCAAAATACCATCCAGCTGTCTATCACGTCCAAAGAATCTCCTGCCTGCTGCTCTAACTGTGGAATCCCTCATCACTACTGAACTCCTCTTCTCTCTCCCTCCTTCCCGTCTGAGCCACAGAGCCAGACTCGGTGTCAGAGATCTGTTCGCTGCACCTCAGCAGAATCCAAAGTGAGGGGGCCGGCCGCAGGGGGACTCTGCGCTGGCTGCCTACTCCTTTCCCTCTCCTGACAGTCACCCAGGGACCACCTCCCTGTAGCTCCTGTCTATCACCTCCCCATTCCCCCGTGTGAGCTGAAGGTTGCCAAACGGCAGCCTTTGTGCGGATGTAGTTATCAGGGAGACTGGAGTTCCCGCGTCTCACACAAGGAAACTCCAAGAATATCCAGTAACGCCCCGTTCTCAGTGCACTGGCCACGTACAACACTTCCTAGAAACTCAGAACCTCAGCCGGAGGCTTGGCCAAGCCTGTAGAGCTATTCTTACACCGTCCCACTCCCGCTCTGCAGTATGTCACTCTCTCAATGATCCTTAAAAGACTGATTCCTGATGACATTTGCAGTTTCAAACAGCTCCCACCCTGCAAGATGTCATTCTCTCAACTGCTACTTCAAACAATGACTCACTCCGACGAGACTTGCAGTTTCAAATGGGTCCTGCCCTCTCACTCACTACCAATGACTCACTTCCAATGACAAATCTAAAATGTGGAATAACTACCGTTCAGGTATTCTCCAAAAGCCTGGAAAACCTTTGTCCAGCCCCGCAAAATCCTATGGAATCTGAATTGGAATCAGTTTAATATCACTGGAATATGTATTGAAAATTGTTGTTTTGCACACTAAATTACAGTTAAATAAATAAGTAGCACAAAATGAGAGCTTTCAGAAATTTGACGGCAGAGGAGAAGAAACTGTTCTTGAAATATTGAGTGTTTGTCTTCAGGCTCCTGTACTCCCTCTCTGATGGTAGCAATGAGAAAAGGGCTCGTCCTGGGTGATGGGGGTTTTTCATGACAGATGCCACCATTTTGAGGCATTCTCTCTAAATATACCCAAAGACTTGCCCTCCACAGACGTCTGTGGCAATGAGATCCGTAGATGATGACTAAAAGAAAATTCCTCCTTTTATGGATGTCCTCGTTGCTGGGGAGGCTAGTGCCCATGATGGAGTTGGCTGAGATTACAACTTTCGGCAGCTTTTCCCGCCCCTGTGCAGTCGCACCACCAGACCAGTGATTCAGTCTCTGTGGCATTCATTCATTCAGACAATAGAGGGGCGTTATCGCAAACTGTTATAGTACTTTGATCAGCTATTAACTCATTGATGTTATAACCAGCTGATGCAAAGTCACCTTGTTGGTAGTTACCAGGTTATTACAAAGTGTTGGAATGGAGGGAACATTTGATTTCGATTGCAGGTTCTAATTTTGTAGGCTTATTGGCTGCAGCATCGCTCTCTAAGAGAACATCACTACCTCTGGATTGAAAATCACACAAACGCTAATGGATTCAGACCATCACATCACAGGGAAAGCTCCCCCAGCCACTGAGCAAATCGACATGAAAGGCTGTCGCAGGGAAGCAGAGTCCATCATCTGAGATCCTCATCACCCAGGTCGTGTTCTCTTCCTGCTGCTGCCATCAGGTGGGAGGTACAAGTGCCTTAGGACTGAATGCTTGAGCATATGGACATTAAGAAACAGCATGTGCTGGAGCTTTTGGAAAGCGTCAAGTTAGTTAAGTTAGCAGGACCGGATGAGATGTACCCCAGGCTACTGTGGGAAGCGAGGGAGGAGATTGCTGAGCCTCTGGTGATGATCTTTGCATCATCAATGAGGATGGGAGAGGTTTCGGAAGATTGGAGGGTTGCGGATGTTGTTCCCTTATTCAAGAAAGGGAGTAGAGATAGCCCAGGAAATTATAGACCAATGAGTCTTACTTCAGTGGTTGGTAAATTGATGGAGAAGATCCTGAGAGGCAGGATTTATGAACATTTGGAGAGGTGTAATATGATTAGGAATAGTCAGCATGGCTTTATCAAGGGTAGGTCGTGCCTTACGAGCCTGATTGAATTTTTTGAGGATGTGACTAAACACATTGATGAAGGAAGAACAGTAGATGTAGTGTATATGGATTTCAGCAATGCATTTGATAAGTTACCCCATGCAAGGCTTATTGAGAAAGTAAGGAGGCATGGGATCCAAGGGGAAATTGCTTTGTGGATCCAGAACTGGCTTGCCCACAGAAGGCAAAGAGTGGTTGTAGACGGGTCATATTCTGCATGGAGGCCGGTGACCAGTGGTGTGCCTCAGGGATCTGTTCTGGGACCCTTACTCTTTGTGATTTTTATAAATGACCTGGATGAGGAAGTGGAGGGATGGGTTAGTAAATTTGCTGATGACACAAAGGTTGAGGGTGTTGTGGATAGTGTGGAGGGCTGTCAGAGGTTACAGCGGGACATTGATAGGATACAAAACTGGGCTGAGAAGTGGCAGATGGAGTTCAACCCAGATAAGTGTGAGGTGGTTCATTTTGGTAGATCAAATATGATGGCAGAATATAGTATTAATGGTAAGACTCTTGGCAGTGTGGAGGATCAGAGGGATCTTGGGGTCAGAGTCCATAGGACACTCAAAGCTGCTGCGCAGGTTGACTCTGTGGTTAAGAAGGTGTACGGTTCATTGGGTTCATCAACCATGGGATTGAGTTCAAGAGCCGAGAGGTAATGTTGCAGCTGTATAGGACCCTGGTCAGACCCCACTTGGAGTACTGTGCTCAGTTCTGGTTGCCTCACTACAGGAAGGATGTGGAAACCATAGAAAGGGTGCAGAGGAGATTTACAAGGATGTTGCCTGGATTGGGGAGCATGCCTTATGAGAATAGGTTGAGTGAACTTGGCCTTTTCTCCTTGGAGTGACGGAGGATGAGAGGTGACCTGATAGAGGTGTATAAGATGATGAGAGGCATTGATCGTGTGGATAGTCAGAGGCTTTTTCCCAGGGCTGAAATGGCTAGCATGAGAGGGCACAGTTTTAAGGTGCTTGGAGGTAGGTACAGAGGAGGTGTCAGGGGTAAGTTTTTTACGCAGAGAGTGGTGAGTGCGTGGAATGGGCTGCCAGCGATGATGGTGGAGGCAGATACGATAGGGTCTTTTAAGAGACTCCTGGATAGGTGCATGGAGCTTAGAAAAATAGAGGGCTATGGGTAACCCTAGGTAACTTTTAAGTTAAGTACATGCTCAGCAAAGCATTGTGGGCCGAAGGGCCTGTATTGTGCCGCAGGTTTTCTATGTTTCTGTATTTTAATGACTTGCACCACCAAGATCGAGAGCAGTTACTGAACTATCGGCCTCTTGAACAAAAGGGATAACTACACTCTCTTGCTCATCCACTGAGATGTTCCCAAAACCAATTATTTCACTTTAAGGAAACTTTACCTTGTTACTTCATTTTCTTGATATTTGTTGCTATTGCATTTGCACAGTTTGTTGTCTGAGTTCACCCGCAGGAAAATGAATCTCAGAGTTATATCTGGTGACATATACGTACTCTGATAATAAAATTTACTTTGCACCTTGTTGTCCATTCCAGAGAACAGCTCCCAGCTGGAAGCTGACATCACTCTAGGAGCCTAAGCGTTGTCTTCTTCCCGCTGGCTTTCAGAGCCTCTCGTCTGCTCTGAAGCTCTCGGACTCCAGGTCTCCCTGCTTCTCTTTCGTAGGCAACAACTTCTGTCTTGTATTTGAAAAGACACAAAAAAACAGGTGCAAGTGTCTCCTCAAGTCTGCCCCACGACTTAATATGGCCACAACAAGGGTGACTGTAACTACTGGGCATAAACCACAGGGAACCCAGCATCGTCTTCAGGACACAGTGCATTTTCTACAACTGTCCTCATACAGAGCCTGGGTGGCTCTCTCTCTGGTCACCCAGTGTGGTGAAAGTGAGAACTGATGTTGAAGGCCAGAGAAGTCAGAATTAGAATCAGAATCAGGATCAGGTTTATTATCACTGGCATGTGACGTGAAATTTGTTATCTCAGCAGCAGCAGTTCAATGTAATACATAATCTAGAAGAAAAGAAAATAATAATAATAAATAAGTAGGTAAATCAATTACAGTATAGTGAATAGATTAAAAATCAAGTCGTCAAGTTTATTGTCATTTTGACCATAAACTGCTGGTACAGTACACAGTAAAAACGAAACAACGTTCCTCCAGGACCCTGGTGCTACATGAAACAACACAAAACTACACTAGACTGTGAGACAGCGCAAGGCTACACTAGACTACGTAAAACAACATAAAAACTACACTAGACTGTGAGACAGCGCAAGGCTACACTAGACTACGTAAAACAACATAAAAACTACACTAGACTGTGAGACAGCGCAAGGCTACACTAGACTACGTAAAACAACATAAAAACTACACTAGACTGTGAGACAGCGCAAGGCTACACTAGACTACGTAAAACAACATAAAAACTACACTAGACTGTGAGACAGCGCAAGGCTACACTAGACTACGTAAAACAACATAAAAACTACACTAGACTGTGAGACAGCGCAAGGCTACACTAGACTACGTAAAACAACATAAAAACTACACTAGACTGTGAGACAGCGCAAGGCTACACTAGACTACGTAAAACAACATAAAAACTACACTAGACTACAGACCTACACAGGACTACATAAAGTGCACAAAACAGTGCAGGGCAGCACAATAAATAATAAACAAGACAATAGGCACAGTAGAGGACAAATTACAATATAATAATAAATGATGTAGATGTCAGTCTAGACTCTGAGTATTGAGGACTCTGATGGCTTGGGGGAAGAAACTGTTGCACAGAAATCATACAAAATACAGAAATAATATACATTAAAAAAGTGAGGTAGTGTCCAAGGGTTCAATGTCCATTTAGGAATCGGATGGCAGGGGGGAAGAAGCTGTTCCTGAATCGCTGAGTGTGTGCCTTCAGGCTTCTGTACCTCCTTCCTGATGATAACAGTGAGAAAAGGGCATGCCCTGGGTGCTGGAGGTCTTTAATAATAGATGCTGCCTTTCTGAGACACCGCTCCCTGAAGATGTCCTGGGTACTTTGTAGACCAGTGCCCAAGATGGAGCTGACTAGATTTGCAATCCTTTGGGGATTAAATATTTTCAGTTAATGAAAAGATCCAGGTTAACCACTGGAGGATTTGTGAGTGCAACTAACAGTGCCCAGCACTATAGGACCATAAAACATAGGAACAGAATGAGGCCATTTGGCCCATTGAGGCTGCTCTATCATTTCATCATGGCTGATTCATTTTCCATCTCAACCCCATTCTCCTGCCTTCTCCCTGTAACCTTTGACACTTTGACTAATCAAGAACCCATCAACCTCCACTTGAAATAGATCCATTGACTTAGCCTTCTAACACAGAAACACAAAAACCTACAGCACAATACAGGCCCTTCGGCCCTGAAAGTTGTAATGAACATGTCCCTATCTTAGAAATTACTAGGCTTACCCATAGCCCTCTATTTTTCTAAGCTCCATGTACCTATCCAAAAGTCTCTTAAAAGACCCTATCGTATCCACCTCCACCACTGTTGCCAGCAGCCCATTCCACGCATTCACCACTCTCTGCGTAAAAAACTTACCCCTGACATCTCCTCTGTACCTACTCCCCAGCACCTAAACCTGTGTCCTCTTGTGGCAACCATTTCAGCCCTGGGAAAAAGCCTCTGACTACCCACACGATCAATATCTCTCATCATCTTGTACACCTCTATCAGGTCACCTCTCATCCTCCATCACTCCAAGGAGAAAAGGCTAAGGTCACTCAACCTATTCTCATAAGGCATGCTCCCCAATCCAGGCAACATCCTTGTAAATCTCCTCTGCACCCTTTCTATGGTTTCCACATCCTTCCTGTAGTGAGGCAACCAGAACTGAGCACAGTACTCCAAGTGGGGTCTGACTAGAGTCCTATATAGCTGCAACATTACATCTCAGCTCCTAAACTCAATCCCACGATTAATGAAGGCCAATACACCGTACGCCTTCTTAACCACAGAGTCAACCTGCACAGCTGCTTTGAGTGTCCTATCAACTTGGACCCCAAGATCCCTCTGATCCTCCACACTGCCAAGAATCTTACCATTAATACTATATTCTGCCATCATATTTGACCTACCAAAGTGAACCACCTCACACTTATCTGGTTTGAACTCCATCTGCCACTTCTCAGCCCAGTTTTGGATCCTTTCAATGTCCCGCTGTAACCTCTGACAGCCCTCCACACTATCCACAACACCTCCAACCTTTGTGTCATCAGCAAACTTACTAACCCATCCCTCCACTTCCTCATCCAGGTCATTTATAAAAATCACAAAGAGTAGGGGTCCCAGAACAGGTCCCTGAGCCACACCACTGGTCACCAACCTCCATGCAGAATATGACCCATCTACAACCCCTTCTGTGGGCAAGCCAGTTCTGGATCCACAAAGCAATGTCCCCTTAGATACCTTGTCTCCTTACATTCTCAAAAAGCCTTGCATGGGGTAACTTATCAAATCCATATACACTACATCTACTGCTCTACCTTCATCAATGTGTTCAATCACATCCTCAAAAAATTCAATTAGGCTCGTAAGGCACGACCTGCCATTGACAAAGCCATGCTGACTATTCCTAATCATATTACACCTCTCCAAATGTTCATAAATCCTGCCTCTCAGGATCTTCTCCATCAATTTACCAACCACTAAAGTAAGACTCACTGGTCTATAATTTCCTGGGCTATCTCTCCTTCCTTTCTTGAATAAGGGAACAACATCCACAACCCTCCAATCCTCCGGAACCTCTCCCGTCCCCATTGATGATGCAAAGATCATTGCCAGAGGCTCAGCAATCTCCTCCCTCGCCTCCCACAGTAGCCTGGGGTACATCTCATCCGGTCCCGGCAACTTATCCAGCTTGATGCTTTCCAAAAGCTCCAACACATCCTCTTCCTTAATATCTACATGCTCAAGCTTTTCAGTCTGCTGCAAGTCAGCACTACAATTGCCAAGGTGCTTTTCCATAGTGAATACTGAAGCAAAGTATTCATTAAGTATGAATGAATGAAATTTTATTCCAGTCAGTACAAACATAACAAAAAGCATCATTTTCCGATGATTTCATAAGACAAATTGAAATAATAAAAATATTTAAAACATACTGAAAGGGTGTAGGCAGAATCTACAGCTTATTACGCCTACCCCCTTACTTATACAGAAAGATATTTGTCAATCATCGCGTCAAAACACAAATTTCATAATCTTTTAACACAAAATCCAATTCCAAGCATCGTTTATTTACATTACTCTCATTCATTTTAAATCATGTATACTTGTTCATTAAATTATTTTAAAATAATTTTTTAAACTTGTTAAGTGTGGTGCGTGTTTTTAAATTCTCACTACAACTGTTCCATAGATTCACCCCTCTGACTGAAATACAATGATTTTTTACATTTGTCCTTATCCTTTGTTTTTGAAATATACATGTTCCTCTCAAATCATGTTAATTTTCTCTCATTTTAAACAACCTTCAGATACTTTGTGGTAACTGTCCATTTTTTACTTTATACATAATTTGTACTATTTTAAAATCCACAAAATCTCTGAATTTTAAAGTGTTTAGTTGAATAAATAGTGGATTGGTTGGCTCACAATAAATTGTCTTATTTACAATTCGTATGGCTTTCTTTTAGAGTAGAAAAATCGAGTTTGTATTTGTTTTGTATTTCCCCATACCTCTACACAGTCAGTCATGTATGGGACTATAAGTGAACAGTATAATGTATACAAAGATTCCTGATTTAAGAAATATTAGGCTTTATACAGTATTGCAAGAGATTTTGACATTTTTGCTTCGACATAATTTATTTGTGGTTTCCAGCTTGATTTACTATCTATTACCACTCCTAAAAATTTTGTTTCAGATACCTTATCAATTTCAACATCATTTATTCTAAGTTTACTATATGAGTTTGGTACGCAGTTTCCAAATATTATGAATTTAGTTTTACTTAGATTCAGTGATAATTTGTTAGTATCAAACCATTTCTTTATAATTTTTAGTTCTTTCTCCACTGTGTCCGAAAGTTGTTTCAGATGTTCCCCACTACAAAATATAGTTGTATCATCAGCAAATAATATACATTTTAATGTCTGAGAGACCATACGTATATCGTTTATATACAAAATGAACAGCAATGGACCAAGCACTGAACCTTGTGAAACCCCCCAAGTTACCCTCAAAAGTTTTGAATTTGAGTTGTTTATATGTACATACTGATACCTGTCTTCCAAATAACTACTTAACCAGTCTTGTGCCACCCCCCTAATACCAGATCTTTCTAATTTTGTTAATAATAGTTTATGGTCAATGGTGTCAAATGCTTTATTTTGATTGAGGAATATTCCCACTGTGTATTCATTTCTTTCTATAGCATTTGTAATTTCTTCTACAAAATCTATTCATGCTATTGTAGTGGTTCTGTTTTTTCTGAAACCATATTGCTGTTCACAGAGTATATTACCTCTGCTATTTCCTTCGGTTCCATACACACTTTTTCACTGTCACACTTGATAGGTCCTATTCTTTCACATCTTATCCTCTTGCTCTTCACATACTTGTAGAATGCCTTGGGGTCTCCTTAATCCTGCCCACTAAGGCCTTCTCATGGCCCCTTCTGGCTCTCCTAATTTCCTTCCTAAGCTCCTTCCTGTTAGCCTTATAATCTTCTAGATCTCTAACATTACCTAGCTCTCTGCACCTTTTGTATGCTTTTCTTTTCTTCTTGACTGGATTTATTACAGCCTTTGTACAGCACGGTTCCTGTACCCTACCATAACTTCCCTGTCTCACTGGAACGTACCTATGCAGAACTCCACACAAATATCCCCTGAACATTTGCCACATTTCTTCCGTACATTTCCCTGAGAACATCTGTTCCCAGTTTAAGCTTCCAATTTCCTGCCTGATAGCCTCATAATTCCCCTTACGCCAATTAAACGCTTTTCTAACTTGTCTGTTCCTCTCTCTCTCCAATGCTATTGTAAAGGAAATAGAATTGTGATCGCCATCTCCAAAATGCTCTCCCACCGAGAGATCTGACACCTGACCAGGTTAATTTCCCAATACCAGATCAAGTACAGCTTGTAGGCTTATCTACATATTGTGTCAAGAAACCTTCCTGAACACACCTAACAAACTCCACCCCATCCAAACCCCTTGCTCTAGGGAGATGACAATCAATATTTGGGAAACTAAAATCTCCCATCACGACAACTCTGTTATTAATACACCTTTCCAGGATCTGTCTCCCTATCTGCTCCTTGATATCCCTGTTACTATTGGGTAGTCTATAAGGAACACCCAGTAGAGTTATTGACCCCTTCCTGTTCCTAACTTCCACCCACCGAGACTCCGTAGACAATCCCTCCATGACATCCACCTTTTCTGCAGCCGTGACACTATCTCCTATCAGCAGTGCCACGCCCCTACCTGTTTTGCCTCTCTCCCTGTCCTTTCTGAAACATCTAAAACCCGGCACTCGAAGTAACCATTCCTGTCCCTGAGCCATCCAAGTCTCTGTAATAGTCACAACATCATATCTCCAAGTACTGATCCACGCTCTAAGCTTTGTTCACAACACTCCTTGCATTAAAGTAGACACATCTCAAGCCTTCGGTCTGAGCTCGTCCCTTCTCTATCACCTGCCTATCCTCCCTCTAGCACTGTCTACAAGCTTTCTCTATCCATCCCCCAACAATTCTAGTTTAAACTCTCCCCAGTAGCCTTAGCAAACCTCCCCGCCGGGATTCAAGTGCAACCCGTCCTATTTGTACAGGTCATTCCTGCCCCAAAAGAGGTCCCAATGATCCAGAAAACTGAATCCCTGCCCTCTGCTCCAATCCCTCAGCCACACATTTATCCTCCACCTCATTCTATTCCTATTCTCACTGTCGCGTGGCACAGGCAGTAATCCCAAGATTACTACCTTTGCGGTTCTGTTTCTCAACTTTCTTCTTAACTCCCTGTAGTCTCTTTTCAGGACCTCTTCCCTTTTCCTACTTATGTCATTGGTACCAATATGTACCACGGCCTCTGGCTGTTCTCCCTCCCACTGCAGGATATTTTGGACGCGATCTGAAACATCCCGGACCCTGGCACCTGGGAGGCAAACTATCATCCGGGTCTCCTGATTGCATCCACAGAATCACCTGTCTGACCCCTTAACTATAGAGTCCCCTACCACTACTGCCTTCCTCTTCCCTTCCCTACCCTCCTGAGCCACAGGGCCAGACTCTGTGCCAGAGGCAAGGCCACTGACGCTTCCCCCAGGTAGGCTGTCCCCCCCAACAGTACTCAATCAGGAGTACTTCTTGTCAAGGGGTACAGCCACAGGGGTACTCTCTAGAACCTGACTCTTCCCCATCCCTCTCCTGACTGCTACCCACTTGTCTGTTTCCTGTGGCCCCGGTGTGACCACCTGCCCATAACTCCTCTCTATCACCTCCTCGCTCTCCTTGACCAGATGAAGGTAATCGAGCTCCATCTCCAGTTCCTTAACGTGGCCCCTAAGGAGCTGCAGCCCGACACTCCTGGTGCAGATATGGCTGTCCGGGAGGCTGGGAGACTCCAGGACCTCCCACGTCTGACAGCGAGCACAGAAAACTGGCCTCACACACATACTGCTTCCTTTCCACAACTAACGCAGGTAAACCACCTTGCCTCATTACCACCTGAGCCCATCTGAGCCAAATTCCTGCCACTCTGCTCCCTCTCACTCCGCTGCCCGCTGGATATGGCGGTCTTCTTTTTAAACCTTTCGCGCTCTGCTGGCTGATGTCACACGCCTGCGCAATCTTGCCTCTCTTTTACCCCGAGTAGTAAAACTGCCTTTGCTCCGGAAATCCTTAGCCATTCACTCGCAGCCTTCTTGCTCTGAATGCAGCATGGAGTAGGCTGGCAATGAATCCAAAGGTTCTAAATGAAACAAAGAATTGTCCTCATCTCTGTTCTAAATGGACGCCCCCCTAGTCTGAGACTGTGCCCTCTGGTCCTAGACTGACCCACTATAGGGAACATCCTCTCCACATCCACTCTATCCGTGCCCTCTGGTCCTAGACTCCCCTCTATAGGAAACATCCTCTCCACATCCACTCTATCTGTGCCCTCTGGTCCTAGACTCCCCCACTATAGGAAACATCCTCTCCACATCCACTCTATCTGTGCCTTCTGGTCCTAGACTCCCCCACTATAGGAAACATCCTCTCCACATCCACTCTATCCGTGCCCTCTGGTCCTAGACTCCCCCACTATAGGGAACATCCTCTCCACATCCACTCTATCTAGACCTTTCAATATTCGATAGTCTTCAATGAGACCCCCCCCCCATTTTTCTCATAGGAAGCCAATATTGTTGTGAAATTCCAGAGGTGGAGGTGTCATTTTCTCAAAATGGGAATTAAAAAGTTCTGAATGTCATCCGATAAGACATACTGGATCAGAATTAGGGCATTTGTCCCATCGACCCTGCTTTCGGTCGTAAGTCTGATGGGGGGAAGGTGAGTTAATATTGATTGTGACCAGAGTTTATGATCCAGTTTCATAACTGGCACAAATTCAAGTTCAAGTTCAGGTTTTTTTTGATCATAGAAAAGACAAACCAGGCGGGAGATTCTGGGGCTGTTTGGAGCCGGGGAGAGGCCGCAGTGACCACGTGCACTGCTGTCTTGTGATGTGTCCCGCTGGAACGTGAGTAAAATCAGCCTTCGGCGGAATGTCACTGGAAAGAGGTGGTGCTATGTAATCCAGTGCTCACCTGATTAGCTTTTATGGGTCAGTCTGGAAATACTTCAGATTGCTGCGAGAGGCATTGTGAATCACCGTGCTGACGTGACCGGAGGGCTGGTGTCCCATTTCCACAGGCCTTCATTTCAATGGATGAAAGCCACTTGGAATGTCCTTTAGGCTGCAAGGTTGAAAAGCTCATTAAACGCCACCTTTGTGGGATAGGGGCCCAAGATAAATACAAAAGTGCTTAGTTACATACGGAGATCAACGTCCTGGGTTCAGTAAACAAAAAGAGAACTGCTGATTGAAACTGCAGGCTCTGACCGCTGCACTGTACACAGGGGGCTCAGCATCAGTCTTCCCCTAAGAACGTTGCTACTGGTTCACAGGAAAAATATCTGAGGCAGGAGCCGTCCGGTTTGTACGTTTATTTTGCCGTCAGAATCAGAACAAGGCACACGTTGTGAAATTTGTCAGCTTTGCGACAGCAGTACAATGAAGCACAGAATAATAGAGAGAAACTGTGAATTACAGTTCTTGTTAATATATTACATATGTTACGTACCCCATAACTGGGTCGCTTACCAGCAAAGATAGAGAGGTCCGTTGAAGTCTGATGGTACTATTTTTAACAGTATTTATTGATAAAAATACACAAAAATAACATCGATGCAAACATACAGATAATATACGCCATCAATACTAAATCTAAAAGCGCGGGTATAATAATAATCAATAAGAAATAGCTCTATCGTTGTCTAGGGGATAATGTATTGTCCGATGGAAATATAAAAGTCACTCCAGTTCATTCAAGTTGCAGCCTTTGGTTGGAGAGAGAGATGGATTAAAACTTGCCCATTCCTTTTAAGATGTCAATCCTTCGAGAGTCGTTGGGGGACTGATTTCCCCTTTGTTGTTAACTAAAGCCGTTCTTCCGTGGCAAGGCCCACCAATTCCGAGGCAAATGGAAAAGGACGCACGTGGACTTTCCACCGGCTTTCGCTATTTTGCTGTTACAGGATTTCTAGCGTTTCTTCTGGTGCGTCTGAAGGGGCCGTTCCCCAGACCCTCTTTTATCCCCACTCACGGGGTCTCAGATGTCAATCAGGGTGGAATGATGCCATCCCCCAACCAGACTACGTCGCCTGAGGGCTTCCACGAAGCACAGTACTCAATACACAATTCCGTCTCCAAGAGACAATGGCTGCTTCCCGGTGCTTTGTATCGCTGAGGGCCAGGACATTTCAAACGTCTCTCTCTCCTTTCCTGGGTCTCCTGACCTGACTTAATAGCAATCTTGCGATTCTCAAAAAGGAGGGGGCTGCTTTGGGACCCTTCGACCCCTCAGAGTTGGGCACAGGCGTAACACATAGTTAAATTAAACAAGTAGTGCAAAAAAAATAGAGAAAAAGAAGTCTTGAGGTAGTCTTCATGGGTTCAGTGTCTGTTCAGAAATCGGATGGCAGACGGTAAGAAGCTGTTCCTAAATCACTGAGTGTGTGTCTTCAGGCTTCTGTACCTCCTCCCTGACGGTAACAGTGAGAAGAGGGCATGACCTGTGGGGTCCTTAATGATGGAAACCACCTTTTTAAGGCCCTACTCCTTGAAAATGTCCTGGATGCTACAGAGGCTGCTGCCCATGATGGAGCTGACGGATTTTACAACTTTCTGCAGCCTATTTTGATCCTGTGTAGTAGCCCTTCACCCCCCCCCCCACCCCCCACACACCAGACAGTGATACTGCCAGTCAGAATGCTCTCCACGGTACATCTGTAGAAGTTTTTGCATGTTTTTTGGTGACAAACCAAATCTCCTCAAACTCCTAATGAAATATAGCCGCTGCCTTGCCTTCTTTGTGGCTGCAGCGATCTGTTGGGACCAGGTTAGATCCTCAGAGATACTGACACCCAGGAACCTGAAACTGCTCTCTCTCTCCACTTCCGACTGTAGTTTGCATTTAAGATCAAAAGTGCTGACTAACACCTCTACTTCCTCCGGAGGCTAAAAACACTCAGCGTGTCTCTGTTGACTCATAACACTTTTTATCGATGCACCACAGAAAGCATTCTGTCCGGATCATCACAAACAAGAGAAAATCTGCAGATGCTGGAGATCCGAGCAACACACACAAAATGCTGGAGGAACTCAGCAGGCCAGGCAGGTACAGTCGACGCTTCAGGCCGAGACCCTTCCCAAACCGTTGACTGTCCTTTTTTCCACAGATACCGCCTGGCCTGCTGAGTTCCTCCAGCATTTTGTGAGGAATGTCTCGGCACAGCAACTGCTCCACAGTCGGCCACAGGAAACTGCAGAGAGTTGTGGACACGGCTCAGCACATCACCGGAGCCAACCTCCTCTCTACGGGCTCGGTCCGCACTCCTCAGTAAAGCAGTCAGCATAAGCAGAGACCCCCCATCAGGCAGAAGATGCAAAGGCCTGAAAGCACGGAGCACCAGGCTCAGGGTCAGCTTCGAACTTCCTGTTATCTTGACCTGACCTCTTGTATGGCAATGCAGAGGCATTTTAAGTTTAAGGGAAACCATGGCAACTCCTTTATCGTCAACCACAGAACATAAAGTGCAGTAAAACCTTCACATCATTGCATCAGACCAGTTTGATCCCCAACTCAAAGCAAACACGAGGAAATCTGCAGATGCTGGAAATTCAAGCAACACACACAAAATGCTGGTGGAACGCAGCAGGCCAGGCAGCATCTATAGGGAGAAGCACTGTCGATGTTTTGGGCCAAGACCCTTTGTCAGGACTAACTGAAAGAACAGATAGTAAGCGATTTGAAAGTAGTGGGGGGAGGGGGAAATGCAAAATGATAGGAGAAGACCGGAGGGGGAGGGATGAAGCTGAGAGCTGGGAAGTAGATTGGCAAAAGGGATACACAGCTGGAGAAGGGAAAGGATCATGGGACAGGAGGCCTTACTATCTCTTCTTTCAGTTAGACCTGACGAAGGGTCTCGGCCCGAAACGTCGACAGTGCTTCTCCCTATAGATGCTGCCTGGTCTGCTGCGTTCCACCAGCATTTTGTGTGTGTGTTGCCTCAACTCGATGCCGATGTTTCCACTCACTACCCAACAATAAGACGGACTCTTGACCTCACGTTGTTATGACCTTTGCACTTTATTGTTTACCTGCAGAGTGCAGTCTTTCAGCAACTTTTACGCCTCATTCTGTATTTGTCTTGCAGCAGAGAGCTTGTAGCAACTTGGAACTTCATGCTATCAAAACAGTGGGAATGAGGATTGACTTCTGCTGACAACCCCCTACCTGTCCCCCCTCACCTTGGAAATTAATGATCAGGCTGTGTCTGTAGTTGAACCATTCGAATTCCTGGGGACCACCATCACCAATACATTGAACTGGGACAAGCTGATCACTAGGAAAGCCCATCAGAGACTGATCTTCCTTAGGGAAGACTCAGAGTGACACTTCTATCCAACGAGTGAACACTGTAATTAGAATCAGGGTTCGACTTATCTTCACTGACATGTCATGAAGTTCGTTGTTTTGTGATGCATAAATTATACTAAATATTGTGACAATTGTGATAAAATATATATTAAATAGGCAGTGTAAAGAGAGAACAGAAATAATGAAACAACACACACAAAATGCTGGTGGAACTCAGCAGGCCAGGCAGCATCTATAGGGAGAAGTACAGTCGACGTTTCGGGCCGAGACCCTTCGTCAGGACTAACTGATTGTCACAATATTTAGTGCTCCCTGAAGTACAAATCAAAGTAAATATAATAAAAATTTAAATTATAAATCATAATTAGAAAATAGAAAAGGGAAAGTAAGGTAGTGCAAGTCAGGTCCGGATATTTGGAAGGTACGGACCAGATCCGGGTCAGGATCCGTTCAGCAGTCTTATCACAGTTGGAAAGAAGCTGTTCCCAAATCTGGCTGTACGAATCTTCAAGCTCCTGAACCTTCTCCTGGAGGGAAGAGGGACAAAAAGTGTGTTGGCTGGGTGGGTCTTGTCCTTGATTATCCTGGCAGCACTGCTCCGACAGCATGCGGTGTAAAGTGAGTCCAAGGATGGAAGATTGGTTTGTATGATGTGCTGGGCTGTGTTCACAATCTTCTGCAGCTTCTTCTGGTCTTGGACAGGACAACTTCCATACCAGGTTGTGATGCACCGTAGAAGAATGCTTTCTACAGTGCACCTATAAAAATTAGTGAGGGTTTTAGGGGAAAGACCAAATTTCTTCAGCTTTCTCAGGAAGTAAAGGCGCTGGTGGGCCTTCTTGGCAGTGGGCTCTGCTTGGTTAGACCAAGTCAGGTCATTAGTGATATTCACCCCGAGGAACTTAAAGCTTTCGGCCTGTTCCACCGGTGCACCACCGATGTAGATGGGGTCATGCGGTCCGCTACTCCTTCTGAAGTCAACAACCAATTCCGTCGTCTTGCTGACATTGAGGGATAGGTTATTGTCTTCGCACCATGCCACCAGGTTCTTAATTTCCTCTCTGTACTCAGACTCATCATTACCCAAGATATGACCTACAATTGTGTTGTCATCAGCAAACTTATATATTGAGTTTGATGGAAACTTGGCTACAATCATGGGTGTACAGTGAGTACAGCAGGGGGCTGTGTACACGCCTTGTGGGGCACACCCGGTGCTCAGAGTGATTGTAGAGGAGAGCTTGTTCTGTAGTTTTACAGTTGGGACATGTGAATGTTCTGCTATTGCTTGTGGCTGTTGTCTTGTAAATTGTTGGTTTGCTATTGTGTTGCCTGCTATGGTATTGTCCTGTGTTTTATGCTCGACACTGAACCACGATCAATTCTGGAAGGTTGAATTGACTTTATTTCTTACATCCTTCACATACATGAGGAGTAAAAATCTTTATGTTACGTCTCTGTCTGAATGTGCAATGTGCAATCATAGTAATTTATATTAATTTATAATAAATAGAACAGTCAATGTATTATAGAGATACACTCAAATCAGCGTGAGTTCATCAGTCTGATGGCTTGGTGGAAGAAGCTGTCCCGCCTGTTGGTCCTGGCTTTTATGCTGCGATACTGCTTCCCAGATGTTAACAGCTGGGATAATTTGTGGTTGGGGTGACTCAGGTCCCCAATGATCCTTTGGGCCCTTTTTTTCACACCTGTCTTTGTAAATGTCCTGAATCATGGGAAGTTCACACCTACAGATGCTCTGGGCTGTCGGCACCACTCTCTGTAGAGTCCTGCATACTGGCAACAAAGAAATTCTCATTTGAATTGTTATTGCTTTTCCATACCCAGTTTGATGATCTGATTTGTATGAATAGTATGCAAAACAAGGTTTGATACATGTGACAATAGTAAACAAATACCAAAGATAATGGTGTTAATTCATGGCAGCTCACCTGCTGATTGGCTGCTCCGTTGCCTTTGTCATGCCGAGTTAAGGATTGGAAGATCTGTCAGTGTTGCTCTTGCTCATCAAATTCCCTTCAGAAAGTCCAGGTGTGAACCTTGGATAAAATCAGACTAGTTGAGATACAAAGAGATCCAAGATCCAAGAAAATTCAGGGATGTCATTTCCAGTGCACGGGTATAGTTAGAGTGAAATAATTCTAACTCTGCATCCAATGCAGCACAAAAAAACCCCACATAAGATAAAGAACACAATAATAAAACACACGATAAATATAAGTCTATAAAGTGATGCTGGGCTGTACATAAGGTGACAGATGCTAAATAATAAAGTAGTGGTGGAGTTACTGGGTGGAGGTATTGATCAGCCTTACTGCTTGGGGAAAAGGTTCAAAACCGTCCTGGTGAAGGGTCTCGGCCCGAAACGTCGACTGTACGTCTCCCTATAGATGCTGCCTGGCCTGCTGCGTTCCACCAGCACTTTGTGTGTGTTGCTCAAAGACTGATTTATTATCCAAGTATGTCTGCAGTATACAACTCCGAGATTCTTCTTCTCCAGATAGTCACGAAACAGAGTAAAATCGTGGAAGTCAGTTCGGAGAGAACCACCCACCCCCACACAAAAAAACCAACAGCATGATCGTTAACCCCCCACAAACCCTGCCCCTCACATGAAGTGCAATAAGAACATCGGCCCCCCTGCACAAAATCTACCAAAAGCGCATCAAGAACATTGACCCCCCCAGACCCCCCCTCCTCTAGCACAAAACCCCCCCAAATACCCCCCACACAAAAATGAGACAGAATGGGTGAAATCACAGAATATAAAAACCATAAGACTGGAAAAAGGTCCATATCCACAGACCGAATCCAGAAATGCAGAAACCTTGTCTGATCCTCCAAAATCATCAAAAGAAAGAGCCACAGGTCTACCCTCTGACCACAGCAACAGGCCACACAGGCTCCCTCACTGGCACCAGCTGGCACTCACCCTCCACATTCGCCTCGATCTTTCTCGTTATTTTAATTGTTGAACAACGGAAGCTTCACACAGCGAGACGGGTTGAACTTTGGCTCGCGCCTTGTCTCGTAGCTTCTTTGCCTCAAGGCTCGTGCTTGCTGCTTTCTAGAATCTTCTCGAAGACTGCAAAGTGTTGGATCGCTCGATTGGACTCCAAACCGTAAATTGCTGTAGGCTCCAGCAGTTCCAGAAACACATTCAAGGTGAAAAACGGATGTGAAAGAAGTGAAATAAACAGTTTCATGGTCTATCCAGAAGATGTCGACTGAGGGAGCTTTGGACACAGGCGCCATCTTAACCGGAAAAGTAACTGTATTTGTGTCTGGTGGTCCTGGTGTGGATGCTACGCAGCCTCCTCCCTGATGGAGTGGGACAAACAGTCCATGAGCAGGGAGGGTGGGGTCCTTCATGATGTTACTGAACCTTTGCTGGAACTTATCTGCAGTGTAAGAGAGTTTTGTTTCTATCTAACGACTGTTTGTCAGAATTGTGACTGAGAGAGGAGCTGTTAACCAATGTGGACTCACAGCCTAAGACATTATCAAATGGCTACTTGATTAGGTATTTAAGCACGGCAGAACACCACTCACTTACTAATAAACACAAGAGTTTCTGCAGATGCTGGAAATCCAGAACAACACTCACAGAGTACTGGAGGAACTCAGCAGGCCAGGCAGCATCTACGGAAATGGATCAGCAGCTGATATATCGGGCTGAGACCCTTCACCAGGACTAGAAAGGAAGGGGGAAGATGCTAGAATAAGAAAGGTGGGGGGGAGGGGATGGAGTACCAGCTGGAAGGTGATAGGTGGAACCAACGGGGTGGGGGAGGGGGAGTTGAAGAAGCTGGGAGGTGATAGATGGAAAAGGCAAAGGGCTGGCAAAGAAGGAATCTGATAGGAGAGGAGAGTGGACTGTGGGAGAAAGGGAAGGAGGAGGGACACTAGGGGGAGGCGATGGGCTGGGGTGAGGAGAAGAGGTAAGAGGCTAGAGTGAGGAATAAAAGAAGGGGGGCAGAAAAAAAGATCAGAAAGAGAAAATGATGTTCATACCACCAAGTTGGAGGCTAGCTAGATTGTCTCCTCCAACCTGAGAGTGGCCTCATTGTGGCAGAAGAGGAGGCCATTATTTTCTTTAATTCAAGTGATATTGATGGCAAAGAGGCTTGAAGAGGATATACACAAGCAGGGAGGGTGGGCAGCAAAGTGGAAGATATAGTACGAGGTATAAGAGATGTCAACATGATAGGATAACAGAAATTCTCGGTACTTTCTAAGTGATGAGAGGCTGAGATATGCTGATGTTCAGAGGAACTTTGGTGTCCTTACACATAAATCACTGAAAGTTGTCACACAAAGTTCAAAGTAAATTTACGATCAAAGTGCATACATGTAACCATATACAACCCCGAGATTCATTTTCTTGTGGGCATGCACAGTTAATAGAAACAATAATAATAATAATAAATAAATGATGCATTTCGAGAACGTGAGATACAGAGTCCTTCAACGTGTCTATAGGTTGTGAGAACAGATCAGTTAAGTTATCCCCTCTTTTTCAAGATAGTTGAGGGGTAACTAGAGGTGAGAGTTCTGAGGCTCCTGTACCCCCTTCCCAATGGCAACAGTAAGAAGAGAACATGGCCTAGGTGATGGATGCTGCTTTCGTGTGACGTCTCTCCAGCACAACACGGTCATAGGAACAACAGATGTGGCAGGCAATTCCAAATAGAGCTCTTTTATTACAAGAGGATTTCCGCTTAGAATAAAAACATCTTAGCACAATTCCACAGGGCTTGATGAGGTCATTCTAGATCATTGCATACATTTCCTGTCTCCTTATCTATAAAGAAAGGAATGTCTTTGTTACTGAACAAGTGCAGTGAAACGTTGTCAGATTTGTCCCTGGGATGGTAAGTCTGCCCTTTGAACTCCACCAACAAAGGGTGGATCAGAGAGCCCAGATATGACTTACACACGTGCACGTGCGGAATAATACTGTGACTTCCTCGCTCCAGTCAGTACATCTTTCCACTGTGTGGTAATACATGTTAAGTCGACATTTCCACACGTCAATAAATCTCCTATGGTTATTAGCTCTCATGATCACTCAGCAGCCTTGTCTGCCCATGCATGTCCATATCTATCCTCTGAAACTACAGATCACAGCTAGAAAAGAGTTGGGACACTTGAAAGCAACACAAGGTGCCTGTTGATGGCGGAGGCAAATAAACTGTTTGTAGTGCTTGGAGAAGACCATATGAGCAGAATTAGGCCATTTGGCCCATCCAGTCTGCTTATGGCTGATTTACTATCCCTCTCAACCCCATTTTCTTACCCTCTTCCCGTAACATTTGACACTCTGACTAATCGATCCTGCTTTAAATACACCCAATAACCCGGCCTCCACAACTAGCAGATTCACCACCCCCTTTTAAAAGGGATTCCTGCTGATCTCTCAAACGCCATTCAGTAGTGTATTAATGAGTTGATGTTGCAGTGGAGAAAATGCTGGAATCTGTTAATGAAAAAGCAGCGAAGGTCGAATTTGTTCAGTCAGGTGGAAGTGATTTTTTTCTTTTTTGAAATTCCCGAAAGAACTTTGGAGGCTGGCTCACCGGAGGACGAGAGCCGCTGGCTACCCCGCCGGCCGGAGCGGGGTACTGGGGTGCGACCGCTGCCGCGCGCAAACAGCTGCTGGGAGCCATGGGGGTGAGAGCTGAGCGTGGGTGGGGCCCGAAGGGGAGCGAGCTGCCCCAGAATGGGCACGACCAGCCCCTTCACCAGAGGTGCCACCCCTCCCCGGACACCCTGATTGTGTATTACGACTCTTAAAATGTTCAAGGCATTTAATGTAACTTTCTCTTTAACACAACTCTAAGGGGAAAAGTGGACATCAGGTTCCAAAATGTTTGCACCTAATAGCAGTTTTCACTTGCAGCTTTATTTTTGGTTCCCTACCTCTAATTTACCATCTAAAATTTGACGATGTGCTACGGAGTGTTTGCATCACAGCCTGGTGTGGAAACACCAATGCCCTTCAATGGAAAAACCTACACAGTCCAGTCCATCACACCCTCCCCACCACTGAGCACACCTACGAGGGAAAACGGAGACCCCCTACCGCCCAGGACGCGCTCTCTTCTCGCTGCTGCAGTCAGGGAGTGTTACGGTACGCTCGCAACCACGCCAGACTCCAGGGTGTGGTGATGGAAATGAGACCGGTCTTTGGGTCTCAAAGGCAAGGGCTCTGGACACACAGTTTTAATAATAATATTTACAAGGGGAGAAAAGCTTGGGAACAACACCAGCGGCTACAATATTCGCACAAACGCGGTTAGAATAGAGGAGCGTGGGAAAAGTCGGGTCAGCTGTACAATACACGGGAAAACGGTGTGGGGATGGAGTACAGGTTCACATACAAGCAAGGGAAAAGTAACTACGATACCCGCCAACCCTTGACTATGAGCAGGCACGGCTCTCTGCTACAGGGACAACAATAAACGCTCACAAAACCCTATTCAATGCACATCCTACCACGGGTCTCCAGTCCTGTTCTGCAGTCTTCAGCCTGGAGTGAAGCAAGGTGGTCCCTCGAGGATGGCAAAAAGAGAACGAGCCAAGCACATGTAGCACCCTTTATAGGTCAGGGGGCTGGAGGGTCCAGCCCAGGAGATTCACCAGGGGGCCAACGGCTTGGTGCTAGACGGGTTAATCCAATTAACTGTGCATTGATTAGTTGGGGGGGTGAAATGTTGACTGGCATGTAGTGTGCCTTCCGACCAGGTGAGGGCAGTGCTGTCACGTGACAGGCAGGGCTCTCTGGATACCCAGGGTGTGGATAACTGGCTCAGTCCCTTTAAAGATCCTGCTCTGCTCTGCTCTGCTAATTGGCGGCCATGTGGTGGTGCCAGGGTCTGGATGTTTAAAGGGCACCTGAACTCAGCTTCAGGACTCAGTCGTCAGCTCAGCTTTGGTTGTGTTTAGGATTTGAGTCTCGTTTGGATTCTTGTCTGGTATTGTCAGGTTCTTCTAGTATCTAGTCAAGAATGTGTTGGCACGTGGCCAAGCGGATAAGGCATCGGTCTACTGATCTGAAGGACACTGGTTTGAGCCTCAGCTGAGGCAGCGTGTTGTGTCCTTGAGCAAGGCACTTAACAACACATTGCTCTGAGACGACACCGGTGCCAAGCTGCATGGGTCCTAGTGCCCTTCCCTTGGACAACATCGGTGGCGTGGAGAGGGGAAGGCCTGCAGCTTGGACAGCTACCAGTCTCCCATACAACCCTGCCCAGGCCTGCGCCCTGGAAACTCCAGGCACAGATCCATGGTGTGGTGAACTACATATACCTGTCTGGACACGCCCCCCCACCCCCTGCTGGCTGCTCCTGTGGCTCCTCCCACAGACCGTGGCTCCTCCCACAGACCGTGGCTCCTCCCACAGACTGTGGCTCCTCCCACGGACCGTGGCTCCTCCCACAGACCGTGGCTCCTCCCACGGACTGTGGCTCCTCCCACGGACTGTGGCTCCTCCCACAGACCGTGGCTCCTCCCACTGACCCCGGTATAAAGGCGATTGAGGCCTGAGCCCAGCCCTCAGTCTCCAGGATGTAGTATGGTGGTCAATTGCTGCTTGTTCTTTCTTCCAGCCAATAAAAGCCGATATCTCGCCTCACGTCTCGGAGAGTTATTGATGGTGCATCACATGGTCTCTATTCTTTAGTCGAGAACCATTTTCCCATCTCAGTCTCGAAATCGTGTCTTTATTCGTCTCGGATATTCCAGCACTTGGGTCCTCGCCATCCTCGCTGAGGTCTCTCATCACAGGAAGGAGGTACGGCAGCCTCAGGTCCCACGCCCCTAGGCTCAGGGTGAGGGGGCATCAGGCTCTTGAACCAGAGGGGATAACTTCACTCTCCCCCAACACTGAACTGTCTCTACATCCTATGTATCGATGTTCAGTGATACAATTTACTATCAGCAAACACATACAGCTGACAACCAGAAAATCTTACTCTTCACAGACATCCACAAGACAGAAGAAAAAACCCCAAAGAATGAATAACAGGAAAACACTAGAACCCCAAAGCCCCTCTCCCCCTCCCACACACAAACAGCAACAACTTTTTCCCACAGAAAGCATCAGCCCCCCCACCACCCAGCAAGCAGTAGCAAAGCCCCCCCACCCCAGAGACCACGATCTGTAGGTAATCCAAAACTACAGTTCAACCGAACCGTCCGACGTCCCGACAGGCCCTCTCTCTCACTAACGAGGGGGAGAGAGATATCGCTCCTGCCACCGTGAGCGGGGAGGCCAACAGCTCGATCTCCCGACGTTACAGTCTGCAGTGCCGCTTACTTCGAGCTGCCCCGACTCGAAAAGCAGCAGCAAACTCTCTCACCGCCAAGTGGGAGAGAAAGAGAGCGATCGCTCGAGGCCTCCAACAGCCGCGCCCGCTGCCTCACCGTTCTGCTCTCCCGCAACGCTGGAGTTGGTGACGTAGGCAAGGAATTAGTCGTTCACAGGGCTCTTCATCTCACGTTCTCAATATTTATTGTTTATTTATTAATTATCGTTGTATATTTTTCTTTTTGCACTTGCACAGTTTGTTGTCTTCTACATATTTGCTGCTTGTCCTGTTGGGTGCCATTTTAGAACATAGAACAATACGGCACAGTACAGGCCCTTCGGCCCACAATGTTGTGCCGACCCTTAAACCCTACTTCCCATATAACCCTCGTGGATTCTATTGTGTTTCTTTATATTTACTGTGAATGCTGACAGGGAAATGAATCTCAGGATTGTATATGGCAACATATATACACTTTGACACAAATTTACTTTAAGCTTTGGGACCTTGAATTCTAGATTTCAAATTTCTCTGTCCTGACGAAGGGTCTCGGCCCGAAACTTCAACTGTACTTCTCCCTATAGATGCTGTCTGGCCTGCTGCGTTCCACCAGCATTTTGCATGTGTTGTTTCAAATTTCTCCATGGCCTTGCAAGCTCCTACGATGTTAAGAACAAGTGAATAATCTTCCCGTTCTGAAGGTGTGCTTGTTCCTGGCTGTCCTCCAGCACCATTCCTCAGTCACAATGAACAGGGAAAGATTAACTAGTCCGCTGACCCTGTCCATCAGTCACGATGTCCATTTCATAATAGCCTCTGCCAGCTCAAACTCATGATCTCCTGGGAGTGGCAAATTCAGGGAGAAACAATTTAGAAAATGCCTCTCTATCTCAGGGATAATAAATCAGGCTAACAGACCATAGTAGTGTACCAATGATTAACGTTATTACATATTGCATTTACTTGTCAAATGTCATGATTTCCACACCCAGAAACTGTTCTCCTCTAAAGGTACGTGCTGGCATTTACGTTTCGTGTGTGCTGCTCCATTGCAGTATCTAGGACCAGAGGGCACAGCCTCGGAATGGAGGGACGTCGGTTTAAAACACAGAGCAGCAGGAATTCCTTTAGCCGGAGGGTGGGGAATCTGTGGAATTCATTGCCACAGACAGGTGTGGAGGCCAAGTCATTGAGTATATTTAAAGCGGTGGTGATGAGTCAGAATATCAAAGGTTACGGGGAGAAGGCAGGAGAATGGGGGTTGAGTGGGATAGTAAATCAGCCAGAGCAGACCCAATGGGCTGAATGGCCTATAGCTCCTATGTCTTTCTTGCGTCTCAGAGTTAATGCTGATGGTTTTTCTTTCTTAGGTGCTGTCTGACCTGCCGAGCATTTGGAACGTAACATTCTGGTTTGGGAAAGTTCTGATCAGCACTCCTATTCTCTATCTCTTTCTCTCTTCATTAACTCCATTAACCAGATGCCTTTGTAGGCACTGGAAACACCTGGGCAAGCTTGTCCTCATCCCTTCAGAGTAACACAAAGTACTAGAGGAACTCAGCATCTATGGAGGGGAATAAATAGACAGTGGACGTTTCGGGCTGAGACCTTTCATCAGGACTGGAAAGGAAGGGGGCAGAAGCCAGGATAAGGAGGCATGCGGGGTGGGGGGGGGGGGGAGTACAAGCTGGCAGGTGACAGGTGAGACTAGGTGAGGGGGAGGGTAGGTGGGGTTGAAGTAAGAAGCAGTGAGATGATAGGTGGGGAAGGTAAGGAGCTGAAGAAGAAGGAATCTGATAGGAGAGGGGAGTGGACCATGGGAGAAAGGGAAGGGGGAGGAGACCCGGGGGAGCTGTTGGGCAGGTGAGATGGGAAGTGGATAAGATGGAAGTCAGCACAGGAAATGGAAAAAAAGAGAAGGGGAGGGAGAAGAAATTACTGGAAGTTGGAAGTTGATGATCATGCCATCAGGTTTCTCCCCCTCTACCTCATCTCACCTCCCCCTTCGCCTGGCCTATCAAAGCCAAACCCTTTGCCCCATCTCACCTCCCCCTTTGCCTGACCTATCAAAGCCAAACCCTTTGCCCCATCTCACCTCCCCCTTCGCCTGACCTATCAAAGCCAAATCCTTTGCCCCATCTCACCTCCCCCTTTGCCTGGCCTATCAAAGCCAAACCCTTTGCCTCATTTCACCCCCCTCGCCTGGCCTACCGAAGCCAAACTCTTTGCCTCATCCCACCCCCCCTCCTTGCCTGGCCTATCAAAGGCAAACCCTTTGCCTCATCCATCCATTTCCCCTCCCTCTGCACAAATTAAAACTAACCTGTTTTGTCACTTTCCCGGTACGAATGAACAGGTTTCAACCTGAAACGGTAACTGCTGTTTTTTTCCCCTGCAGACGCTGCCTGACCTGCTGAGCGTATTCAGCATTTTCTGATTTTCGGCCAGAAAGTCTTTTGGATAGTACATTTATTTGTTCACAAGGCCCATGGTTTGCACAGACCCCTCGCCGCAAAATGCGCCTCAGTTGGGAAGTTGAGCCCCCTTTCAGCATTAATGAGGGTGACTTGTAAACACGAGAGATTCTGCAGATGCCGGAAACCCAGAGCAACACACACAAAACGCTGGAGGAACTCAGCAGGTCAGGGGGCATCTGTGGAGAGGAATAAACAGTCAAAATTTTGGGCCGAGACCCTTCATCAGGGCTGGAGAGGAAGGGGTAAGGTGACAGAGTGAAAAGGTGAGGGGAGGGGAAGGAGGAGAGCTAGAGGGTGATAGGTGAAGCCAGTGGGTGGGAAAGGGCTGGAGAAACAGGAAACTGATAGGAGAGGAGAGTGGACCATGGGAGAAAGGGAAGGAGGAAGGACACCCGGGGGAGGTGATAGGCCGGTGAGGAGGGGCCAGAGTGGGGAATGGAAGTTGAGGGAAATCAGAGTGCAGAGGCTGTTGCATTGGTCATATCTGGTCAGTGTTGTTTCCCTCACATCTCAGGAATAGGTTCATTCTAATACTGGTAGTTCTACTGTAATGGAAAAATTATATTCCAAAGACATCTTGTATCGCAGAAAGTCACTTTATAGCAAGCTGTAGTTGCTCTCAAAGCATCGTTTTAAACAGGCATTCTTAATTTCAGTCACAGTATAACCAACATGGCCAATGTAAATCAGAACCGGGTTTAATATCACTGGCATATGTCATTAAATTAATTGTTTTACGGCAGTGGAACAGTGCAAAACAATTTTAAAACTATAATCACAATAAGAAATAAACATATATAAAACATAAATTAAATGAGAGAGCAGAAAAAATACTGAGGTAGTGTGCCCGGGTTCATTGTCCGTTCATGAATCTGATGGAGGAGCAGAAACTACTCCTAACTCACTGAGTGTGACTACGGGGTTCCGTACCTCCTCCCTGACGGGAGCAATGAGAAGAGGGCAGGTCCTGGGTGGTGGGGGTACTTAATGGCGGATGCCGCCTTTTGAAGGTGTCCTGGATGCTGGGAGTCTGGTGCCTGTGATGGAGCTGGCTGAGTTTACAACTTTCTGTGGCTTTTCCCGACCCTGTGCGGCGGCCCCCCCACACCAGCTGCGGATGCAACCGGTCAGAATGCTCTCCATGGTGCGTCTGCGAGAGTCTTTGATGACATACCAAGTTCCCACAAAATCCCGGTGAAGTATAGCCACTGTCGTGCTTTCTTTGTAATTGCATCAATATGTTGAGCCGAGGATAAATCCTCGGAGATGTTGACATCCGGGAGCATGAAACCACTCACCCTTTCCACTGCCGATCCCTCAATGAGGACTGGTGAGTGATCCCTCCACTTCCCCTTCCTGAAATATTCCTATTCTATCAGTCATGCATTATTGGAAACACATTATTACAGACCTGTACTTATTTTTTTTGCAGGGAAGGATTTCTAGGCAAACGCCTTAACTTTCAGAGCGATGGTAAAATGTTTACGCTCAGGCACAACCCAGCCCAAATGACCCTGCGTTGTGGTCACATGATAGTAGATGTTTTTCTTCATCTCCTCTCTGTGACTTAGAGGTTGTCAAAGTCAGAGCAATGAGGAATTTAAGATTTCCAGGAACTCAGGGTGTAGAGTGATTAAATTGTCTTTGTTTCTGCTTTCATGTTGTTATAGTGATTAGCATGCCGGGGCACTTCCTCTCAGAACCTCTCACGTTGGCTGATATTGAGGATCGAAAGCTAGTTTCAGCTTTGCATAAAAGACATAATAGACACACACACACACACACACACACACACACACACACACACACACACACACACACACACACACACACACACACACACACACACACACACACACACACACACACACACACACACACACACACACACACACACACACACACACACACACTACAGCTATACCTCACACAACAGCATAGAAACAACCGAACGTCCTTCTGGTCTATGTGGTTTGAAAGCTCAGGTGTATAATGATAAGGAAGGCTCAACTCCACCAAAAGTGAGGCCATGTTCTTTGGCAAGTGTCCTTTCTTCCTTCACTTATTCTGCAAAACAGCTCGGAGTAGGCCCTCCTGGATCTTCGAGCCCTGCAACCTCGATTTAACCCTAACCTAATCACAGGGCAATTTACAATGACCAATTAACATCTTTGGGCTGTGGAAGGAAATCAGAGGAAGCCCACACACTCTAATGGGAGGATATGCAGAGACTCCTTACGCCAGAATTGAACTCTGAACTGTGACGCCCCGAGCTGTAATAGCGCTGTGTTACCATGTCGTCCTAGCTTCAGGGTGCATGTGTGTGATGTCTGTGTGTGCACTGGGGAAGAGGACAGGTAAGGAGGGGCTATGCAGTTGTAGAGCTATACAGCACAAAGGAAGGGCCTTTGGCCTAATTCATCCATCCTGACCAAGTTGCCTACCTGAGCTGATCCCTCTTGGCTGCATCTGGCCCATCTCTCTCTAACTCAGGAGTTCCCAACCCGAGGTCCACGTATCCCTGTTAATGGCATAAAAAACGTTGGGAACGCATGGTCTAAACCTCTTCTATCCTTAACTGCCCTTTAAAAGTTCCGCACTCAACAGTCTCTGTGTGAAAAACCTGCCCCCCCTCCATGTTCCTTTGAAGACTCTCCCCCCTCACGTTAAACCCACGTCCCCTGGTTTTCAGCTCTCCAACCCTGGGGAATTAACCACCTCTCAGCCCGCAACAGGCCCTTCTGGCCCCTAGAGCTCTACCAGCCAACAGCCCCTAATTTAACCCTGGCCTAATCACAGGACAATTTACAACGACCGATTAACCTACCAACCCGCACGTCCTTGGACTGTGGGAGGCAACGGGGCATGCGGAGGAGACCCGAATCGCTGTTACTGTGGTAGCCTCTACACTACCATACCGCTCCTCATGATTTTGTAAACCTTGTTAAGGTCACCCCCCAAGGAACAAAGCCCAGCCTGTCTAACCTATCGCTATAACTCAGTCTCCCGAGTCCTGGCAACATCCTTGTAAATCTGTTGGAGCGGCCTGTCCAGTTTAATGACATCTTTCCTACGGGAGGGTGACCAGCAGTCCAATACTCCAAATGGAGCCTTACCAACACATAGTGCAGCCATAACGTGGCTGTTGTACCCCTGTACTCTGTACTCTGACTGATAAACTCTGTACAGCAAAGTGCTGTATCACCATCTGGTGGGGGGGGGGGGCGGTATTCTACTGCATAAGATCAAAGCAAGCTGCAGAGAGGTGTAAAATTAGACAGCTCCTTCATGAGCGCTAGCCTCTGTCGTTTGCAGGACATCTTCAATGAGTGGCACTGCAAAAAGTTGAAGGACCCCCATCACCCCAGGATCCCTGTTCTTCCTGCTGCCGTCAGGAAGGAGTCAAGTCACTTTTATTGTCATTTCGACCATAACCGCTGGTACAGTACACAGTAAAAATGAGACAATGTTTTTCAGGACCACGGTGTTACATGACACTGTACAAAAACTAGACTGAATTACGTAAAAAAAAACAACACAGAAAAAAACTAGACTAGACTACAGACCTACCCAGGACTGCATAAAATGCACAAAACAGTGCAGGCATTACAATAAATAATAAATAATAAGGTACAGGAGCCCGAAGACACACACTCAGCGATTCAGGAACAGCTTCTTCCCCTCTGCTTCTGAACGGACATTGAACCCTTGAACACTGCCTCACTACTTTTTTCTTTCTATTTTCTACTTATTTAATTTAACTGCCTTTAAGGAGTTTCCATGTTCACCCTGTGACCACGTGTGTTTCCTCCGGGTGCTCCGGTTTCCTCCCACAGTTCAAAGACGTACCAGTTGGTAGGCTAATTGGTCGTTGCAAATTGTCCCGTGAGTAGGCCAGGGTTAAGCTGGGCAGCTCGGAAGGCTGGAGGGCTATTGTTTTAAAACAATTTTAAAAAGTAGATAGAAATTTGCAGCATCTGAAGAATCTCTTGTGCTTATAACTGTGTCATTACTTTCGTAAAAGTGATGTATGATGTATGATCTGTTCTACAGCTCTCTCCAGGGCCCTACCATTTACCATGGAAGTCCTGCCCTGGATTGTCATATCAGAATGCAAGGCCTCACATTTATCTGAATTAAACTCTATCTCTGCCATTCCTCAGCACACTAACCCGACTGGGCAGAGGCAGAGTAGACCTTTATCGAGGGTTATATTGAGGGGCTGCATGATAAAGGACTCCGCAGGTTGTTCTCCAGAACGCATACTGAGACAAACATTAACTATTGCAGAGTGGCACCAGAGGTGCTTGCTGACCTCAGCGACTTCTTCCAGTCCGTCTGCGAAACAGTTTAATTCTTCTCTTTTTGATGTCTCTGGGGTCCTGTCGGAGTCTGTGATCTATAGCTGCAGATCCACCTATGGTTCTTTATGGGCAGACTGGCAGAGCCGATCCCTCGCCGATGTCACCAACTGAAGATTGATGGCAGGAGATTGAAAGATCGAGACAACGGGCGGTGTGGCCCTGCACTCGAATGATCTCTCTCTCATTCTCTCCCTCTCCATGGTGAGTGAGAGTCTTTGAGTCGGGGGGGAGCGCGAACGTGTGACGCGGCAGATTGTAACATTGAAAGAGTGAGCTGTTGGTTTCCCTTCTCATTGTGGCAGGAGCGATATCTCTCTCTCTCTGCCCCTCACTAGTGAGAGAGAGAGAGAGAGAGAGAGAGAGAGAGAGAGAGACCCCGTCTGAGAAGTCGGTGTGGGATGGAAAATAGTTCTTGATGGACTATGGTCATGGTCTCTATAGGGGTTGTTGTTTGTGCTAGAGCAAATGGGGAGGGGGAAGAAGGGAGGGGGAGGGTTGATGCTTTTTCTGGTGCTTGTGTGTGGGAGGGGGAGGGGGTTTGGGGCCCTATTGTTTTATGTCATTCATTCTTTGGGATTTTTTTCAGTTTCATGGAAGTCTGTGAAGAGCAAGAATTTCAGGTTGGATACTGTATACATTCTCTGATATTAAAGTGAACTATCGAACCATTGATGATCAATTCAGTAATGGATGCACTTTGGCCTGCCGAATATTTGTTGCTTTTTCCCATGTGAGGAACTGGCACTTTCTTCTTCCTCAGAAAGCTGAAACAGGCCAAACTCCCACAAAAGCTCAAACACGAGGAAATCTGCAGATGCTGGAAATTCAAACAACACACACAAAAGCTGTTGCTTAACTTCTACAGAAGCACAATTGAGACCATCCTGACCAACAGCGCCACAGTGTGGTAAGCCAGCTGCACAGCCGCTGAGCGACAAGACCTGCATCGTGTGGTGAAGGCGGCCCAGCGAGAACTATCAGGATGGAGCTCCCAGGACTGGACACCATCTATTCCAGCAGACTCAGGAGGAAAGCAATCAGCATAACCAGAGACACCACACACCCCGGCCACTGACTGTTTGATCCGCTGCTGTCCAGCAGAAGGTTCAGGACACTAAAAGCCATAACAAACAGACTGAGGAACAGCTCCTGCCCCACAGCTGTGGCCTCCATCACCCCACTCCCACAGAACAATGACTGAAACTGTGAGCACACACATACACACACAAGGGCACAAGTACTTGCACTAACGGCACTTTGTGCATTACTGTGATATTCTGGTGCTGCTGCAACTTATTTTCTGCTACTTATCTATTTAATACTGTTTTTCTATTACTGTCTTGTTTTTATCTGCCGTTTTATTTAATTGCCTGAGAGGAAGCCAAACACAGTTTCATTGTATCTATGTATAATGGCAATAAAGATCATTCAATTCAATTCAATTCTGGGGTGATGGACTACATGCTGACAAACACACTGGAGTTTGGGGTGGCCGTCACAAGAACTCTATAGGAAAGGTCATATTCCGCTGAACTTCTGTCGTTCGGTGTGAGGAGTGCTGACTCGCAGCTTCAGTGATCCTGACCTCTGGTGCTGTCCATATGGAGCTTGCATCTTTCCCCTGTAACGGCAAGAAACTGGAGTCATAGGACTTTACAACTCAGAAAAATGGCCCATCTACTCCTAGCCAAACTGTTACTCTGCCTAGTCCCATCAACAGCTCTCCATACCCATCCCATCCATGTACCTATCCAAATTTCTCTTAAACGTTGAAATCAAGCCCACATCCACTGGCAGCTCATTCCACACTCTCATCACCCTCTGAGTGAAAAAGTTACCCCTCGTGTTCCCATTAAACATTTCACCTTTCACCCTTAACCTATGACCTCAAGTTCTGTGCCCCACATAGTTTTGTATATCTTTGTCAAATCTCCCCTCACTCTCCAGGGAATTAAGCCCTAACCTATTCAACCTTTGCCTTTAACTCAGGTCCTCAGAACCCAGCAACATCCTTGCAAATTTTCTCTTCAGTCTTTCAATTTTATTGATATCTTTCTTGTGGGTAGGTGACCAAAACTGCACATAAAGCATTTGCAGGTGTTCCTGTTCTCCCCTCCCACAGCCCAGGGATGTGTGGGTAGGCTACTTGGTGACTGTAATTGGCTGCTGCGTGGACATTTGGTGAGAGAACTGGCAGGATTTGATGGACACATGAGAGAAAACAGGCTTTAGGGAAGTAAGTGGAGAAATAGGACTTCAGGAATATTGGGAAAGCCGACATGGACGTCATGAGAATGGAAAAGTAGATCAGGAAATGTAATTGAGAACGGTAGACTACGAGTGTCCTGTATTATATAACAGCACATTTAATTAATCAAGTGTATTTTTTGGGGGGAAATTATTTGTTTAGAAATACCATGCAGCCCTGGTCCTTCTGACCCAGCAGCCGCACTGCACAACACCCCACCCGTTTAACCATACCCTCATCACATGGCAGTACACAATGACCAGTTAACCTTCTGATTTTTGGACTGTGGGAGGAAACTGGAGCAGCCGGGGAAACCCACACAGTCACGGGGAGAAAGTGCGGACTCTTCCCAGGAATTGAACTCCGAACTGCGTCACGCGGGCCGTTACGCTTCCGCGGCACCCACAAAATGCAAAGATATCTTGTCTTTGTGAAAATCAAAGGTACTACAGGTGACGGAAACCTGAAATGGAAACGTAAAATGCTGGGAACACTCAGCACGTCGGGCAGCATCTGCAGAAAAAGGCCCAGCTTATGTTTTGGATGATTAACTTGTTCTGTTTTATAGTCTGGAGGTACAGTGAACAGTTTTCGTTTGCATGCCTGGGATGTTGTGCAAGGATAAACCTTTCAGAGTTCTTTAGTGAGATAAATAAAAGTTAGACAAGGGTAGGGCAGCGTAGGTTGTCTATTCTGACTTTAGACGAGGTCCCGCGCTGTAGGCTGGTCTGGAACAACACGCACAAAATGCTGGAGGAAAATCAGTGAGTTAGGCAGCATCTACGGAGGGGAATAAGTTTATTCACAGTGTGTTTAGAAAAGGTGGGTGGTACAGTCCAAAATTAGGGACGTACATTTGAGGGTGAGAGGGGACCTGAGGGGAGGAGACTACGATGCATAAAAACAAGTACAGTCAGCAAGAGACATAGTTTCTACCACCAGGCCGTTAGAACTCCCAGCCGCATTGAATTTGAAGTGTCACTGGTTAATCTGTTCCATACCTTGTTATTTATGTGCGATTCATCTGTAGATTTTATCCTTACCTTCATAAGTTATTGTATGTTATGTGTACTACTGTGCTTTGCACCCTGGTTCGGAGAAACGTCTCATTTCTATAGACATTATATATGTTATATATAGTGTTGGCGTGTGGCCAAGAGGTTAAGGCATCGGTCTAGTGATCTGAAGGTTGATAGTTCGAGCCTCAGCTAAGGCAACGAGTGTGTCCTTGAGCAAGGCACTTAACCACACATCGCTCTGCGATGACACTGATGCCAAGCTGTATGGGTCCTAATGCCCTTCCCTTGGACAACATTGGTAGCGTGGAGAGGGGAGACTTGCAGCTCGGGCAACTGCCGGTCTCCCATACAACCCTGCCCAGGGCCTGGAAACTTTCCAAGGCACAAATCCATGGTCTCTCGAGCCTAACGGATGCCTACACATGTATATAATGAAATGACAATAAACTTGACTGGACTTGTCTTGAGGGGCAAAAGGCACTTGGGACTAGTTGACTAACTGGGTAGGCACATTGGTTGAAGTCCGAAGGACCGTATCCGTGCTGTAGTTTTCTGTTATTCAGCTGTTTTCTAGAATCCGGTTCCATGTACCTTTTGAGTGCTTTGTCTGTGATTCCCCATTTGAGGCTTTTCAGTGGTCAGTGTTGACGTTGAGTCCCAGCTGTCTACGTGATACACAATCTAGTCCGTGAGCCAGGACAGAGCAAGCTGCCACTCACGCAGCCGATGAATCCAAAGGAAGGGCAGAGACCGACACAGTTTGGCACCAGCAGCGTCGCAGGAGCTGCCAGTCAATGTTGACTTCACCGTAGGACTGCCTTAGGGATCCAGCTCCAGACGTTTCCTTGGAGTTTAATCCCGAAGCCTTCCTCGTGGGCGGGTAGAGGCACGAAGTAGCAGAGGTTTTGGATCAGAGTTGCCAACTAGATGAGCTGCCAACTATGAGCCCCATCCTCCCGAAGTGACTGGTTTTAAGGCACCAGGAACCCCCTCCTCTTGTCAGTAGAAACGGTTCTGCCGGGCTTAGTAGCTAAGCCGCATGTAAAGGCCAGGAGCTGGACTTGGCTGTCAGAGGCTAAAGTTCAAAGTAAACTTTATTATCAGAGTACGTACAGTACACGTCACCCACAGAGAACCCCGAGATTCCCTTTCCTGTGAACGTACTCAGCAAATCTATAAAATAATACATGGAAACAGGATCGACGAAAGACCAAGTAGATCACAGAAGACAACAAATTGCAAATATAGATAAATAGCAATAAATAACGAGAGCATAAAATAACAAGATAAAGAGTCCTTAAGGTGAGATCACTGGCTGTGTGAACATCTCAATAGATGAGTGTAGCTGTCCTCTTTTGTTCACAAGCCTGATGGTTGAGGGTAGTAACTGTCCTTAAACACCTGGGGGTGCGAGTCCTGAGGCTCCTGTACCTTCCACCTGATGGCAGCAGTGAGAAAAGAACATGGCCTGGTGGGTGGAGAGGATCTTTGATGGATGCTGCTTTCCTATGGCAGCGTTTCATGTAGATGTGCTCAGCGGTTGGGAGGGCTTTACCTGTGATGGACTGGGTCGAATCTACTACACTTTGCTGGACTTTCCACTCAAAGGCATTGGTGTTCCCAGACCAGGCCATAACGCAGCCAGTCAGCACACTTTCCAGCACGCATCTATAGAAGTTTGTCAAAGTTTATGATGACATGCTGAATCTCCGTAGACTCCTAAGGAAGTAGAGGCACTGTTGTGCTTTCTTTGAAATTACATTTATATGAGATGCACTATTAGAGTCCCACGCCATTGAGAGCTTTTAACTCAGGCAACCTGTTCATGTTTTATACCTTCACAATATGGTCCCGGCCCAAGAATCCCCTCGTAACAAGTGTCTATACCAAATTTTGAACCATTTAGAATGTATAAATAGCCTATCTGACATTAATAAATGGGTGATTAGTCCTTCATTAATGTTTCAAAGATCTAAAATCCATTTCAATAGATACGGGTCAAATTTGACCCAGAACAGCCTCAATGTACAAAAATTTGTAGCACCTGTACAAAAATATAACATTTTAAAATATTTTCATTTTTGTGTATTTTGGGTTGCTTTAGGAAAAGTCATCAAATTTCGGCAAAAAGTGGCATTTAGGGTGTTTTTACTGCTGTCAAATGTCAAAACGGGTCAAATTTGACCCGAACAGTATATAAGGGTTAAGAAATAGCTAAAGCTCATCTCAACTATCCCCACTAACCCCACTCCCACCGGCTATGACAACCTTAAGGAATCTGTGGAGGCTACATGGTCATGCAAAACTCTCTTTTATTCATTGTATCCCAATTTCAAATTTGTGAATTCAGTAGTCAAATTTCAGCTTTATCTTAGATCTACCAACAGGCAGTGAAAAAAGCCTGACTTTTATCCAACGAGTACGTCAACTGATACCGTGCTTGCATTTGGATTTAAACTACATATTCAGGTACATAGCCTGTATGATGTCTGTGTTTGAGTTCCTTGGAGTGAAGGTGATCAAGAACTGACCTGATACAAGATCATGAAAGGCATAGATAGGGTAGATTTGGAGAGTCCTTGAGTGGTCCACCTTGAAGCCTATGAGCACATCTACGTGGAGTGCTATCGCAGGAAAGTAGCATCCACCATCAGGGACCCCCACCACCTAGGCCATGCTCTCTTCTCACCGCTGTCATCAAGAAGAAGGTATAGGGGCCTTAGGACTCGCACCATCAGGTTCAGCAACAGTTATTACCCCTCAACCAGCAGGCCCTTGAACCAGAGGGGGTAACTTCACTCAACTTCACTTGCTCTGTCACTGAACTGTTCCCACAACCTATGGACTCATTTTCAAGGACTCTTCATCTCATGTTCCCTACATTTATTGCATATTTATTTATTTATTATTTATTTTTATTATTTCTTTTTCTCTTTTGTTTTTGCACATTGGTTGGTCGTCCGTCCTGTTGGGTGTGGTCTTTCATTGATTCTATTAAAGTTTTTGGATTTACTGAGTATGCCTGCAAGGAAACAAATCTCAAGGTTATATATCGTGACATTGATAACAAAATTACATTGAACCTTTATCCTTGAAGCCCCTTTCACAGAGAACTAAGACACAATTGTTAATTAAGCCAAGGCTTGCCTCCTTTCTTGACCTAGGTCAAAGTTACAGGAGTCTATTTTGGTGGGTGTACTTGCAGGAAAGATAATCCAAACTTTGAAGCTTACATCAAACAAGGAGCATTTACTCTGCTTACAGGGTCGATTGATATATTAGCCATCAGCCAGGTGTGGTGTGCTGAGAATCCGGGTATGTCTAATTGCATAACTGATTAGTGAGTCTTCTTGTGAAGTCCCTTGGGCTGAGGACGCTGTGCTTCCATTACGCTTCTGTTTGCTCTGTGCTGATTAATGAGGTGTCTGTGGGATCCCCAGGTTCTATGACAGGTTACGCCGGTGGTTGGACTGTGGCACATTCTTTCTGTTGTATTTGCCAGAGACTCGAGCTGCTCGGAAAACCTTTGGATGTTTCCCAGCTAGACTGAGCAACCCTGAGCCAAGGATTCCTATGAGTGAGTCCAGAACACTGTTGTTCCTAAGCTGCACAGCCCCGCAATAACGGAAATGTTCCTGCGCACGTAGCCTTTGCTGTCGAGACAGACCAGAAAAAAAGTTTACAGAACGTGAAAGATTTTCTTTGTTGTACCTTATACCTTCAATTAATAATCAAAATCAAAGTATATGATTTTTCAATTTTCATTCTAAATATTCATAGCATGCACGTTACACAAAAACACATTTAAAGTGCCGTACATTTATCAGGCTGTGTAAAAACTCAGAGCAATGGTTCATCCAAGCAGCTGTAAAAAAAATCAGAGGGAACTTTGATCAGGGAGCTATCAATTTTCAAGGAAGCTTTAAGGACACCTGGATGCAATTTTATTTTTGTTTTGGAATCTGGTGTGCAACATCTGGACAATTATGGTTTATTTTACGATCTGGTTGAGGACTATCGAAGGCTTGATACTGGGATTACTAGACTGATTTAGGAATCAGTCCATTTAGGAATCGGATGGCAGAGGGGAAGAAGCTGTTCCTGAATCACTGAGTGTGTGCCTTCAGGCTTCTGTACCTCCTACCTGATGGTAACAGTGAGAAAAGGGCATGCCCTGGGTGCTGGAGGTCCTTAATAATGGACACTGCCTGTCTGAGACACTGCTCCATGAAGATATCCTGGGTACTTTGTAGGCTAGTGCCCAAGATGGAGCTGACTAGACTTGCAATCCTCTGCAGGTCCTGTGCAGTAGCTCCCCAGCCGCCCTCCATACCAGGCAGTGATGCAGCCTGTCAGAATGCTCTCCACGGTACAACTATAGAAGGTTTTTGAGTGTATTTGTTGACATGCCAAATCTCTTCAAACTCCTAATAAAGTATAGCCGCTGTCTTGCCTTCTTTATAACTACATCAATATATTGGGACCAGGTTAGATCCTCAGAGATCTTGACACCCAGGAACTTGAAGCTGCTCACTCTCTCCACTGCTGATCCCTCTGTGAGGATTGGTATGTGTTCCTTCGTCTTACTCTTCCTGAAGTCCACAATCAGCTCTTTCGTCTTACTGACGTTGAGTGCCAGGTTGTTGCTGTGACACCACTCCACTGGTTGGCATATCTCACTCCTGTACACCCTCTCGTCTCCACCTGAGATTCCACCAACAATGATTGTATCGTCAGCAAATTCATAGATGGTATTTGAGCTATGCCCAGCCACACAGTCATGTGTATATAGAGAGTAGAGCAGTGGGCTAAGCACACACCCCTGAGATGATTTGCAGAGGGAGGTACGAGGACACAGGTTCTGCAACTTCTCAATCAGGATTGTATGAAATGCTGAGCTATAGTCAATGAACAGCATCCTGACATTGGTGTTTGTGTTGTCCAGGTGGTCTAAAGCCATGTGGAGAGCCAGTGAGATTGCATCTGCTGTTGTCCTATTGTGGCGATGGGCAAATTGCAATGGGTCCAGGTCCTTGCTGAGGCAGGAGTTCAGTCTAGTCATGACCAACCTCTCAAAGCATTTTATCACTGTCGATGTGAGTGCTACCGGGCGATAGTCATTTAGGCAGCTCACATTATTCTCCCTGGCACTGGTATAATTGTTGCCTTTTTGAAGCAAGTGGGAACTTCTGCCCATAGCACTGAGAGGTTGACAATGTCCTTGAATACTCCTGCTAGCTGGTTGCCACAGGTTTTCAGAGCCTCATCGGGTACTCCATCGGGACCTTCCACTTTGCGAGGGTTCACTCTCTTTAAAGACAGCCTCTGTGACAGAGATCACAGGGTCATCAGGTGCAGCAGGGATCTTCACAGCTGTAATGGTATTCTCCCTTTCATAGTGGGCATCGAAGGTGTTGAGTCATCTGGTAGTGAAGCATCGCTGCCATTCATGCTATTGGGTTTCGATTTGTAGGAAGTAATGTCCTGCAAACTCTGCCAGAGATGCCGTGCATCTGATGTCACCTCCAATCTCGTTCGATATTGTCTCTTCACCCTTGAAATAGCCCTCTGCAAATCGCCCTAGAAAAAAGCCCTCCTGGCACTAATCCTTGTAAGCAGGACAAGTGCTACACCTGCCCTTACACTTCCTCCCTCACCGCCATTCAGGGCCCCAGACAGTCCTTCCAGGTGAGGCTGGTGTGGTATACTGTGTCCGGTGCTCCCGGTGTGGCCTTTTATATATTGGTGAGACCCAACACAGACTGGGAGACCGTTTCGCTGAACACCTACACTCTGTCCGCCAGAGAAAGCAGGATCTCCCAGTGGCCACGCATTTTAATTCCATGTCCCGTTCCCTTTCTGATATGTCTACCCATGGCCTCCTCTACTGTCAAGATGAAGCCACACTCAGGTTGGAGGAACAACATCTTATATTCTGTCTGGGTAGCCTCCAACCTGATGGCATGAACATTGATTTCTCTAACTTCCGTTAATGACCCTCCTCCCCTTCTTACCCCATCCCTGATTTATTTATTTCTCCCCCTTTTTTTTCTCTCTCTCTACCCATCACTCTGCTTGTTCTCCACCTCCCTCTGGTGCTCCCCTCCCCCTGTTCTTTCTCCCTAAGCCTCCCATCCCACGATCCTTTCCCTTCTCCAGCTCTGTATCCCTTTCACCAATCACCTTTCCAGCTCTTGGCTTCATCCCACCCCCTCCGGTCTTCTCCTATCATTTTGCATTTCCCCCTCCCCCCACTACTTTCAAATCTCTTACTATCTCTCCTTTCAGTTAGTCCTGACGAAGGGTCTCGGCCCGAAACGTCGACTGTACTTCTCCCTATAGATGCTGTCTGGCCTGCTGTGTTCCACCAGCATTTTGTGTGTGTTGCTTGAATTTTCAGCATCTGCAGATTTCCTCGTCTCCGCAAATCGTACCTGGTTTCTGGTACAGGCCTGGGTTGCCAGAATTGAATGCCACAGATCTAGCCTTCAGCAGGCGACGTACCTCCTGGTTCATCCACAGCTTTTGGTTTGGGAATGTACAGTAAGTCTTTGTAGACACACACTCATCCACACAGGTTTTAATGAGGTCAGTAACAACTGCAGCATACTCATCCAGGTTCGAAGATGAATACAGTCCAGTCCTGCAGGTGCTCTTGTGCTTCCCTTGTCCATACCTACTTGGTCCTCACTGCTGGTGCTGCAGTCTTCAGTCTCTGCCTGTACTCATGGAGTGGAAGTACAGCCAGGTGATCAGAGTTCCTGAAGTGAGGGCGTGGAATAGCACGGTAGGCATTCTTGATGGTGATGTAACAATGGTCCAGCGTGTTGTTTCCTCTGGTATTGCAAGGGATCTGTTGATGGTAATTGCTTAGTGATCTTTTCAGACTAAAATCCCCCAAAACGATGGTGAAGGTGTTAGGGTGCGCTACTTTGTGCATGTTGATCCCATTGCTCAAATCATCTGAAGCCCGATTGACATTGGCCTGAGATAGAATGTAAACTGCTACCAAAACGACCCCAGGGAACTCCCGTGGGAGGTAAAAAGGACAGCACTTTACTGCTAGATAATCCAGGTCTGGTGAGCAGAATTGGGACAGCACTGGTATATTCGTGCACTAAGAAGAGTCGATCATGAGGCATACTCCTCCACCTCTGCTTTTGAGAGACTCTATACATCTATCCTGACGATGTATAGTGAACCTGTCGATCTGAATCGCCGCATCCGGTACGGAAGGGGTTAACCAGGATTCCGTGAAACAAGGACACACGTGGTCCTAATGTCCCTCTGATTCAGCACACTAGCTCTGAGATCATTGATTTTATTCACCGGAGACTGCACGTTTGCCAGCAAGGTAGTCGGTATAGGGAGTTTAAAACCCTATTTCCTTAAACGCACTTGTCACCCCGCTCTGCACTCACGCTTCATAGAAACATAGAAACAGGTGCAGGAGTAGGCCATTCGGCCCTTCGAGCCTGCACCGCCATTCAGTATGACCATGGCTGATCATCCAACTCAGAACCCTGTACCTGCTTTCTCTCCATACCCTCTGATCCCTTTAGCCACAAGGGCCGTATCTAACTTCCTCTTAAATATAGCCAATGAACCAGCCTCAACTGTTTCCTGTGGCAGAGAATTCCACAGATTCACCACTCCCTGTATGAAGAAGTTTTTCCTCATCTCGGTCCTAAAAGGCTTCCCCTTTATCCTTAAACTGTGACTCCTCGCTCTGGACTTCCCCAACATCAGAAACAATCTTCCTGCATCTAGCCTGTCCAATCCCTTTAGAATTTTATACGTTTCAATAAGATCCCCCCTCAATCTTCTAAATTCCAGTGAGTGTAAGCCTAGTCGATCCAGTCTTTCTTCATATGAAAGTCCCAGGAATCAATCTGGTGAACCTTCTCTGTACTTCCTCTATGGCAAGAATGTCTTTCCTCAGATTAGGGGACCAAAACTGCACACAATATTCTAGGTGCGGTCTCACCAAGGCTTTGTACAACTGCAATAGAACCTCCCTGCCCCTGTACTCAAATCCTTTTGCTATGAATGCCAACATACCATTCGCCTTTTTCACCTTTTTCACTTTTTCACTTTTTTTTCTCTTTTTTTTTCTTCCTCCGAGGTGAGGGCTTCGGTCCACAATCGGTGTGGTTTCCGTCAATTTTAAGCAGCGATAGTTTGTTTAAATGCATTAAGACATAACTTTGTTGACTGGACTGACCTTGGAAGCAGTCGTGCTTTATAACTGTATCAGGCTGAAACGGGAATATTTAATGGTATTCACTGCTGCTGATTCTGATTATAGGAGAAAGAAAAAGCTGTATGCAATTTGGCTTCTCAAGCCCGTTCCGTCATTTAAAGATCAACTTTATTTGTCACATGTACTGTACGTTGAAACATCGAAACATACGGTGACATGTCCCATTTGCGTCAATGACCATCACAGTGCGAGGAGGTGCTGGAGGCAGCCCGCGGGCATTGCCACGTGTCTGGCGCCAGCACAGAATGGCCACAACTTGCCAACTCACCTGTACGTCTCTGGAAAGCTGGAGGGCCCGGAGCAAACCCACGTGGTCGTGAGAAGGACATACAAACTCCTTTGCGGACGGCATCGGGAATTGAACCCCAAACATCGATCGCTGGCACTGTAACAGTTTCTTCCCCCAAGCTATCAGACTCCTCAATACCCAGAGCCTGGACTGGCACCTTACTGCCCTATTGTCCTGTTTATTATTTATTGTAATGCCTGCACTGTTTTGTGCACTTTATGCAGTCCTGGGTAGGCCTGTAGTCTAGTGTAGTTTTTTTTTTGTTTTTTACGTAGTTCAGTATCCTTTTTGTACTGTGTCATGTAACACCACGGTCCGGAAAAACATTGTCTCATTTTTACTGTGCACTGTACCAGCAGTTATGGTCGAAATGACAATAAAAGTGACTTGACTTGACTAAAGCCGCACTAACCACAATGCTACGCATGCCGTCTTAATCTTCAAATCCTCAAATCTTTTCCTCCATAACCTTTGACACTTTATTGATTAAAGCATTGAACATGATCAAGGATTTAGCCTCCTCCACAACTTTCTGGAGCAAGGAAGTCCGATGATTTAAAACCCTCAAGGTAAGAATTTCTTCCTCAATGGACACACTTTGATATTGAGACTGTGCCCTGTATTCCCAGCATCTACCCTAAGAGTCCCCTAAGAGTCTTCTAATTTTCAATAAAGAACTCAGCGGGTCAGGCAGCATCTGTGGAGAGAAAGGAACTGTCAGCGTTTCAGGTCAGACCTCTTTATCAGGATTGCATGCAGGGAGGGCAGATAGCCAGGACCAAGAGGGACGTGGAACAAGAATCCAAGGTAACTGGTGGACGCAAGTTGAGCTAGATCAGGAAATGGAGGGGTGACGCTGGACACAGAGAGTGGATGGAGGCAGTGAATAAAAAGAAGAGGCAGATGGAGCAAAGTAGGAGAGGCAAGGTTAAACGTGAAGAAGTTGCCGAATGGGTGATAACAGCAACACAAAGGAAGGCTAGGTTTTGATAGGTCAGGAGGGTGATCGGGGGGAGCCCTTAGGGGGAAGACGAATGGCAGATGGAACCACAACCAGATTGGTGGGAGAGAGGAATCCTGAGTGTGGATTGTGTGTGCAGGGCCATGGGTGATGAGCAGCAAGAGGCACGGTATGAGAAAGGGGAGAAAACAAGAGTTAGCGATAGGGGAAAACCCTCCAGAGGGGAGGATTACCTACATCTGGAAAACTCAATGTTCACTTGACCATAATACCATAAGGCAGAGGAGCAGAATTAGGCCTATTGGCTAATCAGGTCTGCTCCACCATTCCATCGTGGCCGATTTATTTTCCCTCTCAACCCCATTCTCCTGTCTTCTCCCTGTAACCTTTGGTAACCTATCAACCTCCACTTTAAATAACTTGGCATTCACAGCTGTTTGTGGCAATGAATTCCACAGATTCACTACCCTCTGGCTAAAGAAATTCCCTCTCTTTTTTCTAAATGGACATCCCTCTATTCCGAGGCTGTGCCCTTTGGCCCTAGACTCCCCATCTCTAGGAAACTTCCTCGCAGCATGCATCTTGTCTAGGCTTTTCAATATTTGATAGGTTGTAATGAGATCCCCCTCATTCTTCTAAGCTCCAGCGAGTTCAGACTTAGAGCCTTCAAAGGGTCCTCATACTTGCCTTCCCAGGACCGTTCTCCTGAACCTGTTCTGGACCCTCTCCAATGCCAGCACATCTTTTCTTAGATAAAGGACCCAAAACTCCTCACAACACTCAAGTGCAGTCCGCCAATGTCTTGTAAAACCTCAGCAATCATCCTTGTTTTTATATTCTAGTCCTCTTGAAATGAATGCTAACATTGCCTTTCCCTTCCTTACCACTGACTCAACCTTCAAGTTAACCTTTAGGAGCCCTGCACAAGGACTCCCAATTCCCTTTGCATTTCTGATTTTGAATTTTCTCCCCATTTAGAAAATACTTTACTCCTTTATTCCCCCTACAAAAGTGCATGACCATACAATTCCCTGCACCATATTCCCTCTGCTATTTGTTTGTCCATTCTCCCAATCTGTCCAAGTCCTTCTGCGGACTTTCTGCTTCCATAAGACTACCTGCCCCTCCAACTATCTTTATATCGTCTGCAAATCTGGCCATAATGTCATTAATTCTGTTGTCCAAATTATTCACATACAACATGAAAAGAAGTGGTCCCAATACTGACTCCTGCAAACACCACTTGTCATCGACAGACGACCATAAAAGGCCCCCTTTATTCCCAAACGATGCCTCTTGCCAGTCAGCCAATTGAATATACGTGCTAGTATCTTTCCTGTAGTATGATGGACTCTATCCTGTTAATCTCATAATGTATGGCACCTTGTCAAAGGCCTTCTGAAAATCCAAGTTATCAACAGCCACCGATTTGCCTTTGTCTATCCTGCCTGTTATTTCCTCAAAGAACTCTAACTGATTTGTCAGGCAACTTTTCCCTATAAGAAAACCATGAACCTATTTTTTCAAGCGCCTCCAAGTATCCCCGAAATCTCATCTTTAATCATGTACTTCAATATCTTCCCAACCACTGAAGTCAGGCTAACTGGCCTATAAATTCCTTTCTTTTTCCTCCCTCCCTCCTTAAAGACTGGAATGATATTTACAATTTTCCAGTCCTCTGGAACCTTTCCAGGATCTAGTGGTTCTTGACAGATCATTCATGTCTCCACAGTCACCTCCTTCGGAACCCTGGGGTGTAGCTGTGGTGAACTACATATACCTGTCTGCACACGCCCCTCTGCTGACTGCTCCTGTGGCTCCTTCCACAGACCCCTGGATAAAGGCGGTTGGAGGCACTGCTCCTCCCTCAGTCTCCAAGATGTCGTGGTCTCTTGCAGCTAATAAAAGCCTATCGTTCGCCTCCCGCCTCCGAGAGTTATTGATGGTGCATCAGTAGCCCATCTGGAACAGCTGGCGTATTTACATGCAGACCTCTCAGCTTCTCAAGCAATGGTAACTACACTCACTTCTGCCCCCTCCCCCCCCGACACTCTCAAATTTCTGGCACACTGCTAGTGTCTTCCACAGTGAAGACAGATGCAAAATTAAGTTCGTCTGCATTTCTTTGTCCCTAATACTACCTCTCTAGCGGTCCATTCTCACCTCTCTTTTATTCTTCATGTACCTGAAAACTCTTTTGGTATCATCTTTGATATGTTTGGCTAGCTTACCGTATTTCCTTTCTTTCTCTTCTTGTGGCTTTTTATTGCCTTCTGTTGGTTTTTAAAAGTTTCTCAATCTTCTAACTTCCCTCTAATTTTTGCTTTATTAGATGCCCTCTCTTTTGCTTGTACGCTGTCTTTGACTTCCTTTAGTTCCGCTAGTTTGTGTTACACTTCACCCTGGCAGTAACTATTTATTTCAATATTTCCTCATTAGACAATCCCTTCTTAATTAGGATCAGCCTGACAAAACAATCAGATTCAGGAACTTGGAGGTTCAGAGTAACACACACAAAATGCTGGAGGAATTCAGCAGGTCAGGCAGCATCTATGGAAATGAATAGAGAGACGACATTTAGGGGTTGAGACCCTTCTTCAGGACTGACGGGGGGTGGGGAGGGGGGAGACTCCAGAATAAAGAGTGGAGGGAGGGGAAGGAGGATAGTTGGGCTTGTTTTCTTTGGAGTGATGGTGACTGAGAACTGACCTGATAGAGTGTATAAGGTTATGAAAGACATAGTCAGGGTAGATAGTCAAAATCTTTCTCCTCTACTAGGTATGTCAAAAAGCAATAGGTTTGCACATCGGTTGTTTGTCAGTCTTTATCAATATATAGTTTAAAAAAAATTCTATTGTATTTATTTCCCTGTAAATGTCTGCGAGAAGATGAATCTCAAAGTATTCACATATACGTACTTTGATAATAATTTCTACTTTGACTTTTGACTTTGAGAGAAAAAAAGTTTTATAGAGCATCTGAGGGGTAATTTTGTTTTACAGAGAGGCGGTGGTGGAATCAGACACAATTACAATATTTCAAGCTCATGTTTAATTATTATTCAACCATACATAAATATAACCAAACATAACATTGTTCCTCCAGGATCAAGATGCAAAACACAGAGCACAAATAGCACATATGGTTACGATTTCAGAAAAACATACAAGCCACAAAGAAAAAAATATATAGCGCAAGTCCCTGAGTGGCATGACTGCTGGTTGGCTAGTTGTCCTGTCCAGCTTGTTCTTTCTCGAAGGGCAGTATCGATTGGAGGGACCAGTCCCCAACCCAGCGCACCCCACAGAGGGTCTTTCACAGTGCTTCTCCTAGCCAGCTGCAACAGGCGATCCCGCACAGCCGAGGCTACACAGTTCCCCTACCGTCGGTCTCTACGATGAGCCACTACTCTATGTTACCGATGTCCAGCAGGGTCTTGCAATTGCAATGAAAACATCCAAGACACCAAGAACTTGCGCCTCTGCGCTACCCAACATGACACTGGACACGTCCAGGTGACAGTACACAGCAAGTCCATCTCTATTGAGCAACCTGCTGATGGGATAGTTCTGGAGTCCTTGATGCTCTTAGTATCCAGCAGTGACTTATGATCGTAAGAAAGACATACAAGAGGAACAAATACACCTTTGATTGGACTTGGAGTGGCTGCTATGTCTGAGCGTGCCAGCATCTTACCAGCAATGAGTAAGAAGCATTTAGATGAACAATGAAGCATAGAAGCGTACTGTTGTAATCAGGGCAAATTGGATCATTGTTGGTGGAAAATAAAGCTGGGCTCCAAGCCCCATGATTCATCACAAAGACATCCTCAATTTGCAATGGTCACATGACTGAAGTTGCAGGAAGCCACGAAAGCAGACCCAGCTAAAGTGAACTGGAAAACTACATGCAAGTATCATCAATCAAGATACAGTGTCAGTTGCTTAAGAGAATCTTTCAAAATACATGGAAAAGATACATTTTAATGCTGAGGAAACTGGTGGAGCTGGGTGCTGACAACTCTTCACATCCTGGTTGATTTCATCGTTGAGCAAGGTTTACTGATCTGGGGTCCATGGACCCCCCAGTTAATGATAAGGGTCCATGGCATAAAAAAGGTTGGGAACCCCTGTGCCAGGATCTTGACAGAAAGGAGTGATGACATAGTTGACCCACTGGTTTTAATTTTCCTGTATTTCCCAGATTCATGGAAAGCTACATTACATTAGAAAATTCCAAAAACAAACAACACCCTGAGTTAAAAAGGAAGGGAAACAGAGATTCCTTGCATTTGTTATAAGGAAAATGTTAGACTATCTCAGAGTTTCAGAAGGCATATTTAAGATGCTGTATTAATGTTTATTATAGAAAATAGAAAGTTCATATTACAAGCTATGATATTGGCATATTGTTCTACCTGACAGAGAGAACCAATGTCTGGCCAACTTCTGCGCTCAGCCAGATTGAGAGGATCGGGGTATTGATGAAAAAGGTGGGGGATGGGCCATTGTTCAGCTCACCCCTCTGCAGGGTTTTTCACCTCAGTGCCAGGTTGACTCTGCAGCTGTGGCCTACAATCATCGGTACTTGCCTCAGTGTTGAACTGGCTCCGTGGCTAGGGCTTACAGCCATCAGGCTACTGGACTGGTATCATTCACCTCAGCACCGGACTGACTCTGTGGCCATGGACTCACCTTCAGGGACCCTCTGGTTCGTGTTTACTTATTTGTTTGCACGATTTGTTCTTTTTTTCACACATTGGGTATTTGAGAGTTTATGTTATGTGGCTTTTTTAAAATGGGTTCCATTGTGATTCTTTGTTTTGTGGCTGCCTGCAAGAAGACAAGGCTCAAGGTTGTATACTGTATACACACTTCAATAATAAATGTACTTTGAGTAAACATATACAGGTCTTCAGCTTGGTAAGATCTATCTGGTGGCGTTCTACAGAGATCAGTGTAGGTACCTCAATGGTTTACAATTTGTATAAACAACTGGAAAGAAACACAGAGGTATGCTTACTAAATGTATTGATGATACAAAAATAAATAGAAAATTAACTTGTGAAGGAGCACATTTACACAAAGCACATCTATATGGTGTGCTGTCGCAGGAAAGCAGCAGCCATTATCAAAGATCCCCACCATCTAAGCTATACGCTCTCCTTGCTGCTGCGAGCTTGAAGGAGGTACAGGAGGCTCTGGAACCAGAGGGGATAACTTCACTTGCCCCATCACTGATCTGTTCTCACAATCAATGGACTCATATTCAAGGACTCTTCATTTCACGTTCTTGATATTTATTTACTTATTATTATCTTTTTTTTTTCTCAGTCAAGCTGATAAAACCTGAGGTACGGGCATACCCAAGCACACTAATTTGTCAATTGCTAGGAACTTTGGTGCTGTTCTAGAGGTGGCTTTCTGGATTTACATAAACATTGCTGTGCAAGCCTAAGTATTTAATGCTGTTGTCTAGTCACTTTCGGATGATACCAGTTGCCGATATTACTATTGGGACAATGGATACCCTGTTCATGTTCCATAGTCTTTCAATTTCCTCTTTAATTCACATATTTCTGGTGCTCTTCACTTATTGATTTTTGTATGTTATGTGTGTCTATTATCAATATATTATTATTATTATTTCTATTTTTTCCTTCTTCTTGTACTTGCACAGTTTGTTGTCTTTTGCACACTAGTTGCCTGCCCTGTTGGTGTGGGCTTTCAATGATTCTATTATGATTATTGTGTATGCCCGCAAGAAGAGGGTTGCATATGGTGACATGTATATACTTTGATAATACATTTACTTGGAACTTTTACGTTACCAGAGGATACAGGGAGGATAAAGATCTCAAACTAAAGTATATTATAGGAAAATATTACCTAATTTAGTAGAAAAAAAAGTGTAGTACCCAATCATGAGAAAATGCAAAGCTCTGAGATGCAAAGAGATCTGGGTGTCCTAGTGTACGATTTGTAGAAGCTGAATATACAGATACTACAAATAATAAGAAAAGATAACATTTGGTTTTTTTTTGATTGGCAACTTAATACTTCCCAATTCAGGTTCTAATGAGTACACTTATTGGCACACTTACAAGACAAATTTGCTTTGATTGTATAGTGCTTTATTCCTTGTAACTCTTAACTAGAATGTCTTTTTATGATTTATAAGCTTGAGGGCACCCAGAACCTAACTGCCCTTGTTCTAACTCATACATAGAACATAAAACAGCAAAGGTCAGTAAAACCCCTTCAGTCCACAATGCTGTGCTGATCAAGATAAACCTCAAAGATTAATCTAACCCTTCCCTCTTACACTGACCATAAACCTCCATTTTTTAATATCCATTTGCCTATCCGTGTGTCCTTTAACTATCCCTGTTATGCCCTGGCAGTGCTTGGCGAAAAATACCATCTGTTATAGCAACACCTGAATGCTTGACAAATCTTATCACTCTTCCTCTGCACTTGTGTAGCCAGTTACACCTTTCAATCAGTTTCCCTCTAGACAAACTTTTGGATATTTACTTATAAATCTCTTTACGCAGCTGGTGTTTGCAACCCCAACTCTTGAAACACCCAGGTGTTCTTTGTTATATCAAAGGCAAGATAATTGTAACCGAATGTTAGAAAGTTGTTAAGCAAATCTAAGTTTCTTTTATTAAAGTGTATTGTGCATCTATGCAAGGTATTTTCAGCTGGTAACATTGGACAACAAATTCTTTCAAAAGTGTTGCAGATTCAGAAAGTTCTTTTGTTTATGATAGACTATTTAAATCTGAACACAAATATAATTTCAGATGACTTGTATCATGAAGAATTTCAGAGAAACAAGAAATTAACTTTTATTGAAGACAATGCGTTTAATTGCATAATGGTGCTGATGCTTTGCAATAGTTCAACTAAGCTAAAATTATTTTGTTGATGATTTTCATACACACTCAGTGTCTGAGGCTTCTCACTTAAATGTCCAACAATAATCAGCCAGCAATGATGGATTCCAGTTGCCCTGACACCATTTCTCCACAACCGCAATGTCCTGGTGAAACTTTTCACCATGCTTATCGTTGACAGCACCAAGATTTGCAGGGAAGAATGCAGAAAATGAATATTTAGTGACATTTTGCACTTGATGGTTTTGTATGCTGGAAGCATGTTGCCAACCAGCTGCACGTAGTTTGGTGCTCTGTAGTTACCAAGAAAATTTTCAACAACGTCCTTGAATGCCTTTCATGTGATTTTCTCCGGTCCCACTAGAAATTCTTCGAATTGCCTGTCATTGATGACCTGTTTGATTTGTGGACCAACTTCCTTAATCTTGGCTTCAGTTATTCTGACTTGAATTATGAATTGAAATAATAAATTTTGAAAAAATGGCGCGTGCTAGTGGAATTTCACAGCAATTTTCATGATCAGCAAAATTCATAAGGTACACCCAAAAATATCAGGAAGCAAAATCTTTGTTGTCCAGTGTAATATATGGTTGAAGCGATTCAGATTCATCTATTTATCATACTTGCTTCAAAACATAGAGCGAAATGTATTGTTTGCATTTACAACCAACACAACCTGTGTATTTGCAGGGGCCAGCCCCCACGAGTCACCACACGTGCTCCTGCCATGTTTTGGCCAAACCTATAGGCAGCTAATTTTATTATATAAATGACCAAATTCTTAAAGGTTTAAAGGATGTTGGGGCACTGTAGTCGCTGAGAAGGCACAACAGTAGCATAGCAGTAGTGCAACACTTTTACATCTCAGGGTATCGAAGTTCAGAGTTCAATTCCAACATCCCCGTAAGAACGTTTGTGTGGTCTTCCCATGTGCATGTGGGTTTCCCCTAGGTGCTCTGGTTTCCTCCCACAGTCCAAAGAAGTACTGGTTACTTGGTTAATTAGTCATTGTAAATTGTCCTGCGATTAGGTAAGGGTTAAATAGGTGTGGTTTGTCAGGCCAGAGGGGCCTGTTCTGCACTAAATAAATACATAATACCATGTACTTGTGGAAATGAGTAAATGGTGGAAGGAGCGCATCATCTGACAAACTATGTACCTGATGGCCCTCTAAAGCAATTTCTGCCTTATCTGTAGAGGGGACAGTGATTTTCACATTGACTTCATCAATCACCTCAGAATCCATAGATTCAGAGTACAAGTAAGTCACCATCAATCCATAAGGAACACCGAAGAAAATTAGCTAACCCTTATACCTCAAACATTAGGAAATCTGCAGATGTTGGAAATTCAAACAACACGGAAATTCAATGTCCTGACGAAGGGTCTCAGCCCGAAACGTCGACAGTGCTTCTCCTTATAGATGCTGCCTGGCCTGCTGTGTTCCACCAGCATTTTGTGTGTGTTTTTTTAACCCTTATACCTATTGCTTACAAGAACTAAGCAAACGTTTAACCTGGACTATACACTCAGTGACGTACTTCCTGTACCTAATAAAGTACCCACTGTGTGTACGTTCATGGTCTTCTGCTGCTGTAGCCGATGGTTCAACATGTTGCAAGTTCAGTGATGCTCTTCCATATACCGCTATTGTAATGCATGCTTTTTTCAGAACCCATTGTCTTCCTGTCAGCTTGTCTGGCTATTCTCCTCCAACCTCTCTCATTATCGAGGCATTTTGCCTATGGAACAGCCGCTCACTGGATGTTTGTTATTTTTTACACCATTCCTCTGTAAACTCTAGAGACTGTTACGTGTGAAAATCCCAGGAGATCATACGTTTCTGAGATACTCAAACCACCCTGTCTGGTACCAATGATCATTCTACAGTCAAAGTCACTTAGACCACATTTCTTCCCCATTCCAAAGGTTGGTTTGAACAACTGAACCTCTTGACCATGTCTGCATGCTTTTATGCATTGAACTGCTGCCACATGATTGGCTGATTAGATATTTGCATTAATGATCAGCTGTACAGGTTTACCTCATAAAGAGTGTATACATTTTTGTTTAATAGCCAAAGCCAAATTCATGGTTTAATTGTACTAAAGCAAACAAAATCTAGGTCATGCATAATTTATTTTAAATTTAGTTTGAATTAAACTCCAGGATCTGCAATAGAAAAAGAATCTTGTTTTTGTCCATATCTTTCTCATTTTACTCACATTATGCCTCTTTTATAGCAGCCAGCTAACTTTTGCTGTTACCAGCTGCCCTTTAGCTCACTTACCTAGAACGTAAGGGCCTTTTAACAGCATCGAAGACACAACGCAGCTTATGCCCATGAGCACTTTCAATGAGACTGCGAAAGATTTGAGCGGGTAAATTGGTGTATTTTCCTACAGTGCCAGCTGCCACCTGGTGGAATGGAAAATATACAACACACACAAAATGCTGGTGGAACGCAGCAGGCCAGGCAGCATCTATAAGGAGAAGCACTGTCGACGTTTCGGGCCGAGACCCTTCGTCAGGACTAACTGATAGGAAAGATTGTAAGGGATTTGAAAGTAGGAGGGGGAGGGGAAAATGTGAAATGATAGGAGAAGACCGGAGGGGGTGGGATGAAGCTGAAAGCCGGACAGGTGATTGGCAAAAGGGATACAGAGCTGGAGAAGGGACAGGAGGCCTACGGAGAAAGAAAGGGGGAGGGGAGCACCAGAGGGAGATGGAGAACAGGCAGAGTGATGGGCAGAGAGAGAGAAAAAAAAACTAAATATATCAGGGATGGGGTAAGAAGAGGAAAATATACAGTAAGTCAGCTTGTTGCCAACAGAGAGTGTGATGGGACTAATTACTAAAGATTAAACATTAGTTTTATTCATCACAGGTCCATTGAAATGTCAAAATACACTGTACAGTGAAATATATTTTTTGTGTCAACCATCAACACAGTCCAAAATGTGCTGGAGGAAGCCCGCAAGTGTTACCATGCTTCTGGTGCCAACATAGTATGCCCACAACTCACTAACTTTAACCTGTAATCTTTGAACTGTGGGAAGAAATCAGAGAGCCCGGAGGAAACCCATACAAACTCCTTACAGATTGTGATGGGAATCGAACCTAAATCAAAGTTCAAAGTAAATTTATTATCGAAGTATATTTACTGTATGTCACCATATACATCCGAGATTTATTTTCAGCAAGTACACTCAAAAAATCCACAATAGAATAACAATCATAATATAATCAATGAATGACTGCATCAACTTGGCCATTCAACCAGAGTGCAAAAGAAAACAAACTGCAAAGACAAAAATAAAGAAATTATAATTAATAAATAAATAAGCAATAAATATTGGGAACATGAGATGAAGAGTTCTTGAAAGTGAGTCCATGTTCAGTGATGGGGCAAGTGAAGTTGGGTGAAGTTATCTCCTCTGGTTCAAGAGTCTGATGGTTGAGGGGTAATAACTGTTCCTGAAACTAGTACTGTAGTAGGATCCTGAGGCTCCTGTACCTTCTTCCTCATAGCAGCAACGAGAAGAGAGCATCCTTGTTGATGGGTACTGCTTTCCTGTGACAACGCTCCATGTAGATGTTCTCAATGATGGGGAGGGCTTGCCTGTAATGGACTGGTCCGTATCCACTGCTTTTTTCCACTATCCACTAGGATTTTCCATTCAAGGGCACTGGTGTTTCCATACCAAGCTGTGATGCAGCCAGTCAATATACTCTCCACCACACTTCATTTTTTAGATGTCATGCCAAATCTTCACAAACTCCTAAGGAAGTAGAGGCATTGCCATGCTTTCTTTGTAATTGCACTTATGTGCTGAGCCCAGGTTTTCTGAAATGATAACACCGAGGAAATTAAAGTAGCTGACCCTCTAACCGCTGATCCACCAATGAGGACTGGCTCAGGGACCTCTGGTTTCCTCCTTTAGAAGTCAATAATCAGCTCCTTGGTCTTGCTGACAATGAGTAAGAGGTTGTTGTTGTTGTGGCACCACTCAGCCAGATTTTCAGTCTCCCTCCGATATGCTGATTCATCACCACTTTTGATTTAGCCTATGACAGTGTTGTCATCAGCAAACTTGAAAATGACTTTGCAGCTGTGCTTAACCACAGTCATAAGTGTAAAGTGAGTAGAGCAGGGAGCTAAGCACACAGCTTCGTGGTGCACCTGTATTGTTGGATATTATGGAGGAGATGTTGCTAATCTGAATATACTGGGGTCTGCAAGTGAGGAAATCGAAGAACCAATTGCAAAAGGCGGTATTGAGGCTAACCATCTTCCATAGTATCTCTCTCTTTAATATCCTCTCTTCCTCATCTGGACCCATCCATCAGAGAAGAGGTACATGAGCCTGAAGAGCCACATTCTATGATTCAGGAATGGCTTCTACCCTTCCACCATCAAATTTCAATGCTCCATGAACACTACCTTGTTATTTTTACTTTGTACTTTGTCTATTTAATAGAATTTTCTGTTTTACTGCCAAACAAATTTCAAGTCATTTAAGTCAGTGATAATAAATTTGATTCTGATTCTCCCACCAGTCTCCTCTACCCTAGTGATGTTCTCCTTCAATAAAATTGTGCTCCAGTAGCCTGCTTCCTAAGTATAACTTTGTCCCTTAGTTACACTTTCCCTTTCCCACTCTCACTTTCAATTAACATTTTCTTGCACTCTTTCATATCTCTTTCTTTCACTTTTTCCATGTTTGTCTCTTCAATAATTGCTTGTGTTACGAACCCCGTAACTGGGTGTCTTACCAGCAAAGATAGGAGTAGCCGTTGAAGTCTGATACTATTTTTAACAGTATTTATTAGTAAAAATACACAAAAATAATATCAATGCAAATATACAGATAATATACGTCATCAATACTAAACCTAAAAGTGCGGGTATAATAATCATCAATAAGAAATAAGCTCTATCGTTGTCTAGGGGATAATGAATTGTCAAATGGAAATATAAAGTTCAGTTCCATTCATACAGGCTGCCGTTGTTGCTGATCACCGTGTGGCAATTGTTGGAGAGAGAGAGAGAGAGAAAAACTTGCTGACTTTCCTTGTTACGATCTTGATCCGTATCCGTCCTTTAGCTAGACCGTTCCGTGGAGGACTCGTCACCCAGGCAAGGATGGACACACACACAAGCCCCCCACCGGTCTCGTAGCGTCTCTCCTGGTGCGTCTGAGGGGTGTTCCCCGGACCCGACTTTTATCCCCACTCACGGGGTCTCAGATGTCAATCAGGTTGGGATGATGCAATCCCTCAACCAGACCACTCTGACTGCCCCCTGAGGGGTTTCAATGAATAGTACAGTACTCAATACACAATTCCTTCTCCAAGAGACAATAGCAGTAATCAATGGTTCCGTTCCGCTTTTGTTAGGAGACATTCCATTTTTTGTGTATTCCTGCGTTGTCAATAACTGCCTTTTCTGTTATCCTGCGTCTCTCTCTCTCTCTCTCTCTCTCTCTCTCTCTCTCTCTCTCTCTCTCTCATTACTGACAGGATGTGTATCTCTCTCATTTCCTGGGTATCAGACCCGAAATAATAGCGATCTTGCGATTCTCAAAAGGGGGGCGGGCATTGGCGATTCTGTACCCTTCTGTCCATCAGATTTGCTCCTCATTCGTAACATCCCCATCCTTCTAAGGATTTTTACCACAGGGAAAAATTAACTACTACAGAGTCTTACAGAATTTCAGAATCTAACACGATACAAAAGAGGTTTTTTTCACTACAGAGTAATACAGTTATACATTCAATTCAGCATCTAGATAAACAGTCAGCGAGCACATTATCACTTCCTTTAATATCTTAATATCTTGTACCTTAATAAATTCCTGTAGCATCAGACTCCAATTTAATAACCACTTATTTTTTTTTATTCCTTTTCTTCAGCAAAACAAAACTAGAGTTGTGATCTTAGCTTACGTGTATATTACAAAAGTTTATGCAAATACTAATCTTCATTTTACTTTCAAACTTAACAGTCAATCTTCCATGGTGTTGTCTTTATTATTTACATGCTTTGTCGAAATCCCTTAAAAACAGATCCTGTTATTTAAAGTGGCATTGTTCAACCTTCGCCCCTTTTCCAGTTAACTCTCACGTGGTTAGCTTGCTCACCAGTGTGGAATAGGCTTTTGCATGCTCCTTTCATAGGAGTTATTTTATCAACAATGTTTTCCAAACTTAGCCCATTTTCTGAACTTCCACACAATTCTTTATTTTTAAGCAAGTCATTAGTTTTATCTTCAGGACCCTTCATTCTATTAGTTTTTAGTTTAATATCTGCAAGCGATCCCTCTTTGTCCAAACAACATTTTAAATTCTGCCTCTTCACAGCACACCCTTGAATAACATTAGCGAGTGGGGCACCTTTACATTCCAAATCAAACTGTAATTGATTCACAGGCACCTTGTTAACAAGCCATTGTTCCTTCAGCCTGGTTACTGCTTCTGACACCAATCCAGACTTTAAACTTTCTTCATTCAACTTAGGAACTACATTTTTCCCTTCTCCTTCAATAATAATATCCACATCACCACCTTTTATCTCCTCACTAACTTTTAACACACCTTCGAACACAAACAACTGGGAATTCTCACTTCCCACTATTACCAAGATTAACCCTTTCTTCACTGAACCAAGTCCATCTGACCCACAAGGATTGCATTCCTTTTTAACTGAATCAGATACCTCAGACTTTTCCTGAGTTTCATTACTAGGTTCAGTACCATGTGCATCCACGTCTTGAACACACTCAGATGGGACCTCTGCCTCTTCCAGGCTTTCAATACCCGTCCCCTTTTCAAATTCTAAGTTCCCCTGATCCTCCCAGTTACTCTCTGGGCAACTCCCTTCCGGAGTAAACTCAACCCCGCGGGCTGAAACAACCTCATCTGCCAACCCAGCAGACTCCTTCAAGGTAATGGCATCCTTTTCAACTAGGACTGCCCTTATTTCATTATCGGGAACACATTTAAATTCTTCAACTTCTTCAAACAGTTCTGTCAAGCCAGACAGATCATCCATGTCCAACCCTGGACCTTCTAACAGCCTTATCTGTTTCTCATTTTTACTCCGTGCCTCTATAAATTTCCTCCTGGCTAAGGGTAGGTCTACCTCCTCTCCTTTACTCTCTTTCACCTCCCTATTCTCCGTTTTACCACCCTCTAACCCCTCTTGGTACAGGGTCGATAAAAATGTCTCAGCCAAATCGATACTGGACTGATTTAAACTGGTCTCTTTCTCAGCTGCCTTTCTCGACATGCTGCGAGTGATCACACATGCGGGATAGATCTTGGAACCTAGGGGCGGGTCCTCAACACTTACAGGCTGGCTCGTCAGCTTCATTGCTGACCAAACCTCACCACCGGCTAAATCGTTACCAAGAAGGACGTCCACGTCAGCTCTCGGAAATTCTGATCGCACCCCTATTTCAACTGGTCCAGATACCAGATCACAATTTATAATGATCCTATGCAAAGGTACAGCTTCTGTCCCTTTTCCTATGCCTCTCAAAGCTACCCCTCCAGTCTCAGGACCAAAATCTAGTACCTTACTGAGAATCAATGACTGCTCAGCTCCAGTATCTCTCCAGATCCGCACTGGAACTGGTGTTTCTCCCTCTTTCACAGACACGGTCCCTTCTGAAATAAATTTCTCACGCCCCTCTCGTATTCTATCTACCTGGGGCTTTCTTGTCGATTTGCTGATCAACACAATATATCCTGTAGGGACTGCTGCTTTCCCTTTTCCTGTCTCCTTCCTTGGAGCAAAGCACTTAGATGCAATATGACCCACCTTTCCACAATTAAAACAGGTCAAACCAGGAACCCTCCTGCCATCTTGCCTTTCTTCCTCCTTATTTTTACCACTAGCTCCCGGCTGAGTCTCTGCCTCAGCCGGCGGGCTTTCTCTACCATTCCTACGGTCTTTCTGGTAACTCTTATTCGAGGAAAACTTTGTCTTGTGGGTTAGGGCATATTCATCTGCGAACCTGGCAAATTCGGATATGGACTTATTCGGCTTCTCGTTCAAATACATCTGGATATCATCCAAAACACAACCTGTAAATTCCTCAATCAGAATTAACTCCCTGAGATGCCGAAAATCTTCTTCCACCATTTCTGCTGCACACCAACGATCCAAGAGCACACCCTTCTCATAGGCAAACTCTGCATACGTCTGATTCCACCCTTTCTTTAAATTTCTGAACTTTTGTCTATAGGCCTCAGGTACCAATTTGTAGGCCCGAAGAATGGCCTGTTTTACTTCCTCGTAATTCTCATACTCCTCCTCCTCCTCCACGGACAACGCCGCATATGCCCGTTGTGCCTTCCCTTTTAACACACTTTGTAACAACGCCACCCACTGATCTTTGGGCCACTTCTGATTCACTGCCACCTTTTCAAAATGCAAGAAATAACTATCAACATCCGTCTCCTCAAACGGAGGTACTAACCTAAACTCCCTACTAACATTAAACCTCTCCTCTCGGTCTGGCCCTTGAGCTCTTCGCTCTTGCCTTAACTTCTCCATGTCCAAGTCATGTTGCCTCTGTTTCTCCTTCTCCTCATACTCCCTCTGCTTTTCAGCCCTTTCCTTCTGCTTTTCAGCTCTTTCCTTCTCCTTTTCAGCTGCTTCCAGCTGTTTTAACTTAATTTCATGTTCCAACCTTAATTTTTCCAACTCTAACATCCCAATAGCTGGTACCTTTTCAAGGATCTGTTCCACTACCTCAGCTGAAAACACATTCTTCTCAATATAATACTGAGTTATGGCCCTCCGCATCTCCTACTTTTTCATTGACAACCTCACCTCTGCGAGATTTAGTCCTTTCGCAATATTTATCAAGTCTGACTTTGTGGCAGCCTCTAGCGCCTCTGGAGTCGGGTTTTTTATAAATTCGTCTACATCCATCTTTGCTGGTTTCCCGTCTGGCTACCCACGCAACCAGATCCAAGTCTGGACTTAAAAGCCCGATTCACTGGCCCTCCAATTTGGTATCAAATCTCGAGACGAGGCCCCAAGTTGTTACGAACCCCGTAATTGGGTGTCTTACCAGCAAAGATAGGAGTAGCTGTTGAAGTCTGATGATACTATTTTTAACAGTATTTATTAGTAAAAATACACAAAAATAATATCAATGCAAATATACAGATAATATACGTCATCAATACTAAACCTAAAAGTGCAGGTATAATAATCATCAATAAGAAATAAGCTCTATCGTTGTCTAGGGGATAATGAATTGTCTGATGGAAATATAAAGTTCAGTTCAGTTCATACAGGCTGCAGTTGTTGCTGATCACCGTGTGGCAATTGTTGGGGAGAGAGAGTGAGAGAGAAAAACTTGCCAACTTTCCTTGTTACGATCTTGATCCGTATCCGTCCTTTAGCTAGACCGTTCCGTGGAGGACTCATCACCCAGGCAAGGGTGGACACACACACAAGCCCCCCACCGGTCTCGTACGTTTCTCCTGGTGCGTCTGAGGGGTTGTTCCCCAGACCCGTCTTTTATCCTCACTCACAGGGTCTCAGATGTCAATCAGGTTGGGATGATGCAATCCCTCAACCAGACCACTCTGACTGCCCCCTGAGGGCTTCAATGAATAGTACAGTACTCAATACACAATTCCTTCTCCAAGAGACAATAGCAGTAATCAGTGGTTCCGTTCTGCTTTTGTTAGGAGACATTCCACTTTTTGTGTATTCCTGCGTTGTCAATAACAACTGCCTTTTCTGTTATCCTGCGTCTCTCTCTCATTACTGACATGATGTGTATCTCTCTCATTTCCTGGGTATCAGATCTGAAATAATAGCGATCTTGCGATTCTCAAAAGGGGGGGGGGGCATTGGCGATTCTGTACCCTTCTGCCCATCAGATTTGCTCCTCATTCGTAGCACTTGTTTCACTTTCTTCTCCACCTCCCAGTAAATGTCTAATCCTTTCCAATACTTCTTTTTCCTCACATTCAAAACAGAGAACATGACACCACAGTTCAAGTTTAATTGTCATTCAACTATACGAATACCCATGAATACATCGAAACAAAATAGCATTCTTACAGTGCTAAACTGCAAAACACAATACTAACAGTCACACACAGCACAATGCACATATATGATAACAGTAAATATGCAGACACACAAAAATAATCTATAGCCCAAGAGCCTGAGTGACATGTCCTGTAGGTAGCTACACGGATGCTGTTGGCAAAAATAAGCACACAGTCCGCAGATGAATGCAATCCAGTTAATCCACCAAGCAAACACTGGAGAGCAGCACCGATGGGTGAGGACAGCTCCCATCCCAGTTTCGATGCTGCACCATACTGCCTCCAGTGCCTCCTCTCCTGGGCAGCAGCAACAAGTAAGCCCACGGCATGAGGCCTAGTCCAAGCTACAAGTGAGGCCATGCAGCTCCCCTGCTGCTGGTCTTTCCAATAAACCAGTGAATTGGACGCAGGATCAAGGATCAACTTTATTGACCATTTACATATATTGGGAGTTTGTTGTGGTGTGTTGGCAAAACATGCAACAAAATACAACATTCAACAATTATCAAGAAAAAATAATTACAAAAATGAAGCTAGAGGTTAAAATACAGATATGGAATAAAATGTGCATAATAAATGTGTATACATGTTTACAATATAGACCACCTCTTTGGCCCACAATGTTGTGCTGACCTTATAAGGTCAATTTAACACTTCCCTCCACTTTTCAATCATCAATATGCATTTCTAAGGGTGTCTTAAACATTCATAATGCATCGCCTCCACCGCCATCCCTGGCATTGCATTCCATTAACACATCACCCTCTGTGCAAAAACATACCTCTGACATACCCCTATACTTTCCTCAGATCACCTTAACCCCTCGTATTAGTCACTTCTGCCCTGGGGAAAAGCCTTGGGCTGTCCACTCAGTCTGTGCCTCTTAACAACTTGTCACTTATCATCCTCCTTCATTCCAAAGAGAAAAGCCCTTGCCGCTCAATGTACCCAGCAACTCTGTCCTCCTACACACTTCCAATTTTCCAATTTCTTCCCATTTTCCTCTATTTCCTATGACTCTTTTGCCCTCTTTACACTATTTTTCCACCTCCCATTATTTTTGCAACTGTCTCTAACCAAAAACCTTGCTTTCTTCCTAATAGCCCTCTTGCTCCTTTCAACAACTCTTTCTTACATTCTCTCCAATAACTCATTAATTTATTTTGGCAAGCATTTTGCTCTTCCCAACGACATTCTCATTTTCCAATAATTCTAACACATGTACTCTTTCAATTCTCTTGTTGATTCCCGGGATGGCGGGACTGTCATATGTTGAAAGATTGGAGCGACTGGGCTTGTATACACTGGAATTTAGAAGGATGAGGGGATCTGATTGAAACATATAAGCTTATTAAGGGATTGGACACGCTAGAGACAGGAAACATGTTCCCGATGTTGGGGAAGTCCAGAACCAGAGGCCACGGTTTTAAGAATAAGGGGTAAGCCATTTAGAATTGAGTTGAGGAAAATCTTTTTCACCCAGAGAGTTGTGTATCTATGGAATGCTCTGCCTCAGAAGGCAGTGGAGGCCAATTCTCTGGATGCTTTCAAGAAAGAGTTAGATAGAGCTCTTAAAGATAGCAGAGTCAAGGGATATGGGGAGAAGGCAGGAACAGGGTACTGATTGTGGATGATCAGCCATGATCACATTGGTGGTGCTGGCTCGAAGGGATGAATGGCCTACTCCTGCACCTATTGTCTATTGTTCTATCCAACATCTTCCTTTATCCAATAACTCTCACTCTCTTAAGCAACTTACACTTTCCAAAATGGTTTCTTTTCCCAATAACTTCAGGGAGTTGATTGGGAATGTGGGGAGAATTAACTCGGTTAAGGTAGGATTAGTATAGATCAGTGGTTCCCAACCTTTTCTATTCCCCACACCCCTAGGAAATGTTTGATTAATGTTCGCACCCCCTACAAAAGCAATATCCCATTTGAAGACGAAGAAGTCTAATTCCTAATTTTTGAACCACATACGATACTGCAGGGGAACAAATTGAACTTAAAAAATAAGCTTTTAATTCAGTGCATAAAATTCAAATATAAATTGAGCAATTAGATTCTAATTTATTCAGAAAGAATTGTAAACAGTAAAATCAATCCTAATTGTGAACATAAAATTCAATGACTTCTTTGCTCCTGCTTCTCATTCATGATTTTGTCAAAACATGGAACTTTCTTGCTGACTGCGATCCGCAGGTCTGCCTGTGGATTCAGGCGATTCCTAGATTTTGTCTTGATTGACAAAAGAACTGAATCCAGATTCATACAAGTATGTTGTTGCAAATGGAATGAGGACACGGAGTGCTTTTCCACCAAGTCTTGGGAACATATCCAGTGCTGCACACCAAAACTCCTCCAAAGTCTCGCTTTCAAATTGCATTTCAAGAGCTCGATTTGTCCACAAATCAATAAGATCTTCCTTCAGCTCTTCATCATCTGACATTTTCTCCAAATTGTACAAATATGGATTCATGATCCATTCTTCCGAAATCTTCAGGCCTCCAGCAGCAAAATATCCATCAAACGATTCTGACAGCATTTCCAAATTAGCCACAATTTCTTCACGCACAGTAGGAGTTATGGATCCAGCATCATCAACCATCTCTTCTAGTGAAGGAAAAGTTGAGGGACTGCTTCTTTCCATCCTTCGATGCCAAAGACGTAACTTTTCTTTGAAGGCATTCAACTTTTCCCAAGCCTTCAATATGTTTATCCCTTTTCCTTAAAGAGAAACACTCAGGTCATTCATACGAGTGAAAATGTCAGCTAAGTAAGCCAGCATTTGGGCGAATTCCTGTGATTCCATTGCCCCAACCAGATCACATTCACGCTCCTCCAGAAAAACTTTGATTTCTTCCTGCAGTTCAAAGAAGCGGGTTAAAGCTTGTCCTCGTGACAACCAATGGATTTCTGTGTGAAAAAGCAAAACTGAATGCTCACTTCCCAGATCCTCACAAAATTATTTGAAGATGCGATGGTTCAAAGCGTGCCCCCTGATCCAATTGATGATCTTCACACAAGTATCAAGGACTTTCTTCAAATTTGGAGGCAATGTTTTTGATGCCAAAGCATGCCGATGAAGAAAACAATGGGTAACTTGCAAGTCTGGAATCTCCTTTTTCATCAATGCAGAAAAGCCAGATTTATTTCCAAGCATTGCAGGTGCCCCGTCAGTGCACACAGAACCAATGACTTTGATATTTTGATATTAATAGATAGATAGATAGATAGATAGATAGATAGATAGATACTTTATTCATCCCCATGGGGAAATTCAAGCAAAACTAATTACATACAATACTTAACTCAGTAAAAAATATGATATGCATCTAAATCACTATCTCAAAAAGCATTAATAATAGCTTTTAAAAAGTTCTTAAGTCCTGGCGGTAGAATTGTAAAGCCTAATGGCATTGGGGAGTATTGACCTCTTCATCCTGTCTGAGGAGCATTGCATCAATAGTAACCTGTCGCTGAAACTGCTTCTCTGTCTCTGGATGGTGCTATGTAGAGGATGTTCAGAGTTATCCATAATTGACCGTAGCCTACTCAGCGCCCTTCGCTCAGCTACTGATGTTAAACTCTCCAGTACTTTGCCCACGACAGAGCCCGCCTTCCTTACCAGCTTATTAAGACGTGAGGCGTCCCTCTTCTTAATGCTTCCTCCCTAACACGCCACCACAAAGAAGAGGGCGCTCTCCACAACTGACCTATAGAACATCTTCAGCATCTCACTACAGACATTGAATGACGCCAACCTTCTAAGGAAGTACAGTCGACTCTGTGCCTTCCTGCACAAGGCATCTGTGTTGGCAGTCCAGTCTAGCTTCTCATATAACTGTACTCCCAGATATTTGTAGGTCTTAACCTGCTCCACACATTCTCCATTAATGATCACTGGCTCCATATGAGGCCTAGATCTCCTAAAGTCCACCACCATCTCCTTGGTCTTGGTGATATTGAGACGCAGGTAGTTTGAGTTGCACCATATCACAAAGTCCTGTATCAGTTTCCTATACTCCTCCTCCTGTCCATTCCTGACACACCCCACTATGGCCGTGTCATCAGCAAACTTCTGCACATGGCAGGACTCCGAGTTATATTGGAAGTCTGATGTGTACAGGGTGAACAGGACCGGAGAGAGTACGGTTCCCTGCGGCGCTCCTGTGCTGCTGACCACCGTGTCAGACCTACAGTCTCCCAACCGCACATACTGAGGTCTATCTGTCAAGTAGTCCACTATCCAATCCACCATGTGAGAGTCTACTCCCATCTCCGTTAGTTTGTGCCTTAAGATCTTGGGCTGGATGGTGTTAAAGGCACTAGAGAAGTCAAGGAATGTAATCCTCACAGCACAACTGACCCCATCTAGGTGAGAGAGTGACTATGATATATACTTTGACTTGGATCTGTCTTCACTAGGGAAGACACAAACAATCTCCCAGATGTTACAGTGGCCAAAGGAACTAGGGTAAAGGATGAACTGAAGGAAATTTATATTAGGCAAGAAACGGTGTTGGATAGACTGTTGAGTCTGAAGGCTGATAAGTCCCCGGGACCTGATGGTCTGCATCCCAGGGTACTTAAAGAGGTGGCTCTAGAAATCATGGATGCATTGGTAATCATTTTCCAATGTTCTATAGATTCAGGAACAGTTCCTGCAGATTGGAGGGTGGCTAATGTTGTCCCACTTTTCAAGAAAGGAGGGAGAGAGAAAACAGGGAATTATAGACCAGTTAGCCTGACATCAGTGGTGGGAAAGATGCTGGAGTCAATTATAAAAGAGGAAATTACGACACATTTGGATAGCAGTAGAAGGATCAGTCCGAGTCAGCATGGATTTATGAAGGGAAAGTCATGCTTGACTAATCTTCTGGAGTTTTTTGAGGATGTAACTATGAAAATGGACAAGGGAGAGCCAGTGGATGTAGTGTACCTGGACTTCCAGAAAGCTTTTGATAAAGTCCCACATAGGAGATTAGTGGGCAAAATTAGGGCACATGGTATTGGGGGCAGAGTACTGACATGGATTGAAAATTGGCTGGCTGATGGGGAACAAAGAGTAGCGATTAACGTGTCCCTTTCGGAATGGCAGGTTGTGACCAATGGGGTACCGCAAGGTTCGGTGCTGGGACCGCAGCTGTTTACAATATACATTAATGATTTAGATGAAGGGATTAAAAGTAACATTAGCAAATTTGCTGATGACACAAAGCTGGGTGGCAGTATGAAATGTCAGGAAGATGATATGAGAACGCAGGGTGACTTGGACAGGTTGGGTGAGTGGACAAATGTATGGCAGATGCAGTTTAATGTGGATAAATGTGAGGTTATCCACTTTGGTGGCAAGAACAGGAAGGCAGATTACTATCTAAATGGAGTCAAGTTAGGAAAAGGGGAAGCACAACGAGATCTAGGTGTTCTTGTACATCAGTCAATGAAAGCAAGCATGCAGGTACAGCAGGCAGTGAAGAAAGCTAATGGCATGCTGGCCTTTATAACAAGAGGAATTGAGTATAGGAGTAAAGAGTTCCTTCTGCAGCTGTACAGGGCCCTGGTGAGACCCCACCTGGAGTATTGTATGCAGTTTTGGTTTCCAAATTTGAGGAAGGACATTCTTGCTATTGAGGGAGTGCAGTGTAGGTTCACAAGGTTAATTCCCGGAATGGCGGGACTGTCATATGTTGAAAGATTGGAGCAACTGGGCTTGTATACACTGAAATTTAGAAAGATGAGAGGGGATCTGATTGAGACATATAAGATTATTAAGGGATTGGACACGCTGGAGGCAGGAAGCATGTTCCCGCTGATGGGTGAGTCCAGAACTACAGGCCACAGTTTAAGATTAAGGAGTAGGCCATTTAGAACTGAGATGTGGAAAAACTTTTTCACCCAGAGAGTGGTGGATATGTGGAATGCTCTGCCCCAGAAGGCAGTGGAGGCCAAGTCTCTGGATGCATTCAAGAGAGAGTTAGATAGAGCTCTTATAGATAGCGGGGTCAAGGAATATGGGAAGGGGGCAGGAACAGGGTACTGATTGTGTATGATCAGCCATGATCACAGTGAATGGCAGTGCTGGCTAGAAGAGCCGAATGGCCTACTCCCGCACCTATTGTCTATTGATATCTAAATCATGTCTGGCAAAGAAGTCTTTCACCAGCTACATCACATCCTTTGCAGTTGTGTTTGTTTTCAGATCTTTACAAAACAGGAAATCTTCCTTCACAGCACCATCATTGACATACCTCACTAATGTGATGAGTTGACTACAACTGGAGACATCAGTTGACTCATCCAACTGAACAGAGATTTTAAGAGGACTAGCTCTGACATCTGAGATGACTTGGTCCAAAATATCTTCACTCAAATCACTGATTCGGTTGTGAATGACATTATTTGATAGGGGCACCTGACCAAATTTTTTTCTTGCTTCTTTGCCCAGGATAATTGTTGCCTTTTCCAGTGCACATGGCTTGATGAGATCTTCCGCAATTGTATGGGGCTTTTTGGATTTGGCCACTTTATATGCCACTTGGTATGAAGCAAGAGATAGTGGTTTTTCAACAGAAACTAAACCTAATTTTGGAAGAGTTCCTTGTGAATCAAAACAAGCTCTTTTGATTTTCAATGACCCAACATCATGTCCTTCAACATCAGCTCTGCCATGCTTGTTCTTGAAGTGCTCTTGAAGCTTGGATGGCTTCAGATTTGAGTTGGAAAACACAACGCTACAAAGAATGCACTGAGGTTTTTGCAAGCCATCATTTCCTGTTGTGCAAGTGAAACCAAAGCACACATAGTCATCATTCCATTTCCTTCTTTTTGACATGATGAAGGGTTAATGAAGGGTTAAGGGTAAAGAGAAAAATATGAGCTAATATGAGAAAAACTATCTGACTAAGTCAGGGATGACCGCTTTACTCAACCAGACACGCCTATAGTAAAGTATTGCGTGAAATATGCTTTTGAATATTATATTATGTTATCTGCTGTTACGCCAAGATAAATTGTCAGGTGGAAATGCTATGGGGACGCGACATGACTTACTAGGCTACCCTCTACTGAATTTACACACCTATTTCCGATGATTACCGGAGATATGAACTCCCATCACACGATTCAAAGTCCTCGGTGCTAACCATGATACCTCCTCAACTAACACAATTCAAAATTATCAACGATTCAAGAAAAAAACCTTTGAAATTCAAAAACTTCTTTAATGCATTGGGACAAATATGAATGAATGACTTCAGCCGCTTTTTATCAAAATGCTGCTTTTAAAAATTTTATAATTGAATAATTTACCTACTGTCTGCGGGCTTGGTTTTAATGTGAAGTCGTTACTCAATGGTTGATTCGGGATATATAAAGATTTTGGCATTATGAGATGATTTTTAACTCTGAGATGTAACCTTCTAGCTAACTGATGAGACTCCTCAACTCTGAGGTGTAACTCTCAGGTAACACTGATGAGACTCCTCAACGCTGACTCGGGCAGCGGGAGACTGGAGTGTGCTTGGGACAAACGTTACTACCACTTCTCAAGGCACACTGGCAGCTAGCTGAGTAATGACTCGTGACTTGTCACTCAAGGACACAAGCCACTCTTTGTTGCACCCCCTGAAATTCCATCTCACACCCCCTGGGGGTGCGGGCACCCCAGGTATAGATTGTTGGTTAATGGCTAGCATGGATCCGATGGGCCAAATGGTCTGCTTCTGTGCGGTACCACTCTCTGAATCTCCCTTTCCTCTCATGACGTTCCTTCAGTCTTCAATGACGTTATCCCAAAAATCCCGTCTCTTCTCCTCAATACACTCCCTACTTCTACCACCAGCTCTTACCGCCCTCTTGTCCCTGACGGCCATCATTTCCCGCCCGAAACCAACCGCCGCCCACGCGCCCTCGCCCTCGCCCTCAGACCGCGCTCACGCATCACAGTCCAATCACGTGACTCGGCCGCACAACTGGCGGCAAACGGCCCGCCCCGGGCAGTCTGGCCCCGCCCACTGCTCTATATCGCTCTCTCGCCATTGCCCTTCCCACCCTCCCCCCGGCGCTGGCTGCGTAATGACGTCGACAACCGTCCGTCTGTCCGTCCAGGGCGGAGGGAGGTCGCGGAGATGTCCGGAGATGGCGGATGGCGCGGAGCTGAAGGTGGGCAATTAGCGTCGGCGCGGCTGGGATTGAGGGGTGGGCGTGGTGAACTCTGACCGTGCGAGGGTCCGGAGAGGAGGCGGGGCCCTGTTCCGACCTGGCGCTCTGGGGAGCGGGCTCGCAGGGAAGGGTGACAGCCGTTCTTTCCCTGCGGATAGGCCCCGGGCGGCTGGGTGAGGGAAGGAAGTGGGATGGGCCGTGAGGGGGCAGGTTGAGGGAGTGGGGTAGTTGGGGATGTTGAGGGAGTTTAGGAGTGACGATAGGGGCAGGGTATGAGGGGGCGTGACGAGTGGAATCTGCTAGAAGGATCGGGGAAATTGGTGCTGAAGAGACTAAGGATGTAGTAGGAAACGTTGCATGGGGAAGGCGGATGGTGAACGAGGGAAAAGGGAAGGAGGAACTGAGGAAGGAGGACGGTACCTGCGGAGGGTGAGGTGCGCGGGAGAAGAGTTGACAGGGTGTGTGAGGGGAGGGGATGGTAGAGGGAAGGTTGCTGATAGGGGTGAGAGCATGAGGTGAGTTGTCGGGGTGGAGGGCGGGATGTGAAGAGAGGGGGTGATGCAGGTGAGTGGAGGAGTAGTTGTCAGGTGGGCGAGGGTGAGTGGTGGGGCAGGGGGAGGTGCTGACGGCACTTGGGGGTTGTTGCAGGAAAGGGGTGTGGGAGGGGAAGGGAGTGTCGGTAGGGAAAGGGGCACGAAGGAAGGGCTGCCAGTGGGGGGGGGGGGAGGAGCACAAAGGGAGAGGTGACAAGGGGTTGAGGGGAGAGTGCTGGACCAAGAGATGTTAAGAGAGAAGGTGTGTGAGTGTAAGGGGTGTTAGATGAGGAATTTTGGGGGGGGGGAGAACAAACGGTGCCTGAGGAGAAATAATGTGCATGAAGGAAGGTTTGTCAGGTGAGGAAAGGGGCACATGACTGGAGGGGTTATCAGTGAGGGCAATGGGCCAAGAATAGGGGGTGCTAGGAGAGGATGAACTCTTAAATATTTTGTGTTAGTCTTCACCATGGAATTCTCCAGCAGAATGCCAGAAATTCAAGAGTGACAGTGGGGGGCAGACTAAGAAGGTGCTTGGGGAGAAGAAAAGTCTGATAGGTCACCTGGACCAAATGGGCGACATCTCAGGGTTCTGAAAGGAGGTGGCTGAAGAGATTTTTGAGGCATTAATAATGATCTTTCAATAATCAATGGATTCTGAAATGGTTCTGGTGGATTGAAAGGTTGTAAATGTAAGTCCACTTTTTAAGGAGGGAGGGAGTTAAAGCTAGGAAATTATAGGCCTGTTTTGTCTGGATTCTGGACATGTCAACTGTCCATAGAATGTAGGAGCATAAACAGGCCATTTAGCTCATCGAATCTACTCCACCATTTGACCATGGCTGACTTATTTTCCCTCTCAACCCCATTCTCCTGCTTTCTCCCCATGACCTTTGACATCCTTACTTATCAAATACCTATCAAGCTCCGCTTTAGTTATATCCAGTGGCTTGACCTCCACAGCCATCTGTGGCAATGAATTCCACTAATTCAGCACTCTTTAGCTAAAGAAATTCCTTCTTTTCTCTGTTTTAAAGGGACATGTATTCTGAGGCTGTTCCCAGACTCCCCAACTACAGAAACATCCTCTCCATGTCCACGCTATCTAGCTATGCCTCTCAATACTCGATAGTTTTCAAACAGATCCCCCCCCCCCCATTCTACAGGTCCAGAGCCATTAAATGTTCCTCGTGTTAACTCTTTCATATCCAGGATAATTCTCATAAACTTGCTCTGGACCCTCTCCAATTCCAGCACATCCTTTCTTAGATAAGGGGTCCAAAACTGCTCTCGAGTGTGGTCGCATTTCATCCTTGCTTTTATATTCTAATGAAATGAATGGTAACATTGCATTTTCCTTCTTTACCACTGACTCAACCTTTAGGAAATCCTGCACAAGGATCTCCAAGTCCATTTGCACCTCTGATTTTTGAATTTGCTGCCCACTTAGTAAATAGTTTACACTTTTATTCCTTCTATCAAATTGCATGACCATACACTTCCCTATACTATTTTCTATATGCTGGTTTTGTCCATTCTGCTAATCTGTGCAAGACTTTCTGCATACTCTCTGCTTCCTCAATACTACCTACTCCTCCACGTATCTTTTTTTGTCTACAAACTTGGCCACAAAGCCATCAATTCAGTCATTCAAATCATTGACCATAAAGCATTAAAAGAAATGAACACCGTCCCATGCAGAACACCACTAGTCTCCAGCGGGCAAGAAGAAAAGGCTCTCTTTTATTCGCATGCTTTGCTTCCTGCCAGTCAACCAACCATCTATGCATGGTAGTATCCTTCCTGTAATACCACGGGCTCTTATCTTATTAAGGAGCCTCATGTGTGGCACTTAGTCAAAGGCCTTCTGAAAATCCAAGTATATAAATCCACTGATTCTCTTTTGTCTATCTAGCCTATTATTTCCTCAATTTCAGGCAAGATTTCCCTTTAAGGAAATTGTGCTGACTTTGGCTCATTTAATCATGTGCCTTCAAGTACACTGAAACCTCATCCTTAACTATGGACTCCAACATCTTGCCAATCACCGAATTCAGGCTGGCTGACCTATAATTTCTTGTCTGAAAGAATGAAGTGACATTTGTGATCTTCCAGTCCTCTGGAATGATTCCAAAATCTAGTGATTCTTGAAAGATTGCTACTAATGCTTCCCAAAGCTGCTCACAGTATTTCAGTCAGCAATGTTATTTGGTTTCATTGACTCTCATTTGGAAGTGGCCAGTATTTAGTGTTTGTGGAGGGTGTTCTTCATGTCACATATCAGGTAATGTTCCTAATACCTAAGCCTGGGTCTCTTGGTGATGGTGAGCATCCATAAACTGTTTACTATTTGTGAGGGGTCCACTGTAAAATATGACCTTCAGCCTTTCTCCTTACAGCACATGGTGATGAGTTTTAGGGTGTCGGAGCTGCAGGTACTCCTGGGTTTCTCCGGCCGGAACAAGAGTGGCCGGAAGCACGAGCTGCTGACCAAAGTGCTGCACATGCTGAAGACGGGCTGCAGTCCTGCGGTTCAGATGAAAATCAAAGACCTGTACAGACGACGTTTCCACCGCAAGAGCCACACTACCATGGAGCTCCCCCTGCTGCCCATCCCAACCAGCGTGGGGCTGCCGCAGTCCAGCACGACACTGGCTCTGAGCAGCCCCTCTCAGCTTCACTATAGTGCCTCTGCCGCCTCAGCCCTGCTGTCGCCGCTGCTCTCCCCCCTGGGCATGCTGGCTCCCAAGCGTGAGGTGGACCTGCAGCACCTGTCACCTCCGGTGCACCCTGATGTCAAGATGAGGAGGCTGCCCTTCTATGATGTCTATGACGAGCTGACCAAACCGACCACACTGGGTGAGAATGAATTGCCCTTCCAGTTTCCTTGCCCTTGCCCTGCCGTGGGGAAACTCTTCTGCCTTCTCTTCCTTCTTCAATGTTGGGTGGTGGGGCCTTGGTGCAAGCCTGCTGTAAGAGAGTGTCCGAATCAGATTCAGATTTATTTATCACATGTACATCGAAATAATACACTCAGTGGCCACTACTTTCTCTACGTGATAGTGGCTGCTGGGTGTATGTTCATGATCTTCTGCTGCTGTAGCCCATCCACTGCAGGATTTAATGTGTTGTATGTTCAGAGATGGTCTTCTGCCCACTACTGCTATAATACATGGTTATTGAGTTACTGTTGCCTTCCTGTCAGCTTGAACTAGTCTGGCTATTCTCTTCTGATTCTGTCTTTAAGAAGTGGTTTTCACCCACAGAACTGCGACTCTGGATTTTTGTAGTTTTCCGCACCATTCTCTAAAGTCTAGAAACTTGTGTGTGAAAATCCCAGGAGATCAGCAGTTTCTGAGATACTCAAACCACCCCATCTGGCAGCAGCAATCATTCCACAGTCAGTCACTTAGATCACATTTCTTCCTCATTCTGATTTGTCTGAACAACAAATGAACCTCTTGACCATGTCTGCCTGCTTTTATATATTAATTTGCTGCCACATGATTGGTTGATCAGATATTTGAATTTACAATCTGGTGTACCTAATAAAGTGGTCACTGAGTGTACAGTGAAATGCACTGTATGGTTAAAGAACCAACACAACCTAAGGATGTACTGGGGGCAGCCTGCAACTGTTGCCACATGCTCCAGTGCCAACATAGAATGTCCACAATACTCAGCAGAACAACACAATTAGGAGCAAAATACAAAGCATCAACAGCCAAATAAGCTTTTTTGTCTCTCTCTCTCGCTCTCTCTCTGTATAAGCAGACTCACCCTACCTTCAACCCCAGGACATGCTCCCACTGGGTTACTAGGCCTCTGGGTTGGGCAGATAAGTGGTTCAGCACAGAGCGGATGGGCCAAAGGGTCTTTTTCTGTGATGTAGTATTCTGTTCTATAACTCTACCCCAGGACTTGATGATCACGGCACTTTGACCCGTATTTCAGTGCAGCTGGGTTTTAGGGCTGGTTGCTGCAGAGTGGGGGAAGGACCCTTTGCCCCAGTGTGGGCAAAGATTCTCAGTATCGCAGGGTTGGAGAATTCACAGCTGATGATTTGATTCTGTGGTGTGAGTGAGATCAGATGTGGGCTGCATGCTGAGAGGGTCACCCTACTATCTAAGAGCCACGTTGTATTTGAGCCAACATGGAAACGGGGCCTTCAGTCCAACTCGTGCATGCTGACCCATTTGCCTCTGTTTGGCCCATATCCCTCTGATGCTAATAGAGGATTTTCCCTTCCGCCATCAGATTTCTGAACAGTCCGTCAACACCATCTTACAAATTGCTGTCTTTTCACGCTTTTAAAAACACATAATCTTATTGTAACTTGTTATTGCTGCTATAAAACAATAAACATCTGTCACTGATAGTAAACCTGATTCCGATCTGAAAAGGTGACGTGACCAGGGATGACCAAATGTTTTGAGTTCTCTCTCGTGAGGAATTGGAAGGCAGGGTTTCTGTGGAATCAAAATGCAAGAGCAGTGGGAAGTGTAAATCAATACACTTGTATGGAAGTCAGTGGCTCATTGTCTGCGAGTCCAGGACCAAGGGCTAGAGGCCTGGTGGTAGGAGGTTGGAGGTCTGTGTGCTACAGGGGGAGCTTGTGAATACAGGCAGTCCCCGGGTTACATACGAGTTCTGTTCCTGAGTCCATCTTTTAAGTCGGATTTGTACGTAAGTCGGAACAAGTACATCCGGTATAATTTAGCGTCAGTCAAACGTTTGTCTTAGTATATAGTATATATTTTACCTTTCTATGCATATAAAATACTTAAGAAATGTATGTATTCCAATAATTAAACCACTGCGTTGCTTAGTAATATTCTAGCTTTCATTGGGGCAGGTCCTTTCATATGGTCCATTATTCTCACTTTATCCGTTATCCTTTAAAATTGTTCCGATCGTTGACCGACTGTAGCCCAACGTTTTTCCAGTGACTGATGACGTTTCACCTCTTTCCAAACGCTTTATTATTTCCACTTTATTTTCAATCGCGATCACTTCCCATCAATGGAACAGAAACACTGCGGGCGGCGGGTCCCGAGCTGCGCCTGTTCCCGAGGTCCGCTGGGTCCTAAGGACCACAGCACTGAATTCCCCGGGTCCTAAACTCTACTGCACTGATACAGGCTAAATGGAACAAGTGGGGGCTGTGCTGGGTTTGGGTATTTGAGCCTCCACAATATTCTGTGTGGGAATTTAAACTGGAGGTGGCAGTTTTTTTTTTGAGGTCAAGTTTTGAGCTCGATATCAACCCGGCACGGGAGCAGTCTGTCACTGGATCAAAGTCGAGCCCGGCGCTGATCTCACTATGTTACCATCCGACTGGACTGGGTGGGGGGGGGGGGGGGGCGGGGTCAGGGTGAATCTTACTAAGAACAATTTAAGCCAAATACAAAGCTAAACACTCAACACAGTGTCAACGGCAACACTTAAAATGGTGGACAGCGTTTTCCTTCCTCGGTTCGTAAGTACGAGTTGTCCATAAGTCGGACGTTTGTAACTCGGGGACTACTTGTACTTAAATCTCTGCTTTCTTTACAGCCTCAAATACTGGGCAGCGGTTTGAGGAGGCCGTTGTTACTTTTGCATTAACTCCACAGCAGGTTGAGCAGATCTGCTCATCCAGGTGAATCTTCAAGTTTATTGTTATTCAGCTGTATATGTATGTATGTATATAACTCTCTAGGGCCAAGGTGCAGAACATCTCGTCACTCACAGGCACAAAATAATATTAGCTCAATTTCCTGAAGATTGACAGGGTGACAAAGTGTGAGGTGAATGTTTATGTAAGACAGTATAATGTTACTGGCACCATTATAATAAAACAAACAGTTGTATAAGTATGTGAAACAGCAGCAATAAAATACAAAAAAAACTGACCAGTGCCATGTGAGAATGTGTCTGAGCTTTTCTTTTGGAGGGGGGGAGAGGCGCGCGGTGCTTCAGCATCTGACGATTTACCAGAAAATGACTTGGTCAGAGTTGGAGAATTGTTAACTGTTTCCAGACTGGCAGATGAGGGGGTCATACAAGTACATTGGGTCAGATGGTGTACTTCATTGACATGTGTAGTGAAACTTGTAGCTTACTGTGTAAGTTTAAAATATAATACTACGTAACACATTAAATAAATGGTGCAATAGACAAGTAAAATTCAAAAAGTTGAATAGTTAATGGAATAGTTGGCTGTAAGGATGGTTTACTCTGACTGATTCCAAATACATCAATTACCTCGACGTATAGTTAGAATGAAACTTTGCCACAGCATCTGTGAACTTTGATTATGGATACCATTTATGATCACTGCATCTGCTTTCTTAGTGAAGAGATTGATTTTAACAAACCTTGCTTTTTTTTCCCCAGAGACCTGTTACTTGGGGCTAAAGGTGATCACACAGTACAGGTACAGCTAAGGTAAGTGAGTGACTGCTGCCATGCTTTGAGCACAGCATTGCCATTCACAAGAGGAGAGGTGGCTTTATTAGATTATCCAAGAGGACGACAACCTTGTAGGATTTGGAGGCTTGTGTGCCTCAGTGACCCGGAGAGCTATGTTGGCTAGAATCAGGACCTTGGGCTTTGGATCTTGGTAGGGTCACCCTTGCCAAACAGGTCAAAGGGGAGAGGCCAGACTAGCTGTTCTATTGGTCCTCCAGGTTTGGAGGGTTCAGCTCAGGGCCAACAACCCTGATTGGTCAAAATAAAATTGTTTTGGAAACAGCAATGAAGAATCCTTCTCCAGCTGTGTATAACAGAGATTATGCCAGCAGCATAATGGGCAGTAATTGAGTCAAGCAACATAGGATTAGGCCCTTCAGTCCATCTGGTCCATGTTGAGCAAGATAACCAAGCTAGTTTAGGATAATGCTTTACAGCGCCAGTGGTTAGGGTTCAATTCTCGCTGCTGTCTATATGTTCTTCACATTTTAAAGAAGTATAGGTTAGGGTTAGTAAGATGTGAGCATTCAGTGTTGGTGCCAGAAGTGTGGCAACACTTGTTGACTGCTATTCCAGCACGCCCTTGATCAGTGTTGGTCATTGATTCAAACAATGTATTTCGCTGTGTTTTGATGTTTCGGTGTACATGTGGCAAATAAAGCGAATTTTTTATTTATGTCATATTCTAAACCTTTTCCATCCATGTACATGCCCAACAGTGTTTTAAAAGTTGTTATTGTACCTGCCTGTATCAATCTGGCAGCACATTCATACCACCCCCTGCTTTAAAAAAAAGTTGTCCCTCAAGTTCTTTTAATAATCTCCCTTTTCATCTTAAACTTGTGCAAGCTTCTTGATATTGCAACCCTGAGAAGAATACCGTGCATTCACCTTTATGCACCTCTATAAGATCACCTTCCATATGCCTGCGCTCCAAGGGAGTAAAGTCCTTGCATATCCAACTGCTGTCCATAACTCAGACCCTTGAGTCCTTGTAACAAATTTTCTCTGCATTATCTCCAGTTTATTAAAAGAATTAGAATCAGGTTTATTAGCACATGCACTTAGTAGTCATTTTATTAGGTACACCTAAACTCTTCATTAATGCAAATACCTAATCAGCAAACACGAGTGACTCTGCAGATGCTGGAAATAAATAAAAACACAAAATGCTGGCAGAACTCAGCAGGCCAGATAGCATCTATGGGAGGAAGTAGTGACAACGTTTCAGGCTGAAACCCTTCATCAGGAGTGAAGTAACATGGGATTGTCGAGGGAGGATAAGAAGTGGGGGAAGGGATGAAGTAGAGAGCTGAGAAGTGATAGGCTGAAGGGAAATGGGCTAGGGGAAGGTGGAGAATTATGGGAAATAAAAGAGAAAGAAAGCTAGGGCTGGGGGGAGATTATAGTGAGGGGGGAAAAAGAGAAAGAGAACCAGACTAAAATTATAGATAGGGATGGGGTAAGGGGGGTATCAACGGAGGTCTGTGAGTTGAATGTTCATGTCGGCAGGTAGGAGGTTACCTAGGCGGGAGATAAGGTATTGCTCCATCAACCTGCGTGTGGCCTCATCTTGACGGTAGAGGAGGCCATGGACAGACATATCGGAGTGTGAGTGGTCTGTGGAATTGAAGTGTGTGGCCACAGGGAGATCCCGCCACTGCTGGAGGACTGAGCGAGTGCCGGTGTTCAGCGAAACGGTCTCCCAGTCTGCGGCGGGTCTCCCCAATGTATGAATGGCCACATCGCGAGCACTGGATACAGTATATCACCCCAGTTGACTTGCAGGTGAAGTGGTGCCTCACCTGAAAGGACTGTCTGGGGCCTAGGATGGTGGTGAGGGAAGAAGTGTGGGGACAGGTGTAGCACTTCTTCCGTTTGCAGGGATGAGTGCCCAGAGGGAGGTCGGTGGGGAGGGATGGGGGGGAATGAATGGACAAGGGAGTCGTGTAGGGAGCGATCCCTGTGGAAAGCCAAGAGTGGGGGGGAGGGGAAGATGTGTCTGGTGGTGGGATCCCATAGGAGGTGGCGGAAGTTATGGAGGATTATACGTTGGATCTGTAGGCTGGTGAGGTGATAGGTGAGGACCAGGGGGACTATCCCTGGTGGGCTGGCGGGGGGATGGGGTGAGGGCAGAGGTGCGTGAAATACGGGAGATGCGATGGAGGGCAGAGTTGATAGTGGACGAAGGGAAGCCCCTTTCTTTAAAAAAGAAAGACATCTCCTTTGTCCTAGAATGAAAGGCCTCATCCTGAGAGCAGGTATGGCAGAGGTGTGGGAATTGAGAGAAAGGGATAGCATTTTTGCAGGAGACAGGGTGGGAGGAGGACTAGTCTAGGTAGCTGTGAGAGTCTGTAGGTTTGTAGTAGACATCGGTGGATAGGCTGTCTCCAGAGATAGAAACAGAAAGATCTAGAAAGGGGAGGGAATTGTTGGAAATAGACCAGGTGAATTTGAAGGCAGGGTGAAAGTTGGAGGCGAAGTTAATGAAGTCAACGAGCTCAGCATGTGTGCAGGAAGCAGCGCCAATGCAGTCGTCGATATAACGTAAGAAAAGAGGAGGACAGATACAGGTGTAGGCTTGGAACATAGTTTGCTTCACATGGCCGACAAAAAGGCAGGCGTAGCTAGGACCCATGCGAGTGCCCATGGCTACACCTTTAGTTTGGAGGAAGTGGGAGGAGCCAAAGGAGAAATTGTTAAGGGTGAGGACTAACAATTGACTTAGACTTAAGAATTGATAAGGGGAAGGCACCACTTCACCTGTGAGTCAACTGGGGTGATATACTGTATCCAGTGCTCGCGATGTGGCCATTTATACATTGGGGAGACCCGCTGCGGACTGGGAGACCGTTTCGCCGAACACCGGCACTCGCTCAGTCCTCCAGCAATGGCGGGATCTCCCTGTGGCCACACACTTCAATTCCACAGACCACTCCCACTCTAATATGTCTGTCCATGGCCTCCTCTACCGTCAAGATGAGGCCACATGTAGGTTGATGGAGCAATACCTTATCTCCCGCCTAGGTAACCTCCTACCTGCCGGCATGAACATTCAACTCACAGACCTCCATTGATACCCCTGCTCCCCCCCCCTTACCCCATCCCTTTCTATAATTTTAGTCTGGTTCTCTTTCTCTTTTCCCCCCTCACTATAATCTCCCCCCAGCCCTAGCTTTCTTTCTCCTTTATTTCCCATAATTCTCCACCTTCCCCCTAGCCCATTTCCCTTCAGCCTATCACTTCCCAGCTCTCTACTTCATCCCTCCCCCCACTTCTTATCCCCCCTCGACCATCCCATGTTACTTCACTCCTGATGAAGGGTTTCGGCCCAAAACATCATCACTACCTCCTCCCATAGATGCTATCTAGCCTGCTGAGTTCTGACAGCATTTTGTGTTTTTACCTAATCAGCCAATCATGTGGCAGCAACCCAATGCATAAGAGCATGCAGACATTGTCAAAGGTTCAGTTGTTGTTCAGACCAAATATCAGAATGGGGAAGAAATATGATCTAAGTGACTTTGACCATGGAATGATTGTTGATGCCGTACGGGGTGGTTTGAGTATCTCAGATACTCCTGGGATTTTCACCCACAACAGTCTGAGTTCACAGAGAATGGTGTGGAAAAACAAAAAAAAACATCCAGTGAGCAGCAGTTCTGTGGGTGAAAACGCCTTGTTAATGAGAGGGGTCTGAGGAGAATGGTCAGACTGGTTCAATCTGATAGGAAGGTGACAGGGACTCAGATAACCATGTGTAACAATAGTGGTGTGCTGAAGAGCATCTGTGAATGCTCAACATGTCGAGCCTCGGAGGGGATGGTCTACGGAAGTAGGTCTACATTGGGTTCCACTCCTGTACTGAATCACGTGGCCGTGAGTATATGTCATGTTGTGAGATTAGTTTTGTGGCAGTCATACAATGCAAGACATGATTGAACTACATTGAATATTTTTCTTTAAAGGTTCTGCTTGTGTGAGACTAGCTGCCCACAGGAAGATTATTTCCCTCCCAATTTATTTGTGAAAGTCAATGGGAAGCTGTGTCCTTTACCGGTAAGTGCTTCACCTCCTTGTTCTGTGTGGTCAATCCTGATCCACAGTACTCCCTCTCCTTATTTGAGGTCCTCTATTGGTCTCAGTCAACCATGGATGTTGCGTCCTAGCTGTCATTGTATATGCAAGCCAGGGCAGTACGATAGGCTTCCCCTTTCCACACATCTGATGAATCCAATGCAGTTTGGAAGTTGCCAGTTGGTGTTGAACTCAACATAGAAGTTCATTTCAACCCATAAGCTGTATGGCATGGTAGCGTAGCGGTTAGCACAATCGCTTTGTGGTGCCCAGCAATCACCAATTGGAGTTCAATTCCCACTGCTGTCTGTAAGGAGTTTGTACATTCTCCCTGTGACCACATGGATTTCCTCTGGGTGCTCTGTTTTTCCCCCACATTCCAAAGACCTACAGATTAGAGTTACTGAATTATGGACATGATACCAGAAGCATGGTGAAAGCTACGGCTGCCCCCAGCATATTCACAGATTGTGGTATTGACACAAGATAACATTTTTCATTACGTGTTTTGACGTACATGTGACAAATAAAGCTAATCTGGGGCTTATTGTGGTTGGTTGCTGGTGACTAGTGACACAAACACAAAACTCAGCAAATGCACAAAGTTACTGAATGCAAAACAGAATGAGACAACGTAGAGTCTGACAAAGATGAATTGTCATACCTGGAACTTCATGGTATAACTGCATAGTATAATTGGAGGAGAACACGGTAGATGTGTCTGGTGTAAAACTGAAAAAGGAGCTGGATATCAGGTCAGCTTTGACCATAATCCCAGAGGCTGACTACAACAGACTGTTTTCTAAGATACCATTAGAGAAGACCTCAGTGATGCTAAAGACTGACACAGGTGACAACGTGTCTCCCAATGGCAAACTGAAAGTAAATATAACGTATGGAGGCCAAACGCAACCGTTATAGCTTTATGTATTGAAAGACTAACACTTTTTGGACGTGAATGGTTGAGGAAAAATCCAACTAGACTGGAATTCAATCAAAGCTGTCAGAGTGGCATCAACAGGCAATTGGAGCGCAGATGATAGCACTAACCAGAGGCTGTCACAGCTGCTTAATGCTAATCAGAAGGTATTTGAGAAAGGAATATAAACAGATCGAAGACTTGGCCAGAAGCTGTTCGAGAAGCCAAGAAGTTCAGAGTGCACTGTTACACCTGTGGGTGTGGCCATCTTCACCATAGCAATGAGTATATATTGACTTTGCTGGGCTATTCATGGACTCCATGTTCCTGATTGCTGTGGATGGTCATTCGAAGTGGCCGGAAGTTATACCAATGAAGTCACCCTATCAGAAACGACTATTTTCACTCTGAGGACTCTTTTCCAGAAATGGCTTACCAGAACAAATTGTGAGTGACAACAGATTACAATAAACATCAGAAGAGTTCAGATATTCATGAAGAAAATTGGCATTAGACATTTCAAATCAGCTTCTCACCACCCAGCAAAGAATGGATTAGCTGACAGGTTTGTTCAAACTTTCAAGAAGTGCATTAAAGCGATGGACAAAGAGAACATTTCTCTACAGCACAAGATGGACAATTTCCTTTATCTTTCGGAACTCTGTTCAGGCGATGGCAAATTAAATACCTGCAATGCTGTTCATGAGCAGGAATCTGAGATCTCACGTAGACCTTCTGAAACCAGATCTACAGAGGGAAGTGCAGAATAAACAGTTGCCAAGTGAAGCAGCGAGAAACTTCAAGATTGGACAGAAAGTCCTAGCGCGTAAATACCGAGAAGACAAGTGGTCACCCGGTATGAGAACTAGATCACTGATGTACACAGTGAATGTTGGAGGTCAGACATGGAGATATTACATACTAGGGGATTGCATCCAACAAGACGGACACATTACAGTCACCAGACTTGCCCCTCAGTGATGATCACGTCACTACCAGAAATGTGACACCGCAACATGAGAGGATTCTCTTAGACAAGACACCTGCCAAAGCTGATGCTACTCCACAGATCCAGAGACGCTATCCTGAAAAAAAAAACCCAAAAGACTGAACCCTTAGAACAGTGAAGTTAGTTATGGACTGTTATTGTGAAAGCATTTTTATTTGGAATATGGGTTTATGAAAGGGAAATTGGATGTTTTGTACATATACAATTTTATGTTGTATTAATCTAAAGGGATAATGTATTGATCTATTTCTTTGAGTAATGACCCCACCAGCACTAGGTATTGATCTGTTGTCTGCACGTGTGCTACTGTCTACATCTGCACATTGTTCTGTCTCTCTCGTGAATGCACCAGTTAAAGCCATCTCCAGTGTACGTGCTTTTATTTAATTGATATGTAGTTGTGCACAGACACAACTACCTTGTACATCTTTGGAATGTGGGGGGAGCTGGAGCAGCCCGAGGAAGCCCACGTGGTCACGGAGGGAATGCGCAAACTCTTTACAGACAATGGTGGGAATTGAACCAGTATCACTGTCTCTGTAATACCTTTCTGCTGACTGTTAAGCTACTGTGTGACCCCTATTGAAAAGATACTTTGACATGTACGTGGTAGGAAAAGTTTAGAGGGATGGGGGCAAATGTAGACAAATGAAACTAGCTTGGATGGGTGTCGGGTAGGCATGGAGCAGTTGGTCTGAAGGACCTGTTTTGTGCTGTATGACTATAACTCCATGCCCCTCCTGATTTTTAGTCTCTTCATTTAGAGATGCAGCACAGTAACAGGTCCTCCCGGCCCAAAGGGCCCTCTCTGACTGATTACACCCATGCTACATCGTACTTATTGGAATGTGGGAGGAAACTGCAGAGCCACGTGGTCACGGGGAAAATGTACAAACTTCTTGCAGACAGTGGTGGAATTGAACCTGGTCGCTTGTGCTGTAAGCATTATGCTAACTGCTACACTACCTAAGGATTTCACTTGGTTATATTTACATCATGGACAGCTCACGTTTTATATCCTCTGTTAGAACCAGCACAAGTTCAAGTTTATTGTCATTCAACCAGACACATGTATACTGCCAGACAAAACAACGTTCCTCTGGATCAAAGTGCACAAAACAGTACATATAATTCACACAAACAACACGTCAAGTAATGATAGCATAAATAATTTAATGAATAATTAGGTACATCTACACCACGGGTTAAATAGTAAACAGTATGAACTGGTTCACCGTGAGCAGCATCCAGGAAAAGGTTTGCGTCTGTTATCCTAGGCTGCTCTTTGAGCGTGCTGAGTGCATGAGAGAGAAAGAGAATAGAGTACAATGTGCTTTCATTTGGGTCATAGCTAGTCACTGAAAGTGGAATCTGCTCCTTACTGTGTGTGCCTTTACATTTGAACCATTAATTCCACAACAGGGCTACCTCCCTCCAACCAAAAATGGGGTGGAGCCGAAACGACCCAGTCGACCAATCAACATAACCTCGCTGGTTAAGCTCACGGCGACCATCCCCAATATGATCACAGTGAATTGGTCCTCCGAGTATGGCAGGGTGAGTCTTAGCTTGAATGGGCTGGCAGCTGTCTTTGCCCAGTATTGGCTTTGAGTTCGGGGAAGACTTGGTGGCTCCCATTGGATAACCTTTTCCTCCTTTCTCTCCCCTCCCCCCCCGGTGTTTTGTTGAGCAGAACTATTCCGTGTCTGTGTATCTGGTCAAGCAGCTGACATCAGCCACACTGTTGCAAAGGCTGCGAGCCAAGGGGATTCGGAATCCGGACCACTCGAGGGCCTTGAGTAAGTGGATAGGGAGAGGGCGAGTTGGAGTTGGGCAGGAGTGGCATGGGGAAGGAATACATGGGTGTCTTACAGTTCTGGCAAACTTGGGTTTGATCCTGTCCTTTGTGCAGAGTTTCCCTTTGGTGATCCGGTCACCTCCCATGTCCGACAATGGTAGGTGAATGACAGGAGTCAAGGGGAAGGGTTAGTGGAGAATAAGTTAAAGAGCTAATAGGAGGTGGGATTGGAATAGAACTGAATTGTTTATTTATTTCTGTATTTTTATTTATTTAGAGATGGAATGCAGAACAGGCCCTTCCGGTCCATTGAGCCAGCAACCCACCAATTTAACCCTAGCCTAATCAGACGACAATTTACAATGACCATTAACCAACCAGTACGTCTTTGGACTGTGGGAGGAAAACCCACATGCACATAGGAAGGAACATGCAAGCTTGCTTACTAAGGACGCCGGAATTGAACTTTGACGCCCCAAGTTATAATAACATCATGCTATGCCAGCATGGTGTTACTCACCTGAGAACCATCAGGTGTATAAAATCCATGAGGGGCATAGGTGCAGTGAATATGCAGTCATGTTCACAGGGTTATGGGAACCTAGAACTAGAAAGTATACATTTAAGATGAGAGGAACAAGGTCTAATAGAAACTTAGACCAGAGGGCAGTCCATTTATGGAAGGAGCTACCAGAGGAAGTGGTTGAGGCAGGTAGATTAATGATATTTGGATAGGTACATGTATAGGAAAGGTTTAGAGGGATTTGGCATAAATGAAACTGGCTTAGATAGGCATCTTGGTTAGTATGGATTGTTGGGCTGAAAGATGCTTCCATGTTATAGGAAGGATGCAATTACACTGGAGGAGATGTAGAGGAAATTCACCAGCATGGTACCTGGGAATGAGAGTTTCTGTTAAAAGTTTGGAGAGGCTGACTTTAATTTCCTTGGAGCAGAAGAGGCTGAGGGAGACTTGATAGAGGTGTAGATAGCTATGAGGGGCAGAGATAGGGGAGATGGTAAGAAACTCCACAATAGAGACTGAGAGTGGAGGTTTGAGGCAAGGGGTAAGAGGGTTTGAGGGTATCGAACAAAAGTTATTTCACCCAGAAGGTGGTTGCAATGGGGAATTCTCTGCCTGCAAAGGCAGAGGAGGTAGGGACTTGCAAAACATCCAAACAATATGGCATTGTAGCATAGCAGTTTAATCTTCAGTACGGAAAGGTTGAGATGGATACATGGGGCATGTGCAGGCAAATGGGCATGACCATGCTTGGAGCCTGTTGTTTCCTTGCTGTGTGACTTTATGGACCTGAATGGCATTGTGTCATGATGCTAAAGCAACTGGAGATACATTTGTAAATTCACAAGTCATTCAGAATTGCAACAGACACACAACTCTTTGAGCTGGGGTTGTGTGGCCTGTGAGATTACTGCAGTACTAATGATGTTTTCCCACCAAGCCAGCTAGGGGTTTAAGTCTGAAATAAAACTGATTTCTGCAGGAAACTATAAACTTCCTTCCAAGAAAGGAAATCTGCTCAACACACAAAATGCTGGAGGAACTCAGCAAATCAGGCAGCATCTACGGAAATAAATAAACAGTCGATGTTTCGGGCCCAAACCCTTCATCAGAACTAGAATGGGGGGGGGGGGGGGGGGAATGCCAGAATAAGAAGGTGGGGAAAAGGGGAAGCAGGACAAGCAAGATGGTGATAGGTGAAACTTCCACCTTCTAAACTGGGAGGTGATAGGTGGAAAAAGCTGAAGGGCTGGAGCAGAAGGAATCTGATGGAGGAGAGTGGACAGTTGGAGAAAGGGAATGAGGAGGGGCACTAGGATGAGGTGATATAGGCAAGTGAGGGGAAGAGGTAAGAGGCTAGAGTGGGGAATAGAAAAAGAGGGAAGGGGGAGGGAAAAAATTATTGGAAGGAGAAATCAATGTTGGAGTTGGAGCCTACCCAGACAATATGAGGTGTTGTTCCTCTGCTTTGAGAGTGGCCTAACCTTGGCAGAAGAGGAGGGCATGGACTGGCATGTCAAAATGGGAATAGGGATAGGAATTAAAATGGTTGGCCTCTAGGAAAATCTTCTGTTTTGCAGATGGAGCAGAGGTGCTCAACGTTCTGCTCAGCTGACCTGGACCTTTGTATGACTCCAGACCCTGTACACTTTGGTTGAGTCTTAACAGCCACCTGAAATTCTCCAGCTTGAAGCCAACAATGTACATGCTCTAAAACACAATTTTTGTTCTTGAGACAATTCATTTTATTTGCTAACAAAAGAAAATCTGCAGATGCTGGAAATCCAAGCAATACACACAAAATGCTGGAGGAAGTCAGCAGGCCAGACAGCATCTATGGAAAAAATTACAGTCGATGTAATTGCAGGCTGAGACCCTTCGGCAGGACTGGAGTAAAAAAGATGAGGAGTAGATTTAAAAGGTGGAGGGGAGAGAAAAGCGAGGTGATAGGTGAAACCGGGAGGGGGAGGGATGAAATAAAGAGCTGGGAAGTTGATTGGTGAAAGAGATACAGGGCTGGAGATACAAGGAGGAATCAAATAGAAGACAAGGCCGTGGAAGAAAGAAAAGGGGGGAGGAGCACCAGAGGGAGGCAATGGGCAGATGAGGTGAGAGGGGGGAATGGTGGGGAGAAGCATTTCTGGAAGTTTGAGAAATCGACATTCATGCCATCAGGTTGGAGGCTACCCAGAAGAAATATGAGGTGGTGTTCCTCTGAACTGAGTGTGGCTTCATTGTGACAGTAGTGGGGGCCATGGATAGACACATTGGAATGGGAAGTGGAATTAAATTGGCTGGCCACTGGGAGATTGGCGTTTTCTGGTGGAATGAGTGTAGATGGTCTGCGAAGTGGTCTCCCAATCTACGTAGGGTCTCACCGATTATACAGGAAGCCACGCTGGGAGCACTGGACACAGTATATGACCCCAGCAGAGTCACAGGTGAAGTGGCGCTTCACCTGGAAGGATTGTTTGGGGTGCTGAATGGTAATGAGGGAGGTGGTGTAGTGGCAGGTGTAGCACTTGTTTTGCTTGCAATGAAAAGGAGGGAGATCAGTGGACGGGACGAATGGACAAGGGATCCTTGCAGAAAGTGAAGAGGAGGGAAAGATGTGCTTGGTGGTGGGATCCCATTGGTGATGACAGAAGTTTCAGAGAAATATGTGCTGGATGCGGAGGCTGGAGGGGTGGTAGGTGGGGACAGAAGGAACCTTATTCCTGGTGGGGCGGCAGGAGGATGGGGTGAGAGCGGATGTGCATGAAATGAAAGAGATGTGGTTGAGGGCAGCATTGATGGTGGAGGAAGGGAAGCCCCTTTCTTTGAAGAAGGAGGATAACTTCATTCTCGAATGAAAAGCCTCATTCTGAGAGCGGATGCAGCGGAGATAGAGGAATTGAGAGAAGGGGATGGCGTTTTTACAAGTAACGGGAAGGGAAGAGGGATAGTCCAGTTAGTTGTGAGAGTCCATGGGTTTGTAATAGACATCAGTAGATAAGCTGTCTCCAGAGATAGAGACAATGAGATTGAGAAAGGGGAGGGAGGGGTTGGAAATGGACCAGGTAAATTTGAGGGCAGGGTGGAAGTTGGAGGCAAAGTTGATGAGTTCCACATGGGTACAGGAAGCAGCACTAACGCAGGCATTGATGTAGCGTAGGAAAAGTGGAAGCCGGCCACCAGTCTAGGCTTGGAACACAAACTGTTCCATGTAGCCAACAAAAAGGCAGGCATAGCTGGGACCCATGTGAGTTCCCATGACTACACCTTTTGTTTGAAGGAAGTGGGAAGAGCCAAAGTAGAAATTGTTAAGAGTGAGGACAAGTTCTGCTAGACAGAGGAGACTGGTGGTGCAGGGGAACTGGTTGGGTCTGGTGTCCAGAAAGAAACTGAGAGTTTTGAGACCTTTGTGGTGGGGGATGGAGATGTAAAGGGACTGGACACCCATCGTAAAAATAAGATGATGGGAGCCAGGGAACTTGAAATCATTGAAAAGGTCTAGTGTGTGAAGTGTCATGGATGTAGGTAGGAAGGGATTGAACTTTGGGGGGGGAGGGGGATATTATTTACTGTGGTGCTTTAGCCATAGTAGGAGCCTCAGCTAAACTCTCCCAACTCCTGTGGGAGATCACCAACTTGTTTTGGTCTTTGATGCAGCAGCTCTGCTAGATATACCACTGTGTCACCAATGTCATGGACAAACTGGCTACTGTATTTCTTAAATTAAAATTGTTAAATTAAAATTATTACCATGACTTGACTTCAAGAAGTGATTTAGACCCAAGGAGTCATACAGCACAAAAACAAGCCCTTCGGCCCACCATACCTGTGCTATCAACTGTTTATCTCTATTAATCTTATTTTCCAGCACTTGGTATAGCCTTGGCATTTCAAGTGCTTGTTAGACACAAGTCTTAGATCAGCACAGGAACAGCCCATAATGTTGTGCTGAACCAATTAAATTAGGAATCAGATGGCCAACTAAACTAATTTTTTCTCTGCCCACAGAATGTCCATATCCTTCCATTTTCCTCACATCCATGCACCTATCTAAACACCTCTTAAAAGTCCCTAATGTTTTTGCCTCTACCGCCACATCTGGGCACCACATTCCAGGCACCCAATACTCTGTGTTTAATTAAAAAAAATACTCCACTTGCCCCTGGCATATGGAGAAAGTCTAGAGTCTCGACCCTGAAATGCTGAACATCCGTTTGTCTGCAGTCCTGAAGCAGGGACCTGACCCTAAACATTGACTTTCCCCTCGACTCCACAGACACTGCTTCTTGCAGTCTCTGTCTTCACAAACTTGCAGATCCTCAGTGTGCAGTTGTGGGGCTTCACAGTAGTGTTGCACCAGCAATCGGGTTCAATTCCCACCACTATCTGAGGTACCTATATGTACTCCCTGTGATCATGTGGATTTCCCCTGGGTGCTCCAGTTTCCTCCCACATTTCAAAACTGTACAGGTTAGGGTTAGTGAGTTGTGGGCATGCTACGTTGGTGGCAGAAGCATGGTGGCATTGGTGGGTTGTCCCCAGCACAGTGTTGGTCATTGAGACAAATGAAGCATTTCACTGTATGTTTTGATGTACATGTGATAAATAAAACTAATCATTATAGGTATGTGGCAGGTGAGGTAAACTCAGATTGGAAGAATCTAAAGGGATATTGCTAGCAGTACCATGGCTCAGCCAGAGTTGCCCTTAATGTTAATGAGGAGATAAAATGGTCCCATCTCCATTTGAATAGCCGATATGAACGCACACTACTGTGGTACTGTGGCCACGTGCACACAGTGAGATGACTTGGTCCTGCCCCTGCCCTCCCTCCCCACTCCCCCACCAGTTCCATCACCAGTGTTAGAGGGTTTCTTGCTGGATTACCTATGTGGTCTGTACTGGCATTGATTTCTTTCTTTTAATCTGCCTCTGTTCCAGTCAAAGAGAAGCTGACTGCAGATCCCGACAGTGAGATCGCCACGACGAGCTTACGGGTGTCGCTTATTTGCCCCGTGCGTAATTTTGCAGTAGCTCGCTTATCCGGAGCCGTCGCTTGCTATCAAGATAGGGCTTGGCTTTTGCAGGCTCTCCTCTCTTTCGAAAGCTACCCATTGACGCTATTCAGCCTGTAGTTTGGAACATTGCTGAGAGCTGCCTCCGATAGCACAGGGATCAGTCCCAAACACTGGCAGGAGACGTAAGTGGGCTCAGGATCAATGCACTAGGAAAGGAATCAGAATCAGGGTTTACTATCACTGACATACACTCAATGGCCACTTTATTAAGTACACCTCATTGAGGCAAATATCTAATTAGCCAATCATGTGGCAGCAACTCAAAGCATAAAAGCATGCAGACGTGGTCAAAGGGGTTCAGTTGTTCAGACCCAACATCAGAACGGGCAAGAAATGTGATCAAAGTGACTTTGACTGTGGAATGATTGTTGGTGCCAGATGGGGTGGTTTGAGTATCTCAGAAACTGCTGATCTCCTGGGATTTTCATGCAAAACAGTCTGTAATGGTGCAAAAAAAATTTCTTTAAATTCGGTGAGTAGTAATTCTGTGGGACTTGATAATGAGAGAGGTCAGAGTAGAATGGCCAGACTTGTTTAAGCTGACAGGATAACTTAAATAACCATGCATTACAACAGTGGTGTGTAGAAGAGCGTCTCTGAACACACAATGCGTCGAACCTTGAAGTGGTTGGGTTACAACAGCAGAAGACCACGAACATACTCGGTGGCAAATTTAGATATGGCACTGGAGTGGTGCTTAGCCTCACAGTCATAAGTATAATGCAAGTAGAGCAGGGAGCTAAACACACAGCCGTACCCAATAAAGTGGCCCCTGAGTGTATGTTGTGAAATTTGTTGTTTAAGAGCAGCAGTACATTAAAAAATTACTATAAGTTACAATAAAAAATATTTTAAAAAGTGAGCTAGTGTTCATGGACCATTCTGAAATCGCTGCCTCTGCGCTGGGAGTAGAAGTACGACCAAGGGATCGGACTTTCCAAAGTGTGGACGTGGGGTACCACAATAAGTGTTCTTGGTCAAGTGTGTTGGTTCAACTGGTTCCACAGGTGGTATGTTGGTGGTAATTATTCAGAGACTTCTTCAAGCTGGCCTGGTTGAAATCCCCCACTACTTGTTGTAATTTATAGATTTTATTACCATGTATTGCTTTGTATTACTGCTGCAAAACAACAAATTTCCTGACAAATGTCAGTGATATTAAACCTGATTCTGAAATCTGATGGCAGAGGGGAAGAAGCCTTTCCTAAAACATTGAGTGTGTGTCTTCAACCTCCTGTACCACCTCCCTGATGGTAGTAATGAGAAGAGGGCACATCCTGGGTGGTGAGTGTCCTTTATGATAAATGCTGCCTTCCTGAAGCTCCATCTTTTGAAGATGTCCTTGATTGTGGGGAAGCTAGTGACCATAGTGGAGCTGGCTGAGTTTACAACCCTCTGCAGCCTGTGCGTTGTTCCCCCCACCCTCCCATACCAGACAGAGATTCATCCAGTTACCGGGGTTGGGGAGAAGTGGTTTTACTGAGACTTTTAAGGGAACTGGAGGAAGTGTGGTAATTAGAACGTGTCAAATTTATTGACTGTAATGTAAGCACGTGTGCACTGAAAAGCTTACTTGTGCCAGCATCGTTTGCACATAGTGTAGGAGACAAATCTGTCATAAGAAAAATATTAACAAGAAAGAACACAATTGGAACAACAGAAGTCCATTGTAGTGCAAAGTAGTCTTAGTGTTGACTCTGAGGGTAGAATCACTGATGTGTTGTGAAATTTGGTGTTTTACGGCAGCAGTACTTTGCAATACACAAAAAGCCTATATTACAATAAATGTATAGTGTATATCTGTGTGTATATAATGTATGTATATATGTGTGTATGTATATACAGTGCCTATAAAAAGTATTCACCTCCCCCCCCCCCCCCCCCCCACCTTGGAAGTTTTCATGTTTTATTGTTTTACATTACATCACATTGGATTTAATTTGGCTTTTTTGACACTGATTATCAAAAAAGACTCTTTTGTGTCAAAGTGAAAACTGATCTCTACAAAATGATGTAAATTAATTGCAAATATAAAACAAAATAATTGCATAAGTATTCACCCCCTTCAGCTTAGTATTTAGTGGATGCACCTTTGGTAGCAATTACAGACTCGAGTCTGCATGGATAGGTCTGTATCAGCTTTGCACATCTGGACACTGCAGTTTTTCCACGTTCTGCTTGTTTTACGGCGGTTGGCACTCAGCTTAATGGTGCATTACCGCCACCTTCTGCTCCGGAGTGTGGATCAGATGATAGACTTGCATTCTAAATCCCTTCACCCATTCACACACACACACATATATACCCTAATCTACACTTTATCCTTCTTTCTTTGGCCATCCTAGTACCCTAACAAAAAACCCTGTATCCTTTAAGAAAGCTAAAAGTACCCTGACCTGTGCTCTCTCGCCCGTGCCCAGTAACCCTTTTAATGTGAATTCATGCACCCCCAATTCCCTTAGATTAATTCTCATCATCTCTCTCTGTATCCCATACTTCCTGCAACTCAGAATGACATATTCTACTGACTCCTGTTTCTGACATTCCTCACACAAACCTGTCTGGTGTTTCCCTGTCATTTTCAGTGTTTTGTTTAGTGCACAGTGCCCCAGCCTTAACCTAGTCCACACAGTTTCCTCTCTTCTGTATCCACTGCCTACCCTAGTACCTGTAACACTTCTGTATTTGATACAAATGCCTCCCTTTCCCCTCTCTGTTCCATCTTTCTTGCCACATTTGGATGTCCCCCCCCCCCCCAGATTACAACCTCTGCTTTACTGATACTAATGTGCATTTCTGTATTTTCTTTCTTTAATGCCCTCTTTACAAAACTGCTCAATCTCTGTCAGATTGCTTGGGAATCATGAGTGAACAGCCCTTTTCAAGTCCAGCCACAAATTCTCAATTGGATTGAGGTCTGTACTCTGACTTGGCCACAGCAGAACATTAACTTTGTTGTTTTTAAGCCATTCCTGTGTAGTTTTGACTTTATGCTTGGGGTCATTGTCTTATTGGAAAACAAATCTTCTCCTAAGTCGCAGTTCTCTTGCGGACTGCATCAGGTTTTCCTCCAGGATTTCTCTGTATTTTGCTGCATTCATTTTACCCTGTGCCTCTGCATGCCTTCCAGGACCTGCTGCAGTGAAATATCCCCACAGTATGATGCAGCCATCACCATGCTTCACGGTAGGGAAGGTGTGTTTTTGATGATTTGCGGTGTTTGGCTTGTGTCGAACATAGCAATTAGTCTGATGGCCAGAAAGCTCAATTTTGGTTTCATCAGACTATAGAACCTTCTTCCAGCTGGCTTCAGAGTCTCCCACATATCTTTTGGCAAACTCGAGCCGAGATTTCATCTGTTTTTTTCCCCCACAGTGGCCATCTCTTTGCCTCTGCCCTTTAAACCTGCGACTGGTGAAGCACCCGGGCAACACATGTTGTATGCGCAGTCTCTCCCATCTCAGCCACTGAAGCTTGTAACACCCCCAGGTTGTCATTGGTCTCTTGGTGGCCTCCCTCACTAGTCCCCTTCTTGCATGGTCACTCAATTTTAAAGGATGGCCTGCAGATTTACAGTTGTGCCATATTCTTTCCATTTCTTGATGATTGACCTAACTGTACTCTAAGGGATATTCATTGACTTAGAAATTTCCTTGTATCCATCTCCTGACTTGTGCTTTTCAATAACCTTTTCACGGAGTTGCTTGGAGTGTTCTTTTGTCTTCATGTTGTAGTTTTGCCAGGATACTGACTCACCAGCAGTTGGACCTTCCAGATCCAAGTGTATTTTTACTACAGTCAATTGGAACACCTTGACTGCACACAGGTCTCCAATACAAGTCTCGATTTAACTAATTATGTGACTTCTAAAACCAATTGGCTGCACCAATGAAGGTTTTGTGTGTCATATTAAAAGGGGGGGGGGGTTGAATACTTTTATAGGCACTCTGTGTGTGTGTGTGTGTGTGTGTGTGTGTGTGTGTATATATATTTATATATTTCAGTGCAAATAGCAAAAATAGGGAGGTAGTGGTTAGGGTTGTGCAGGTTGCCTAAAGAACTAAACAGTTAAAAGGAGGTAGCTGTTCTCGAGCCTGCTGGTGTTGAACTTCTGCGTGACGAGAGCTGCGGGAAGATGATATGGCCCAGATGGCAGGGATTTTTAATGATGGATGTTGCGTTCTTGACACACTGTCTCATCAAGATGGTTTCACCTTTAAACCAATGGGACTAAACTGACTGCAATATGGCTATGTTGAGGTTCAACACACAAGATGGAGCAAGGGCAGGCATTCATCTCCTTGATCTCGCTTGACCGGTCATTATATCTGAGGCTGATCACTTCTGACCAAAATTGTAGTGTCTGGACAAATAGAACAGAGAGCAATACTGCTCTTTTGGCCCAGATGTTATGCCGACCTTTTAACCTGCTCTTAAGATCAACCTAACCCTTCTCTGCCACGTGGCCCTCCATTTTTCTATCATCCATGTGCCTGTCTAAGAGTCTCTTAAATCTCCCTAATGTATTTGCCTCTACCACCGCCACCACAGCAGTGTGTTCCTTGCACCCACCACTCTCTGTGCAAATAAATAGATTTTTAAAAAAAAACTTACCTCTGATCTCCCCTCTACCTTCCTCCAATTGTCTTAAATTTATGCCCCCTTTATATTTGCCATTTCTGTCCTGGGGAGAAAGTTATTGCTGTCCACTTGATCTATGCCTCATCATCTTGTACCTATCAAGGCACCTCTTCTCCTCTTTCACTCAGCCTATCTTTGTAAGACACACTCCCTAATCCAGGCACCATCCTGGTAAATTTCCTGTGCACCCTCTAAAGCTTCTATATACTTCCTATAATGAGGCAACCAGAACTGAACAGTATGTTCCAAATGTGGTCTAACCAAGGTTTTATAGAGTTGCAACATTACCTTGCAGCTTGTGAGCTCAATCCCCTGACTAACGAAGGCCAACACACTGTAGGCCTTCTTAACCACCCTTCAGTACCTTCTTAATCACTGACTATTAACCAAATAGTGATACATCTATGCTCAATTAACAATTATCTGAAAAAATATTTGAACTGTCTCCTTCTGTAACTTGTATTTTTGGTAGCTATTGAGTTAATGTTCTGACAGTTGTTTCTGACCATGACTGGTGAGTTGACTGGTACAAGGGCTAATACTGAAGCTAAATAATAATAATAATAAGCTAATAATAAAGCTAAATGTAAACAAAGACAAACAACCAATATGCAAAAGAAGACAAATTGTGCAAATAAAAAATAATACTGAGAACGTGAGGGTTAAAGAGACCTTGACATTGAGATTAGGTTGTGGAATCAGTTCAGAGTTGTGGTGTGTGATGTTATCCAAGTACTAACTGTCTTAAGACTCTTACCCTATGATAGCAAGAGTAGGTGTGCTCAGTCCACAGGGTGTCTCTGGTATTCCAGAGGGATGCTGGTTGGTAGATTAATGGTTTACTGTAAGCTTCCCTTGGTGGACAGTAAGGATATCAAGGAGTTGATGTCATGATCCAGGGATGGGATGTCCCACTGCTCACGCTGGCCCATGTATTTTACTGCTGGAGATCCTTTTTAAAATCATGCACATCTTGTAAGGTGGGTGAGAATTAGTTGATAATTAGTCAATTAAATTGGAGGCAATTTACAGACAGTTCTTCACACAAAAGGGTTGTGTACGCAGCTCCTTTGCCATTGAACTTGGTTTCCCTTCAGTTTGCCCATTCTGAAATCCCGCTCCTAGTGCTGAGTGTGGGGCTGCGGAGGGCTAACTATGTACCATGTATAGACTGAGTTGGGGGTGTAGAGCCCCTCTGCATGCCGCTACTGCTTGCTTTATCCCCCCCTTGCTCAGTGCTGGTTGGGTGAACGCATATCTACCTATGTTCTGTAAACGCTCAAAGGATTCAGACTAACGGTCTTATCTGTTCATGCAGCTGGGAAAGACGAGGCTTCACGTGCCATGCCGAGCACTGACCTGCACGCACCTGCAGTGCTTCGACGCTGCGCTCTACCTGCAGATGAATGAGAAGAAGGCCACCTGGGTTTGCCCTGTCTGTGACAAGAAAGCACCTTATGAAAGCCTGATTATTGATGGGTATGCGAAAAGTCAGTCAAGTTTATTGTCATGAGCACGTATCCACATATGCATAGGTGTAATGAAAACCTTACTTGCAGCAGCATCACAGAAGCAACATTCACAAATAAAGCATAAATTAAGCATACATTATACCCAATTTTACACAACAAAAACAAGGTCTATTTTAGTACAAAGTGGTCATAGTATTGCTAAACCATACTGAATTTGGTTGGGTGGTTTGCTTCAGGAACTGAATGTTTGAAAGGAAGTAGCTGTTCCTGAATCAGGTGGTGTGGTTTCGATACCTCTTAGAAGCAAGAAGATCACGTAGCCTGGATGGTGGGGATCTTTAACAATAGATGTCCTCTTCTGGAGGAGGCTATTATCTACTACTGTAGATAATACTGATGGTGGAGAGGGAAGTGCCCATGATGTTATTGGGGTGAGTCCACTACTCAGCAGCTTTTTACATTCCTGCGCATCTGAATTGCCCTACCAGACCATGACACAACCTTTGTCTGCCTGTCTGTTACTGGGAGAGAGTGATCCTTCGAATATAAGAACATCCCTTTAGAACAGGGATGAGGAGGAATTCCTTTAGATTGAAGGTGGTATGTCTGGAATTCATTGCCACTGGTGGCTGTAATTGGGTATAATTAAAGCAGGGGTTGATAGGTTCTTGATTAGTAAGGGCATCAAGGATTATGGGGAGAAGGCAGGAGAGTGGGATTGAGATGGAATGCCGGAGCAGATTCAATGGACCGAATAGCCTAATTTATGTCTAATGGTCTTGCTGTTACAAGGAGTCTGTGCTTGTTATGTGTGATGAGTTTAGCAAACTACGCTCCCTGCTTCCTGCAACCCCCTACCCCCCAACCTTTCTTCCCAACTTTCCCACCATTTTAGCGTCCTCTCTCTGTCTCTCTAGACTCTTCATGGAGATTCTCAACCTGTGCACGCATTGCGATGAGATCCTGTTCAAGGAGAACGGCTCCTGGAGCCCAATGCAGCCAAAGAAAGTAAAGCAGGAGCCCTTGTGGACGTCATACAGCAGCCCTGAGGGTAAGGAGAGTGACAGTTCCACAATGTAAATTACTGCCTCATTCAGGTGTATTATCACTGAATAATAATGAAATGTGTTTTACGGCAACACATTTGTATTAAGTAATACATAAAATTAATCATAAATTACAAGAAGAAAGATAAATATATAATACAAAATGAGAGCAAATATTAAGGGAGTGTTCATGGGTTCATTCAAAAATCTGATAGTGCAGGGGAAGAGACTGTTTCTAAAATGTCTTCTAGCTCCTCCTCGATGGTAATAATGAGAAGATTGAATGTCCCAGATGGCGAGGGTTCATCAATAATGGATGCCACCTCCTTGAGGCACTGCCATTTGAAGATTCCCTCGATGGTGGGGAGGGAGTGAGGTTGGTGCCTGTGATGGGGCTGGCTAAGTTTGCAACCCTCCACAGCCTTTTCTGATCTTGTGCCTTGGCACTTCTATGCCAGATGATGATGCAACCAGTTAGAAAGCTGTCCACAGTATATCTACAGAAATTTGCTAGAGTCTTTGCTGACTCAAAATCTCCACAAAGTCCCCAATGAAATATAGCCAGTGTCATGCCTTCTTTGTAATTGCGTCGGTATGTTGAGCACAGGATAGATCCTCAGAAACTTGAAATTGTTTGTCCTTTCCATTGCTGACCTCCCGATGAGGACTGGTGTGTGTTTTCAAAACTTCTCCTTCCAGCTCCTCCTTCATGGTAGTATTAAGAAGGCAGCAGTTGTGGATTATATGGGAAAGCAAGTCCCTCTGATAATGACACAGTTCAAGTTGATAGGGTGGTTAAGAGGGTCTGTGGTGTGTTTGCCTTCGTTAGTCAGGGGATTGAGTTCAGGAGTCACAAGGTAAAGTTGCAGCTCTATAAAACCCTGGTTAGACCACGCTTGGAGTATTGTGTTCAGCTCTGGTCGTCTCATTACAGAAAGGACATGGAAGTTTCAGAGAGGGAGCACAGGAGATTTACCAGGATGCTACATGCATTGGAGAGCATGTCTTATGAGAAGAATGAGCTAGGCCTTTTCTTTTCAGAGCTGTTGGATGCTGCTATTTTTGTGATCCAGAGGCATAGAAGTCAAGAATGAGGCATAAAACATGTTGCTTTTGGCTTTTTTATGAAATGTTACAAGAGCAGAGAACAAATAAAAGAAAGAAGAGCGAGAACGAAAAAGCCATAATTCTCTGGTACAAAAGCAAGCTCCGACTGAAATGATAACACTCCAATGGTTGACCGTAGGTGTTGCATCCCAGCTGTGTACTTGATATGCAAGCCAGGCCAATACAAAATGGAGAGCCAGTTGTTGCCCATGTAGCAGGCTCCCCCTCTCCATGCAGCTGATGAATCCACAGAAACGGCAAAGACCGATTATAGGTATCGTTTGTTACCGGTGACGTTGCAGGGGTTGCCAGTCAGCATTGATTTCAATGTAGGACTGACTTATGGATTCCAGATCCAGACTGTTCCCTGGGGTTTACTCCTGAAATCTTCCCCATGAATAGGTATAACTACAAGGCAAGCAGCAGTTTGAGATCAGAGTTTTCCTTCTAGATGAACTGCCAAATACGGCTGACAAACCCCATCTGCCTGAAATGACTGGCTTTAAGGTGCCAATAACCCATCTTTGCCCCTTCTCCTGTCATAGAAATGGTTCTGCTAGGCTTAGTAGCTAAGCCACACGTGAAGGCCAGGATCTGGACTTGGTTGTCAGAGGCTATTTGAGATGCACGCCATTGGGAGTATTTAACAGGTAGTGGGAGCTTGTCCACACTATCTGCTGATGCACCATCAATAACTCTCAGAGACGGGAGGCAAAAGATAAGCTTTTATTAGCTGCAAACGTGACCACAACATCTTGGAGACTGAGGGAGGAACAGTGCCTCCAATCGCCTTTATACAGGGGTCTGTGGGAGGAGCAACAGGAGCAGTCAGCAGAGGGGCGTGTCCAAACAGGTATACACATAGTTTACCACATCCGCCTCTCATGGATATGACCTTAAGCAACTGATTAACCAATAATCTAGCCATATTCAAGTGACATGACACCTGCTTCAGAAAAACTGGGAAGCTTCTAGAAAAATACAGAAATAGCTTTGCTACAATTACTTGAAAAGGTAATTTTATAAAAATTCAAGTGAGCAGAGGAAAGTTAAACACAAGAAAAATAATACTACTTTCTAATTCAACAGAGAGAAGGATGAGAGGCGAATTGATAAAGGTGCACGAGATGATAAAAGCCATAGATATTGGAGAGTCAGAGATTTTTCTCTCCCCAGGGTGGAAATGGCTAATATGAGGGGCATAACAAGTATAGGGGGCAATGTTAGTGGTAGGTTTTCACACAGAGTGGTGGGTGCATGGAGTGTGCTGTCGGGGCTGGTGGTACAGGCAGAAACACTGGGGGACATTTCAGAGACTGTTGGAGAGGCATGTGGATGTGTGGAAGGAACAGTTAGATTGATCTTAGAGTAGGTTAAAAAGCAATGTGGGCTATAGGGCCTGTACTGTGGTGTACTGTTCTATATTCTGTTACTTGTCATAGACAGGGGTAAGGAATTCCTGGTGATAACAAAAGATACAATACCACTGGCAATGGCTTAAGGCTGAAAATTAAGTCACCGTGGTCCACGTGACGCTGTATTGCTAAATAAATAGACACAGTAGTGAACCCTCCATGCTGAACCATGCTAGCATACTGTGGGAGGAAACCGGAGCACCCAGAGAAAACCATACTAACACACTGGACATTGGCTCCAAGTGTACCCACATTAACATTCATATATATACTATTACAAGTATATTAGAACATGTATAGTGAAAGATGTCATTTGCGTTTCAGCCAACACAACTCAAGGATGTGCTGGGGGCAGCTTTAATTGTTGCCCAACATTCTGATGCTAACATAGCATGCCCACAGTGTTCAGCAGAATGCACAAGCAACAACAAAACAAGCCCCTTTCCTACCTACACTCACATGCAAACAGGCTTCCAGTACCTTCCGATATTCCTTGCTTCAGGTGTTCCCAATCCCAACCTCTGTTCCAACCATGAGCTAACTATAGGTCCTCTCCAGGTTATAAGCAGATTCATGTACAGCAAGTGTCTAGGAGATGGGAAAGGTGGATTTGCCAAATGCTGCAGGATTCTTCCTCTGGGTGGGAACTCTGTTTGTGGCCATGCTCCGGAATCACCCGAGCCACGAGCAGTTCATAGGAGTGGAACCTTGAAATGTTGGTACTTGTTAGCTTAAGATATCAAACGCAACCCAATCATATCAAACAGTATTCGTTGGATGCCAACACTTCCGGTATTACACACCTGACCTTGCTAGTGTGTGGATCTGTGGATAGTAAGTAACCAGCTAACAAGGAAGGTGTGTTCTGTTGCAGCAAACACCGTGTTGAAGGATCCTTTCTCCCAGGGAAAATACTGCTCTCAGCGCAGTTCCAATGCTGAGGTGATCGACCTAACATTAGACAGCTCATCCGATGAAGAAGAGCCTCCAGTGAAAAGACACTGCCGTGTAATGACCCCCACGCACCTAGCTTCCATCAACAAGCAGTGAGTTTATGTTCAGACTCTCTCGGCTTCTTTTATTCAAATTATCGCAACAATACACTATTATATAATGTACAGGACTTCATAAAAGACACTATGTGCAGTTTCAAATTAACATGCAGTTAACACTGTCCACACACAACTCAAGCCCCTGAGGGACCCACCATTCCTGGCAGTTCCACCCGATTGTTAATATCGTGTGCTCCTTCTCCAGGGATATTGGGCATGGATGTAACCCCAGAGAGGGGCAGGCAGTTAATTCAGGGAGACATCAACTGCCCACTGCCTGCTTTATGGTGCCTTTATTAGTGTAACAAATATAGTTCTCAGAGACATGAGACTGTAGGGGATGGAATCTTTGAATCGTTCTTAGGGGAATAGGTTTTTATGTACAGGATTACAGTTGCCTCAACTTCAGCTCAATGTTTCCATTGCTGAAATTTCTGTAATTCTTTGAATCTGAGTTCTGGAGTTGCTGGAAATCGAGGGTAACACACACAAAATACTAGACGATCACAGCAGGTTAGGCAGCATCTGTGGAGAGGAGTAAAGAATTGACATTCGGGTCCTGATGAAAGGTCTCTCCCGAAACGTCAACTCTTTATTCTCTCCAGAGACAGACAGACATACTTTATTGATCCCGAGGGAAATTGGGTTTCATTACAGCCGCACCAACCAAGAATAGTGAAGAAATATAGCAATATAAAACTATAAATAATTAAATAATAATAAGTTAATCATGCCAAGTGGAAATAAGTCCAGGACCAGCCTATTGGCTCAGGGTGTCTGACACTCCGAGGGAGGAGTTGGAAAGTTTGATGGCCGCAGGCAGGAATGACTTCCTATGCCGCTCAGTGTTACATCTCGGTGGAATGAGTCTCTGGCTTAATGTACTCCTGTGCCTAACCAGTACATTATGGAGTGGATGGGAGTCATTATCCAAGATGGCATGCAACTTGGACAGCATCCTCTTTTCAGACACCACCGTTAAAGAGTCCAGTTCCACCTCCACAACATCACTGGCCTTACGAATGAGTTTGTTGATTCTGTTGGTGTCTGCTACCCTCAGCCTGCTGCCCCAGCACACAACAACAAACATGATAGCACTGGCCACCACAGACTCATAGAACATCCTCAGCATCTTCCGGCAAATGTTAAAGGACCTCAGTCTCCTCAGCAAATAGAGATGGCTCTGACCCTTCTTGTAGACAGCCTCAGTGTTCTTTGACCAGTCCAGTTTATTGTCCATTCGTATCCCCAGGTATTTGTAATCCTCCATACTGCTGGACCTGTGAATTCCTCTAGCATTTTGTGTGTGTCATTCTTAGAAGTGGGTAACAGATGTGCAGTCACATGTGCATACTCTTTGTGGATTTGCACACTGTCACGTTTGTTGATGCACGTATGATGTGTACACTTAGCGACGTGCACGTTCTCTCTTACACATGCACTCAGAGATGAGTGGGAACACAGTGTGACCAGAGGTAACCTGCTCTGTCAGTCCTCAATGCAGCCATTTAGACCATAGGACATTGGGATGCCATGGTAGCATGACAGTATTATAGCTTGGGGCGTCAGTGTTAAGTTCCGGCGTCGTCTTTTAGGAATTAGTACGTTTTGCCCGTGACTGCGTGGGTTTTCTTCAACAATCCAAAGATGTAAGGGCTGGTTGGCTAATTGGTCATTATAAATTGTCCTGTGATTAGGCTAGTGTTAAATGATAGGTGGGTGGCTGGGCGGCATAGCTTGTTGGGCCGGTAGGGCCTGTTCCACACTGTATCTCTAAATAAGTAGAAAAGGACATGGGAGCAGAATTAGGCCATTTGGCCTTTCGAAGGCCTTAACCCCTTCAAAGTTCAAACTAAATTTATTATCAGAGTACATTTATATACAGCCCTCGGAATCATTTTCTTGCAGGCATACACAGCAGAACAAAGAAATACAACTGAATCAATGAAAAACTACAAAGAAATAATGCACAGAAGAAGACAAACTGTGCAAATACACAAAATAAATAATACTGAGAGCATGAGTTGTAGAGTCTGTAGGTTGTGGAGTCGGTCAGTGCTGTGAGTGAAGTTATCCACACTGGTTCAGGAGTCTGTTCCTGAACCTTGGGGGAAAAGGCCCTGGGTCTGTTCTGCACAGGACACCAGTCATAGCCTCTTGACATTAGCTGACTGCATGGTTGTAGGTGGGAGGATGAATGTGTGGTTTACTTTCAACGTAAATACCCGCAGGTTCCTGAACGTACACCAGGTGCATCCAGTGCTTCAGGCTCCTGTCTCAACTACCATGTCTACAGACTACCTGACCTCACTCTCCATCCCCGAATATCACCTCTCCTACCAGATGCCACCGTTGCCTCCAGACTTTCAAGGTAATATTTATTTGTCATAACTCTGCCTTTCCACCTTTGAGTTATCACCTCCCCCACCACTGAGATCAATTACCCTTCCCCTGGCCTGCTCTTCTCTTGCCCTCACCCATTGGGGCTTCTTGCCTTCAATGTCCTGGAATATGTTTCTCTGGGTTGGGGTGGCGGGGAAATGCTCTTTTATCAGGAGCCATACAAATCAGAGGTGGGCTTTTCAATCACCCTACGTGGGCCAATTATCCAGTGACCTGTGTTCAGTTCCTGCTGCTGTTTGTAAAGAGCTTGTAAGTTCTTCCTGTGACTGTTTGGATTTCCTCTTGGTACTCCAGTGCACTCCCAGATTCCAAAGACATTACATGTAAGTCAATAGATCCTCTGACTACGGAAAAGGATCTTGGTGATTGTAGGGATGACTTACAGCGGATTGAAAAGCTTGAGCATATAGACATTAAGAAAGAGGATGTGCTGAAGCTTTTGGAAAGCATCAAGTTGGATAAGTCTCCGGGACCACATGAGATATACCCCAGGTTACTGTGGGAGGTGAGGGAGGAGATTGCTGAGCCTCTGGCAATGATCTTTGCATCATCAATGGGGATGGGAGAGGTTCCAGAGGATTGGAGGGTTGCAGATGTTGTTCCATTATTCAAGAAAGGGAGTAGAGATAGCCCAGGAAATTATAGACCAGTGAGTCTTACTACAGTGGTTGGGAAGTTGATAGAAAAGATCCTGAGAGGCAGGATTTATGAACATTTGGAGAGGCATAATATGATCAGGAATAAGGCAGGTCGTGCCTTACGAACCTAATTGAATTTTTTGAGGATGTGACTAAACACATTGATGAAGGTAGAGCAGTAGATGTAGTGTATATGGATTTCAGCAAGGCATTTGATAAGGTACACCATGCAAGGCTTATTGAGAAAGTAAGGAGGCATAGGGTCCAGAACTGGCTTGCACACAGAAGGCAAAGAGTGGTTCAAGAGGGGTCACATTGTGCATGGAGGTCGGTGACCAGTGGTGTGCCTCAGGGATCTGTTCTGGGATCCCTACTCTTCGTGATTTTTATAAATTACCTGGATGAGGAAGTGAAGGGATGGGTTAGTAAATATTGCTGGTGAGACAAAGGTTGGTGTAGTGGATAGTATGGAGGGCTTTCAGAGGTTACAGCAGGACATCAATAGGATGCAAAACTGGGCTGAGAAGTGGCAGATGGAGTTCAACCCAGATAAGTGTGAAGTGATTCATTTTGGTAGGTCAAATATGGCAGAATATAGTATTAATAGTAGGACTCTTGGCAGTGTGGAGGTTCAGAGGGATCTTGGGGTCCGAGTCTATAGGACACTCAAAGCTGCTGCGCAGGTTGACTCTGTGTTTAAGAAAGAATATGGTGAATTGGGCTTCATCAGCCGTAGGATTGAGTGCAAGAGCCTAGAGATAATGTTACATCTATATAGGATCCTGGTCAGACCCCGCTTGGAGTACTGTGCTCAGTTCTGGTCGCCTCACTACAGGAAGGATGTGGAAACCATAGAAAGGGTGCAGAGGAGATTTACGAGGATGTTGCCTGGATTGGGGAGCATGCCTTATGAGAATAGGTTGAGTGAACTCGGTCTTTTCTCCTTGGAGCGGCATAGGATGAGAGGTGACCTGATAGAGGTGTATAAGATGATGAGAGGCATTGATCGTGTGAATAGTCAGAGGCTTTTTCCCAGGGCTAACGTGGGAGGGCACAGTTTTAGGGTGCTTGGAAGTAGATACAAAGGAGATGTCAGGAGTAAGTTTTTTTATGCAGAAAGTGGTGAGTGCGTGGAATGGGCTGCCAGCAAAGGTGGTGGAGGACTTTTAAGAGTCTCCTAGATAGGTACATGGTGCTTAGAAAAATAGAGGGCTATGGGTAACCCTAGGTAATTTCTAAGTAAGTACATGTTTGACACAGTATTGTGGGCTGAAGGGCCTGTATTGTGCTGTAGGTTTTCTATGTTAGTAAATTACTGGCATGCTCTGTTGCATGGCGAGACTTGCGGTTTGCCTCCAGCAGATCCTCAAACTGTGTTGGTGTTGAAATGATGCATTTCTTTGTATGTTTTGATGTACATGTGACAAACAAAACTAATTTTTATAAACTTTCTGTTTAAATCTAAATCCATATCTTGTTAGGTATTGGTTCTTGGGGTGAGAATTGATAGGAATATGGGCACAGTAGTGTCACAGTTAGTGGGGCACTTTACAACGCCAGTGACCTAGGTCCAATTCCTGCTGCTGTCTGTCAGGAGTTTGTACATTCTCCCCATGACTGCATGGATTTTCTCCGGGTGCTCCAGTTTCCTTTTACAGTCCAAAGACGTACAGGTAAGTATGTTAATTGGTCATTTGGTTGTATTTGGGCAGCGTGGTCTTACTGGGCCAGAAGGGCCTGTTACTGTGTTGTATTTCTAAATAAGTACTCAAACAAGAGCTGAGACATTTCATATCCAGTACGTACCTGGAACAGGCTGCAGAAATGGCAGACGATCCAGGAGTCAGTGAACACACAAGCCCGTTGTGGGGCAACATTCTGTTCAACACTGTCTGCCCCAGGTCCCACGTTGAGAGACCTTCACCTAGCGTTACCCTTGCTACGGAATGGCAGTACAGACTGAGGAGGTGGAGGGTGTGCAGGAGCGGCTCCTAAAGAAACTGCCTCTTAAGGAGTGGCAAGATGGCTTGAAGTGCATGATCAGTTCCCAAAGGGGTTTCAGGGTCTCATTCTGCTGAGCGGGTATTAGCCTGGGTGATACTGCCCCTCACACCCCCCCCCCCCCCCCCCCACTTTACTCATGAGTTCTCCGGACACCCAATTCAGAAGGCCATAGGTTTCGTCCATGAGCCTCAACATGAGCAATTCACTCCTAAACTGTCTGGTCTATCCCTCTGTCCTTCTGCCCTGGTAACCAGAGTAACTCCTCCCATTGTAGGGTAGTTCTCAGACTGACCAGTGCCACTGTGTTCCAGAGTCCAATAAGGTCTTGGTTAAAAAAGATTGATTTAAAGATTTAAGATTTAAATCTTTAAAGATTAGCTTAATTTGTCACATGTACATCGCGTTACGTACCCCGTAACTGGGTCACTTACCAGCAAAGATAGAGAGGTCCGTTGAAGTCTGATGGTACTATTTTTAACAGTATTTATTGATAAAAATACACAAAAATAACATCGATGCAAACATACAGATAACATACGTCGTCAATACTAAATCTAAAAGCGCAGGTATAATAATAATCAATAAGAAATAGCTCTATCGTTGTCTAGGGGATAATGTATTGTCCGATGGAAATATAAAAGTCACTCAAGTTCATTCAAGCTGCAGGCTGCAGCCTTTGGTTGGAGTCAAGAGAGAGAGTTTAAACTTGCCCATTCCTTTTATGATGTCAATCCTTCGAGAGTCGTTGGGGCTGATTTCTCCTTTGTGTTAGCTAAAGCCGTTCTTCCATGGCAAGGCCCACCAATTCCGAGGCAAATGGAAAAGGACGCAGGTGGACTTTCCACCGGCTTTCGCTATTTTGCTGTTACAGGATTTCTAGCGTTTCTTCTGGTGTGTCTGAAGGGGCCGTTCCCCAGACCCTCTTTTATCCCCACTCACGGGGTCTCAGATGTCAATCAGGGTGGAATGATGCCATCCCCCAACCAGCCTACGTCGCCTGAGGGCTTCCATGAAGCACAGTACTCAATACACAATTCCGTCTCCAAGAGACAATGGCCGCTTCCCGGTGCTTTGTATCGCTGAGGGCCAGGACATTTCAAACGTCTCTCTCTACTTTCCTGGGTCTCCTGACCTGACTTAATAGCGATCTTGCGATTCTCAAAAAGGAGGGGGCACAGGCGTAACAATTGAAACATACAGTAAAATGCATTATTTGCCTCAAATACCAACACAGTGGAAGCCTGAATGCCTCTGGTGTCAACATAGCATGCCCACAATTTACTCTAATTAGTATGTCTCTGCGATGTGGGAGGAAACTGAAACACCCGGAGGAAACAATGTGGTCATGGGAAGAACATACAGACAGCTATAGGAATTGAACCCATATCTTACAACTGGCACAGTAAAGCACAATACAATTCTCTCCAAGCAGGGTGGCTGAGCCACTGGGAATTACATCCAGACGTCTGTGGCCTCCCAGGCTCCTGTGAGCTCCACTCCTGATTCCAGATGAATTTACCCCAGGTTTTATCACTCTGCCACTGGCTCTACCCCTTTGGGGTTTCTGCCTGCAAGTTGTGTGTCATCTTTGTGTTTCCAACTTGCCTGCTCACCTACACCTGTGGCAAGGGGTGATGCCATAGAGTGCAAACTGATCCTTTGTATTTTTTTCCTCAGGTTTGGATTTATTCTCCTTCCTCCAAGCAGATAGCCAGGTATGTAAACGTGTGACTGTGTGTTTCTGCATTTCCCGCACATTTAATGCTGTTGGGATCTAACCTGGAGAAGAGTAGGCCTGGATTTGATTTAACATAGTTAGAAATTAGTGAATTACATTATTAATAACTGACAGATTCTGTAGATGCTGAAATCTTGAGCAACACATACAAAATCCTGGAGAAACTCAGCAGGTAAGGCAGCATCTATGGAGGGGAACTAGGCAGTTGACATTACTGGCTGAGATCCTTCATCAGGAGTCATGAAGGGAGGGGTACGTGGGAGTGAAAGGTTAGATTGCTATTAGAGTAGGTTAAAAGATCAGCATAACATTGTGGGCTGAAGGGTTACTATGCTGTCCTGTTCCATATTTTACACTCAGAAGCCACTTTTTAGTTAGCTCCTGAGTGCTAGCCTGTGCACTTCAAGGTTCAATATTTTTTGCATTCAGAGATGCTCTTCTGCACGCCACTGTTGTATCGTGTGGTTACCTGAGTTACTGTCATCTGCCTGTCAGCTTGAACCAGTCTGCCCATTCTCTGACTTCTCTCATTACAAGGCTTTTTCACCAACAGAACTGCCACTGGCTTGATGGTTTTTTTTGTCTTTCATTCATTCTCTGTAAACTCTAGAAACTGTGTAAAAATCCCAGATCAGCAGTTTCTGAGATACTCAAACCACCCCATCTGGTACCAACAATCATTTCACAGTCAAAGTCACTTAGATCAAGTTTCTTCCCCATTCTGATGTTTGGTCTGAACAACAACTGGACCTCTTGGCCATGTCTGCATGCTTTTATGCCTTGAGTTGCTGCCACATGACTGGATGATTAGATATTTGCATAAATGAACTGGTGTACCTAATAAAGAGACCAGAGTGTGTATGCTGCTCGACCACTTCCTTGGTCCACTGTCCTTTCCTGTAAGATTCCTTCAGCTCTTCCATCATTTTCATTTCTCCCCCCCTCGCCTGGTCTCACCTATCACCTCCTAGCTTGTTGTACTCCCCCTCCCCACACCTTATTCTGACATGCCCCTTCTCTGTTTGATCCTCTCCGCAGATGCTGCCTGACTCAGCTAGTTCCTCTGGCAATTTATGTGCATTGCTTGAGTTATTATTATTATTATTATTATTATTATTGTCACATGAAAAGCTCTTGTTTGCGTGCCGCTCAAGCAGCTCAGTCCAAGTACACTGAGTCGGTAAAAACAATCCCCAATGTCGTGCTACAGGGAAAGTGCAGCCACCTATAAATGCAATGTGCACGATGACGTTAAGTGGGAGTACAAAAGTTTACCTTTTTCAAATGAAGGGACAGACAAAAGTGCCTGATAACAGTGGGATAGAAGCTGTGCTTGAGCCTAGTGCTTGGTGCCCTCAGGTTTGTCACCTCATATTCCATCTAGGGAACCTGATGATGGCACGGACGTCGATTTTTCCTTCCAGTAAAGAAAAATTCCCCTTCCTCTTCTCTTCTGTGTCCCGCTCTGGTGGCCTCTTACCTCTTTTTATCTGCCTGTGCCCCTCCTTCTTCCCTTTCACCATGATCCACTCCCCTCTCCTATCAGATTCCTCCCTCTCCAGCCCTTTGCCTCTCCCACTCTGGCTTCACCTATCATCTTCTAGCTAGCCCTCCTTCCTGCCCCCACCATCTTATTCTGGCATCTTCCAACTCCTTTCCAGACCTGATAAAGGGTCTCGGCCTAAAACATCAACTGTTTATTCATTTCCATAGATGCTGAGATGATCTCCCTTGTGTGTATTTCGTATTTTCTGCCTGTTCTGTGGGTGAGGGGGGGAGGTGCAAGTGAGGAGAGAATGGTTAGAACAGGAAGAGTCCTCGATTATGTTGGTTTCTGGGAAGTGTAGACGAAAGCAGCGAAGGGGAGCCTAGCTGATATGTACAAACCATTTGCATCAGTGGGAAAGGGAGGACAGAACTCAGGTTTGAAGCAACTCTTTTCAAAGGCAATGATACAGTTATAGTGACTACCAAATGTTTAAAAATAATGCTGAGGCTTCGTAAACCATTGAGTCAGAAAGGGCCTGAAGGATCATTGGGGACCCATGTCACCCCAACCACAAACTTCCAACTGCTACCATCCAGGAAACAGTACTGCAGCATAAAAGCCAGGACTACAGGCTCCGGGACATCTTCTTCCACTAGGCCATCAGACTGATTAATTCACGCTGATACAATTGTATTTCTGTGTTATATTGACTATCCTGTTGTACATACTATTTATTACAAATTAATATAAATTGCACATTGCACATTTAGACAGAGACGTAGCATAAACATTTTTACTCCTCGTGTGTGAAGGATGTAAGTAATAAAGTCAATTCAATTTGGATATAGTGATCAGAATTCTATCTTCTTTACCACAGCATTGGAACAGACAGGTTAGGAAAGCATTTAATTGGAGTAATGGGAAATATGAGGCTACCAGGCAGGAACTTAGAAGCATAAATTGGGAACAGATGTTCTCAGGAAAATGTTCGGCAGAAATGTGGCAAATGTTCAGGGGATATTTGTGTGGAGTTCTGCATAGGTATGTTCCAATGAGACAGGGAAAGGATGGTAGGATTCAAGAACCGTGGTGTACAAAGTGTTTGTCAATCTAGTGAAGAAGAAAAACTTTCGAAAGGTTAACAAAAGCTAGGTAATGATAAGAGATGTAGAAGTTTATAAGGCTAGCAGGAAGGAGCTTAAGAAAGAAATTAGGAGAGCCAGAAGGGGCCATGAGAAGGCCTTGGCAGACAGGATTAAGAAAAACTCCAAGGCATTCTACAAGTATGTGAAGAGCAAGAGGATAAGATGTGAGAGAATAGGACCTATCAAGTGTGACAGTGGAAAAGTGTATGGAACCGGAGGAGACAGCAGAGGTACTTAATAAATACTTTGCTTCAGTATTAACTGCAGAAAAGGATCTTGGTGATTGTAGGGATGACTTACAGCGGATAGAAAAGCTTGAGCATATAGACATTAAAAAAGAGGGATGTGCTGAAGCTTTTGGAAAGCATCAAGTTGGATAAATCTCCGGGACCGCATGAGATGTACCCCAGGCTACTGTGGGAGGTGAGGGAGATTGCTGAGACTCTGGCAACAATCTTTGCATCATCAACGGGGACGGGAGAGGTTGTGGAGGATTTTAGGGTTGTGGATGTTGTTTTATTATTCAAGAAAGGGAGTAGAGATAGCCCAGGAAATTATAGACCAGTGAGGCTTACTTCAGTGGTTGGTAAGTTGATAGAAAAGATTCTGAGAGACAGGATGTATGAACACTTGGAGAGGCATATGTTGTCTGGATTAGACATAGTCAGAATGGCTTTGTCAAAGGCAGGTCATGCCTTACGAGCCTGATTGAATTTTTTGAGGATGTGACTAAACACATTGATGAAGGTAGAGCAGTAGATGTAGTGTATATGGATTTCAGCAAGGCATTTGATAAGGTACCCCATGCAAGGCTTATTGAGAAAGTAAGGAGGCATGGGATCCAAGGACATTGCTTTGAGGATACAGAATTGGCTAGCCTACAGAAGGCAAAGAATGGTTGTAGAGGGGTCATATTCTGCATGGGGTACCTTATCAAATGCCTTGCTGAAATCCTTATACATTGGTGTGTCTCAGGGATCTGTTTCGGGACCCCCTTTTTTGTGATTTTTATAAATGACCTGGATGAGGAAGTGGAGGGATGGGTTAGTACATTTGCTTATGATAGAAAGGTTGTGGGTGTTGTGGATAGTATGGACGGCTGTCAGGACATCAATAGGAAACAAAACTGGGCTGAGAAGTGGCAGATGGAGTTCAACCCAGATAAGAGTGAGGTGGTTCATTTTGGTAGGTCAATTATGATGGCAGAATATAGTATTAATGGTAAAACTCTTGGCAGTGTGGAGGATCAGAGGGATCTTGGGGTCTGAGTCCATAGGACACACAAAGCTGCTGTGCAGGTTGACTGTGTGGTTAAGAAGGCATATGATGCATTGGCCTTCATCAACCGTGGGATTGAATTTAGGAGCTGAGAGGTAATGTTGCAGATATACAGGACTCTAATCAGACCCCACTGTGCTCAGTTCTGGTCACTTCACTACAGGAAATGTGTGGAAACTATAGAAAGGGTACAGAGGAGATTTACAAGTATGTTGTCTGGATTGTGGAGCATGCCTTATGAGAATAGGTTAAGTAAACTCGGCCTTTTCTTCTTGGAGCAATGGAGGATGAGAGGTGACTTGATAGAGGTGTATAAGATGATGAGAAGCATTGATGGTGTGGGTAATCAGAGGCTTTTTCCCAGAGCTGAAATAGCTAAGATGAGAAGACACAGTTTTACGGTGTAGGTAGAGATGTCAGGGGTAAAATTTTTTACACAGAGAGTGGAGAGTGCGTGGAATAGGCTGCTGGTGACGGTGGTGGAGGCAGATACGATAGGGTCTTTTAAGAGACTCCTGGAAAGGTACATGGAGCTTAGAAAAATAGAGGGCTATGGGTAACCCTGAGTAATTTCTAAAGTAAGTATGTTTGGCACAGCATTGTGGGCCGAAGGGCCTGTATTGTGCTGTAGATTTTCAGTTTCTAATTCAATTTGGAGTACTGTAAGCAGTTTGGGGCTCCTTATCTAAGGAAAGATGTGCTGGTATTGAAGAGGGTCCAGAGGATCATCACAAGAATGATTTTGGGAATGAAAGGGTTAACGTATGAGAACATTTGGCTGGAGTTAGAAGAATGGGGGAAATCTCATTCAAACCTATTGAATATTGAAAGGCTTAGACAGTGAATGTGGAGAGGATGTTTCCTATAGTGGGGACGTCTAGGACTAGAGGGCATCCCTTTAGAACGGAGATGAGGAGGAATTTCTTTAGCCTTTGGGTAGGGAATCTGTGGAGACCAAGTCATTGGGTGTATTTATTTATGTATAATATATTGAGGTACGGTGTGGAACAGGTCTCTCCTGGCCCATTGTGCCTCACCACCCAGCAAATCCCCATTTAATCCTACCAACCAGTACATCTTTGGACTGTGGGAGGAAACACAGCACCATGCGGTCACCGAGAGAACGTACAAACTTCTTGCAGACATTGTCTGGAAAAGCAGAAGTTCATAGGTCCTTGATTAAACAGGGTGTCAAAGGTTATAGAGAAAAGAGATAAATCTGCCATGATAAAATGGTGGAGTAAACTCGATGGGCTAAATGGTTTAATTTTGCTCCTGTGTCTTACTGTCTTTAACCTGTTTGGCAGGCTCTAATTAACCAGAGTCTAGAACCAGTTCTCCACCTGTTGATTCTGCAGTCCTGAATGAGCAGGGATTTGCCAGTGTTAGGGTACAAGGCCAGTTAAATTTGCTTTGTCACTTAATATGTTTTTGCTGTACCAGCACCAGTTGATGTAGGGGCGCTTATGGTTAAATCTCCCTCTGCACCATCCTGTTACTCTCCCACCTCAGGGCAACATTAATTAGATGTAATGTAAAGGACTGTCAATTTTCATTGATTCTATGTTTCTTTGTATCTACTGTGAATGCGCATAAGAAAATGAATCTTTATATGGTAACATAAATTTATTTTGATAAGATAATAAATTTTAACTTTGAGTGAAGTGCAGAGGAAGCCTGTTCAGGGGTTAGAGACCAGTTTGTGTGTGTGAGTGGCTGGGAAAGGGTCTTGTTTTATAACGATTAACTTTCTCACATGTACATCGAAACGTATTGAAATGCGTCATTTGCGTCAAATCACATTGGTAAGGATTGTGCTGGGCAGCCTGCAAGTGTCACAATGCTTCTGGTGCCAACACAGCGTATCCACAACTTACTAAACCTAACCCATTTGTTTTTGCAACGTGGGAGGAATCTGGAGCACCCAGAAGACTCCCACAGGGAGAACGTAAAACTTGTTACAGGCTCCAGTGGAATTGAACGCAGGTCACTGGTACGTTATGATAACCACTATGCTACTTCACTTGCGGGCTGCCCCAGCACATCACCTGGTTGTTGACACAAACGACGCAGTTCACTGTAAGTGCAATGAATAACTAAATCTGAATCATCTGCTCACAGAACCAGCGGCCGGTTACCAGCAACTCCTCTGAGAACCTGGATCCCGTGCGTTCCTCATTCAGCCACTTCTTCCCGTTCACCTCCTCACCCCAGTTCGTGGAGAGTGTCATCGGCCCCACCCGGAGCGTGCACGGGACTACCAGCCGGACCGGTAGCATCACCTCCAGCAGCCTTCCCAGGGAGAGTCGCCCACCTTGTCACACAGCTGCTGCTGGTGCAGTCCCCAGCAACGTACTGGACATCATCTCCTTGGACTGAGATGGCAAGCCTAATGATGAGCAAGCACACCCAAACGGGAGCAAGAATGTGCTCGGATTTGTTCAGAGTCCGCAGATCCAGGCAGCAATATACCGGGGGAGAGTTTCACTCTGTCGCCAGATCAGTAAATTCCGGGCATCGGCCCATTGCCAGGTTTTTAAAAAATCCCATTGATCTGGACCCATGCTTTTTCCCATGATCTCAGTACCTATACAGTGAGAGGGGGATAGGCAGAGCCACCCAAAACAGACCCTGCCTGCTCTGGATGGTAACACAGGGGAGTGTGACTGAACTGAAGACATTATCTGTGTCTAGAATCAGTGCAAGTCAGCGCAGAGAGGGGAACAGAGCTGGAAGCTCGCCACGATCCAGCTCACTCACACCAGAAGGGACTGACGCTGCAAGCCCCCACAGAAACAGAAAATACCAATCCATGGGGAGGGAAGGCCTAACCCTGATTAATGACCCCTTATAACATCAGGAAGAATCCCTGGAATTTAGGGAGAGATTCCCAACTCTTCCCCCCCCCCACCCAAAAAAGGAGGCGCTGTCATGTTTTTAAAAGCAACTTGAATATATTTTCACTGTTAATCTTTTCCCCCTTTTTATAAAACTTTCTGTACAGAGAAAGCAAATTATCTATTTTCAGGCCAAGACATTTTGTAAATATTAAAAAGTATTTTAAGACAACATTTCCAAAGACACACTTTTAAGCTAGGTGAGGCTGAAAGCTTGATTGTGCCTATCACATGCAGGTACTGTATCTCTGCTTGTACATTTAACCGCGTAGCTTTCAGTGAATATTTCCAAAGCAGAGGGACACCAGATGCCACAGGGCAAAGGCCCCGTGGGTGAAAGCTGTGGGGTGAAGCCCCAAGGTGTTTAAGGACAACCGTCCATGAGACAGCTGGTGTAGATGGGGCAGGAGCTGTTAATTTTAGAACTGTTCATTAGATCTCAATGTATCAACCCAGTTATTGTAATTAAAGGACAAGAACACTAAAAAAATGTTGCTGTTACTTATTTCAAGATTTGATGTGAATGTTGTCCTGCACTGCTGACAGCTCTATATTGAACAGACTGTAATGAACCATTTTCAAGGTATGGATCCCTACAACACACAAAATGCTGGAGGAACTCAGCAAGTCTGGCAACAGTTGATATTTTTGGGCTGAGAAAAAGGGGCAGAAGCCAGAAAGGGAAAGTGGGAGAATACAAGGATGTCAATTTTAGGCAGAGGGCAGTGAATCTGTGGAATTCATTGCTCATTGACACAGACGGCTGTAGAGACCAAATCATTGGGTATATTTAAAGCAGCGGTTGATAGGTTCTTCATTATAAAGGCATCAAAGGTTGTTGTGAGATGGCAGGAAAGGACACATTAGAGTCCATTTCCCTCCAAGGATATTCTGACCAGCTGCATTGCACAAGTGTCTGTTGCCATGAGCCCAGAATTCCAAGGCAGCGCCTCTCTTCAAAGACTTCCCTCTCCTTGTGCTCAAAATTGTTTATTGGCACAAATTACTGTCCACACATTACTGAAAGGCTGGTCAACGCACCAAAAGAAATGTCCTTTTATTAAGCTGGTAGATTCGGCTAGATGTCCCAGCCACTGGGCTGCCTTCTGCCCCAGCACAGACTGAAGCTAGGGAAGTTGAAGCGGTGTCTGATGTGGTGATTCTTGTCCACTCTAGCTCACCGTTTTGGTGGAGCCTCCTTTTCGATCCGGGTCGTGGCGATGTAAGATTCCAAAATAAATATTGTCTCATCCACCTGATTCTCACTCGAATCCAACCTGTGGGATAAAGACCGAGAGAGTCGGTATCCATCCCTTTGACAGTGAATTCCTGCAAACGCCAGGGTTCAGAAACTGACCCAGTGCCCAGATCAGACGAGGAATACAGTGAGTGAAAGTTCTGGGGCAAGAACGGCCGACCAAGTTGTTGGGGTTGTTAAGAAGGCGTATAGCGTGTTGGCCTACAGTAGTCGGGATGGAGTTCAAAAGCCACGAGGTACAGCTGCATCTCTATAAAACCCTGCTCAGACCATACTTGGGAGTATTTTATTCCGTTCTGGTCGTCCCATTATAGGAAGGATGTGGAAGCTCGGACGGAGTGCAGAGGAGATTTACCAGGGTGTTGACTGGATTAGAGAGCGTGTCTTGTGAGGGGCTGAGCAAACTAGCACTTTTCTCTTTGGAACCAAGGAGGATGAGAGGAGACATGATAGAGGTGTACAAGATGATGGATAGAGGCAAGGAGAGGGTGTAGCACCAGAGACTTTTCCCCAGGGCAGAAATAACTAATACAAGAGGGCAAAATTTTGAAGTGTTTGCGTGGGTATTTTTTAACACCGAGTGGTGGGTGCAGGGATGGTGGCAGAGGCAGATATACTGAGGACATTTAAGATGCTCAGGCACACGGATGGAAGAAAAATGGAGGATTACATAAAGAGGATTTGATTCATTTTAGAGTCGGTTCAAAGGTTGGCCAACATTGTGGGATGACCAGCCTGACTGTTCTATAGCTTTATTTGCATCTGCCTTTACTGCCACCTCTGTCAGCATGTTCCACACACCTGCCACTGTGTAAATAAAAAACATCCTACCTCTAACATCATCCCCCACCTTTGCTTTCCTCCAATCACTTTAAATTATGGTCCCAACCGTGATACGAATGGTGCTATTGGACAGGAAGTCTCCAGTACCGGCCTTCTCCCACGACTTCCCTCCCATCACCACTGGTGTATACACATCTCCCCGGTCACACCCTCCACACGCCGCTGCCTGGCTGGGTGCTCACGTGTTGACGTTGTGTTTGAGCGTCTCCAGCTGCTGTTGCTCGGGTGCAGTGATCATCTCTTCGATCTCCTGCAGCTGCACCTCCTCCGCCCCCGTCGCCTGCATCGACGCCATGATGGCCTCGATTCGCTGGGATTTCTCCAGCAGCCGCCTGGAAGAGGAGATGAAAATCATTGACCTGGTGCAGACACGTTTGAGATGATAAGGGGCACAGATCAAGTGGATAAGCAGACGTTTTTTCAGGGTGGAAATGTCTAACACAATGGGCACAGCTTTAAGGTGACTGGAGGAAAGTAGAGGGGGGATGTCAGAATGGCGAGTCTGCAGAACACCCTGTCAGAGGTGGTGGTGGAGGCAGATACTCTGAGAGGCACCTGGATGACAGGAAAATGGAGGGTTATGTAGGAGGGAAGGGTTAGATTGATTTTAGAGTAGGTTAAAAGGTCAGCACAATATTGTATTGTGCTGTAACATCACAGAGGCCATTCCACACCACCCTGAACCAGGCTCTAGTCTGGAACAATCTCTGCGCTCAATGTCAATGTGAGCTTTGTATGTGAGTGAATGCCACTGTTGAGTCTATCCATTTTCACCTGTACAACACTGCCCAATACCACCCACCCAGGGATCTCATAACTATTGCAACTCTCTCCTAGCCAGCTAGCCGTGTTCATTCTTCCAAATCCCTGCTACCCCTTAGCCCAACCCTCATTCCTTCTCTGTTTCTCCCCGGTGGAACAATATCTAAAATTTAAATTCCTTGCATTTGTTTTCCAATCTCTCCTAATCTTTGTGCTCCTCCAATTCTTCACCTTCCCAGATCTCCACGCTTACTGCCTGCAACCTAACTTCTACAATTCCCTCCCTAAATCTGTCCGATTCTCCTGTCCCACTTGTTCCTCAAGGCTTCGGTAGTAGGTTACAATGGACAAGATCCCAGAAAAGTGTGAGGTGATTCACTTTGAAAGGTCGAATTTGAAGACAGATTGTAGGGTTAGTGGCAGAATTCTTTGCAAGGTGAGGAGTCTATGTCCATCCATCTGTCAGTTGCTCTACAGGTTCATGGGATTGTTAAGAAGCCAAATGGTGTAATGTCCTTCATTAGCCAGGGGAGTGAGTTCAAGATCCACAAGGTAATGTTGGAGCTTTTGTGGGAGAGTTTTAAATTGGAGTAGGGCTAATTATGAGGGTATTAGGCAGTAACTAAGAAGCATTAATTGGGAACCTTTTTTCTGGCAAGTCCACATCAGACATGCAGGGTATCTAAAGATCAATTGCATAGAGTACAGGAAGGGTGGGTTCCTGTTAGAAGGAAGGACGGGGATGGAAAGATGGGAGAACCCTGGATATCCAGAGAATTTAGTTAAGAGGACAAAGGAAAGCTTTGGAAGTTAGGATCAAACAAAGCATATGAGTATGAAGAAGCCAGAAAAGAACTAAAGAACGGAATTTGGAGAGCCAGGAGGGACCATGAAAGGTCCTTGGAAAGTAGGATGAAGGTGAATCCCAAGACATACTATACATACATCAAGAGTAAGAGGATAACCAAGGAGAGGGTGGGACCACTCAGTAAAGGGGGAGTGAAACATTTGCTTGACAAGGTGACAAGAGTGATTGATGAGGGTAGGGCAGTGGATATTGTCCAGATGGATTTTCATAAGGTATTTGACAAAGTCCCTCATGGGAGGCTAATCCAGAAGATTAAGATTCATGGGGTCCACGGTGAACTGGCTGTTTCGATTCACAACTGGCTCGCGCACAGAAGGTAGTGGTCGAGGGGACTTGTTTGAGTTGGAGGTCTGTAACTAGTGGGATTCTGCACTAATTGTGCTGGGACTTTGCTGTCTAAGATGGATATACATGACCTGGCTGAAAACATAAATGGGTAGGTTAGTAAGTTTGAGTATGATACCAAAATTGGTTAAACATCGATTAAACATTGTTTAATCATTCTCAGTCCAGGCTGAAAAAAGTATGTGAACTCTTGTATTTAATAACTAGTAGAACCTCTTTTAGCAGCAATAACCTCCACCAAATATTAACTGTAACTGCTGCTCATGTTTACACAAGGGCAAGGAATTTTAAACCATTCCCCCATACAAAACTGTTTCAGTTCTTCAATATTTCTGGGATACTTTGCATGAACAGCCCTCTTCAGGTAACGCCACAGCATCTCAATTGGGTGAAGGTCTAGACTCGGACTTGGCCATTCCAAAACATGAACTTCCTTCTTTTGAAAACATTCTGCTGCTGTTGATTTACTCTTGTGCTTTGGGTCGTTATCTTGCTGCATCTTCCAACTTCCATTAAGCTTCAGATGACTGACCGCTTCCCTAACATTCTCTACATCCTGATACAATTTTGAATTCATTGTTCCCTCAGCGACTGCAAGTTGCCTCGGCCCTGAGGCAGCAAAGCAGCCCCAAACCATGATGCTCCTTCATCATGCTTCACCGTTGGGATGAGGTTTTGCTGTTGCTGTACAGTGCCCTTTCCGCAAACACAACGGTATCCATTTTTCAGACAGAAAGTTCAACTGTCTCATCTGTCCACAGAATATTGTTCCAGAAGTGTTGTACAACATCCAGGCGGTCTTCTGCAAACTTGAGACATGTAGCAATGTTTTCTTTTTTGGAGTGCAGTGGTGTCCTTCCATGAACACCATTCTTGTTCAGTATTTTCCTTATAGAGGACATATGAACAGAGCCTTAAGTTCTCGAGATTTCTGCAGGTCTTTTGCTGTTACCCTTGGGTCCTTTTTCACCTCCTTCAGCGTCGCACGTTGTGCTCTTGGTGTGATCTTTGCAGGATGTCCACTCCAGGGAGAGTAGCAACAGTACTGAGTTTCCTCCATTTGTGGACTGATGAACACTCAGATCTTTAGAAATGCTTTTGTAGCCTTTTCCAGCTTCGTGCATCTCTACAATTCTTCTTCTCAGGTCCCCCGAAAGTAGTTTTGATCGAGACATGGTGCACAAACAGATCTTTCTTAAGAGCAGGCTCTGTCAGTAACCCGAGTTTGTATGTCTTTTTTTAAAATATAGGGTAGGGCACCTCCGCAACCCACGCCTCCAATCTCATCGATTCGAACGCCTGACCCCAAATAGCTTTTGTAGAAGGCATTACCCCAGAGGTTCACACACCTTTTGAACCTAGACTGTGATGGTGTACTCAGTATTGACAAGAGGAAGTACAATGTTTGTGTGTTATTGTATTTGTTTACTATTGTGAGTAATGCAGAAAACCAGGTAATTGCATTTGTAGATCAGTTGCAGTTAAGGGCTGAGAAATAGCAGATAGAGTTGCACCTCGGTACAGTAAATGCAAGGAAACAGTACAATATTAAGGGCAGGATCCTTAACAGTGTTGCCGAGCAGTGAGACCGTAGGATCCAAGTTCATAGCTCCTTGAAAGTGGCTACACAGGTCGGTAAGGTGGTTGAGAAGCTTATGGAATGTTTGCTTTTATTAGTCGGGGTACTGAATTCAAAATTCAGGAGGTTATGTTGCACCTTTATAAAACTCTGTATAGGCCACGTCTGCAGTCTGGTCACCCCATTATAGTAAGGATGTTGAGGCTTTGGAGAGGGTGCAGAAGAGGTTTACCCGGATGCTGTCTGGTTTAGAGGGCACGTCCTATCACGAGAGGCTGGATAAACTTGGGTTGTTTTCTCTGGAGCGTCAGGGGCTGAGGAGGTTTACAAGATTATGAGACAATAGATCAAGTGGACAGCCAGAGACTTTTCCCAGGGTGGAAGTGACTAATACAAGGGGGCATAATTTCTTGTTGGAAAGTATAGGGGAATGTCAGAGAGAGTGGTGGGTGTGTGCTGCCAGGGAGGGTGGTAGAGGCAGATACATTATGGACATTTAAGAGATCCTTAGATAGGCACATGGGTGATAGAAAACTGGAGGGTTATGGGGGAAGGGAAGGGTTAGATTGATCTTAGGTTAAAAGATCAACACAACATTGTGGGCCAAAAGGCCTGTACTATGCTGTAATGTTTTACGTAAAAAAACTATCCCATCAAAAATCTGGTTCTGATTTTGACCCCTCCAGCCCTCTATCTGCGACTGGAATCCTAACATTTCACCCCGCCTCCCGGCCTAATCCAGGTCACTGTCTCTCTCACACTTACCTATTCTCTCGAGTCTCGTGCTCCCGGCGAGTGATCAAGTTAACCACTGTCTGTAATGAAATGTCTGCAATCAGTCCAGCAGGAAGCACAGAAACAAACGAGAACCACCTTCTCCTGCTCCTTTGCCAAAGGACAGCGTGGGGCGGAGGTCGACTGAGAATTCGGAGTTGCAAAGGGACTTGCGAGTCCTCATGCTGGGATCCCGGAAGGTTAACTTGCAAGTTGAGGCGGTAGCAAGGATAAGACATTGCACCCCTTATCTAACATCCTTTCCAATGTGCTGGCACGATGGAATTACACTTTAGGGGCTGCTCTCAACTCTAATTTCCACCCCGCTTCCTCCCCACTCGGGGGTTAATTAGCTGCTGTAAATGGTAGATAGTGAAGGGATTTCGAAAAGGGAGTAGGGTATTTTCTGTGAGTAGCAAGTTGGAAGGCTCCAAGGCAGGAACATGAGGGAAATGGGATTAAACTCCATCGATTAAATGGCCTTCTAGTCAGGAGATAGGCCTTTAGACATAGGAGCAGAATTAGGCCATTCGACCCATTATCACCCCCCTCTTTGTTTTTACACAGATAGTACTTGAACAACTCTCCCCCCACACACACACACTAAAAAGGATCAGCTTTATCTATCTTACATACATCGAAAAATACAGTGAAATGTGTCATTGTGTCAACAGCCAGTACAGTCTGAGGATGTGCTGGGGGCAGCCCGCGAGTGTCGCCACTCTTCCAGCGCCGACATAGGATGCCCTCAACTCACTCACCGAAACCCGTACGTCTTTGCAATGTGGGAGGGAACTCACGCAGTCATGGGAATTGAACCCAATCGCTAGCATTGTCTATGGCACTATGCAGTGACAGTGGCCAGTTAATCCAACACTCAGACGGCAGGCAGACTGACACACAGAGCCAGAGGTTAGGATCGAATCTGGGTCTCTCAGCAGACAGCTGAAAGGTTTTACCAGTGCGGCATCGCAGTCAGGAGCTCACTGAACCTTCCTGCGTTTGGAAAGTGCCTGGAACTGCTGTAACCACGGGGACCATGGGAGAAGCTGTGGGATCAGTGCGGAAGTGCTTTCTTATCATAGGCACGACGGGCTGAATGGTCTCCTCCCATGGTGGCAGCAGATACCAAGGAGGAAGAGAGAGGCCGGGCTTGCCTCACGCGGCCGTGCGCGGAGTTACCTTGTAGCAGCGCTGCAGTATCATGCGCACCGTCGCCTGGAAGTTGACGGTGTACAGGTAGAAGGTTCTGGAAGGAGCGTGATCCGGTGTCTTGGGGATTTCCTGCAAGAGGAAAAGCGCGGCAGATCAAGGCTGGAGAATCGGTGGGGAAAGGGTCTGGGGGCAGGAGACAGAAGGCCAGGAAACGGACAGGAGGGGTGCAAGCTGAAGGTGCAGGAAGCAGGGGGAAGAAACGGTGGGGGGACAAATGAGATGGAAGGGCAGGAAGTGGAGAAATACCCAGGGGTGAGCGAGGTGGAGAGGCAGGAGATGGGGGGGGTGAGACAGAGGTAGGAGTGTGGAATGAGATGCAGAGAGACAAATTGTGTCAAATAAGATTGAGAGACTGAGGGGTGATTTGGAGGGACGAGGGTGTGAGTGAGTTGGAGGTGGAGGGGCGAGTAATTTGGATGGTGAGGGGAGAGGCAAGGAGGGATGAGGGACTGAGGTGGAGGGGTGAAACATGAAGGGGGAGAGACAGAGGGATGGGGTAGTGAGATGGAGGGGTTGGGGATGTGACGTTAAGTCCTACCTGCAAGGAAATGAAGTTCTCAGATAACATCCGGTACATCATCTCCTTCGCCTCCTTCGCCGGGATCATGGCAAAATCCTCCACCTGCTTCTGCTCCAGATGCCGCTTCCGGAGCAGGAGCCGGAATATCCGGGCCGACCGCGAGCCGAACCTGTGGTGGGAACATAGTGCCCGTTAGTCCATAAAACTGGCGACCCAAACCCCCCCCCCCCCCCCCCAGCCCCACCCTCCTCCCTGTAACCATTCAAATCTGCCGGCCTGGCTCCCGGGGTCTTTATAAACCTCAATAATCCTTTCCCCGTCACCACAGAACTAGTCTCTCGAGTTCTGGACTCCCATAGCCTGAGGGGAAAGACTGACCCACTTTATCAATGTCCCTCACGATTTTATAAACATCTACTCTAGTGGGAAAACTGTTTCAACTATCCAACCTTTTCTGCACCTCCTCCAACTTAATCACATCCTTCTGAGGTACGGGGAGAGTCTGAGCCAGAGACTGGCCTGACATCAGCAACTTTGAGAGTTGGGGGGCAAAGGACCGTTCGTTGTTTTGATGTCATGTAAGAAACAAAGCTAATCTTTATCTTTGAACTCACCGCAGAGGGTGGTGGCTCTCTGTAATTCTGTACCCTGGAGACTGGATCACTGGTTCAAAGTTCAAAGTACATAAGCTACATATAACGTAGAAATTCACCTTCTTACAGGCAGTCACACAAAACGAAAAACCCCATTTAAAAAACTGCCCACCACCAACTGTGCAGGTCCAAACAATTAAAAGTAAACAAATAACACTCAGAACTGAAGTTCATGAAAGTGAGTCCACCGCCACGAAGCGGTGTTCATCGCCGCAACCGGTCCAGGAGCCCCTTAGTCGCAGGCCACAGCCTCAGTTCAGTGCAGAGACAAGGGAACCTCACCAAGCAGCGAGCTGAACACCGGCCCCCGACATCCTCAGCTTTCCAGCTTGGACCCGCACTAAACTGGCTAAACATCGGCTCATTGAAACACCCTCTCCATTCCTACTTTGGCCTCAGGACTCTGAGGTTGCAGACACGTAACTGGTGAAGTAACCTCGTGCTGTGGCTATGATCAGAGGCAGGGCACTGTGGCCAGGATAGCAGAGGCCAAACGGGCCAGGTGAGCACCGTGACGCATCGCTTACCGTTCCTGCACGACCGACTCCACTGTTGCACAGGCCAGAGAAGCGAGAGCCCGATGGAGGTCGGAATGATGTCAAGGAATGCCCGGCCTCACACACAGGGGTATCAGCACCGCCCCCTTGAGTGCCTCCCTTAGGATACCGACCCTCATCTCCCGGGCCCCTCCCTCAGAGAGATTCCTACACAACTCACCCTAACTCACTGTACCGTGGTGTCCTCCCTCTTAGAGGCCTACCTATGCAGTGACCAGTCTCTCTGAGGAGTCTATCTGTATACTGACTGGTGTGTGAGAGTGTGAGAAACTCTCTCTGTCACACACACACACACACACCCCAGCATACTGGCTACTCATTCTCTCTCTCTCTCTCTCTCTCAAGGGAATATCTGTATACTCACTGGTCTGTGTGTGTGTGTCTCTCTCTCGCTCCCTCCCTCTCTCTCTCTGGAATATCTGTATACTCACTGGTCTCACTCTCACAGAAATACCTCTCTCCTTCTCCCTCTTCCCCTCTCTCTTTCTCTCCCCCCATCTCCCTCCCTTACCCCTCTCTCTCAGTACCTGTATACTGACTGCACTCTCTCACTAATCAGCGTCCCACAGTAGTTCTCTCAGGACTGCTCTACCTCCCTCAGTCATCTGAACTGTTCAGAAACGTTTCCAAGTGTTTGTGGGTTTAACAAGTTTGCAACGGCTTCTCTGAGGAAAGGTCTTCCTGATGGTGTGGAGGGGGCAGGCTTCCCCCGCCAGAATCTGCGACGTTCTCAGAAAGGATACTGATTACAAACATTCCACCACCGCTCTCCCCGGTCTTCCCGACAAACTCCATCTACAAAAGAGACAGAGAGCTCATAATGGATCCGCGGAGAATGGAAAAATGTGGGATTACGGAAGTGGGAATGGGACAACTCCAGGTGCAGACACACTCAACCCAGTCCTTAGTCCCCAGTCAGTCACAGGTCCGCATCTGCCTTTGCGGGACAGTGGTCCTTGCCAGATATGGGTGTGTAAGGGAAGTGGGGCCATTCGGCCCCTCAAGCCTGCTGTACACACTGATAAAGTCACTGCTGCATCAATTACCTCATGTTCAAGTTTGACTATACATATACACAAGCAAATGAAACGTTCCTCTAGACCCACCCACCAAACATATATCACACACAGCACAAACCAAAATATTACCATAAATAAGTTAATAAAATATAATTCAAAACGAATGTGAAATGTGCAGCACAGGTACACAGCTCACTGTCCCAGTGGTGAGACCTCAGTGGTGGCAGGAATTCATTAGTCTCACAGCCTGAGGGGAGAAGCTGTTACCCAGGCTGGCTTCTGTACCTCAACTTCCTACACCAACCTCGAAGAGACGGTAAATCACAAACAGAAGAGATTCTGCAGACGCAGGAGGAACTCAGCAAGTCAGGCAGCATCAATATGGAGGAATAAACAGTGTTTCAGGCCGAGACCCTTTATCAGGAAAGGAAGGGGGTCCTGCCTCCTGATGAAGGGTCGCACCCTGAAACGTTGACTGCTTCCTCCTCTCCGGTGAATGGACGGTGACTGTCTGAGGCAGAGACTCTGCAGATTAACCAGTGAGTTGTACAGCACAGGAACAGGCCTCTGACGCGCCACGTCCGTGCTGAACACCAGCAAACCCCCTGTATTCATCAGCACTCGACCCTTGCCTAGGGGACGCAAGTGCTTGTCTAGATACTCCTCGGATATGAGGGTCTCTGCCTCCACCCCCCCACCAACTGCATTCCGGGTTTCAACCTGACCCCCACTTCCTTCCCCACCCCCCACCGACCAGGAATAAGATTCTTCTTCAAATCCCCTCTAAACTTCACAACCCTCTCACCTCAAATCTGTGCTTGTTATTGGCTGCCTCATAGGAAGCATGAGGAAGCCTCAGAGAGGGTGCGGACTTAACGGGACGCTGCCTGCGTTAGACAGCACGATTCGGTTCAGCGAGCTGGATCTTCTGTTTGCAGCGAGGAGGGATGAGAGTGATTTAATAGAGAAATGCATGGAATGATAAGCGGCACGCAGAGAGGACAGACAGCAGCAGAAGTGAGGGGACATAATCTGCAGGAGATGCAGGAAAACAAAGCAGGGCTCACACTCTCCAACACAGGGAGAGACATTAAATACACACCGGGTCGTCGCTCAGCAGCGCGAGGTACTGGTCCAGGACCTGTTTGGAGATGTTGTATCCGGAAGGGAAAGCTCGGAATATCTAAAATAAAACCAGAATTTCGAGTAGTCAATGCAAGGAGAAAGGCGAGCAGTTTCACTCTATCCAAAGCATGCTATCCCAGCTCTGAGACTGTGTGATGGGACAGTGCGGAGGGAGTTTCACTCCGTGTCTGACCCCGGGAGTGTGTGATGGGACGGTGTGGAGGGAGCTTCACTCTGTGTCTGACCCCGGGAGTGTGTGATGGGACGGTGTGGAGGGAGTTTCACTCTGTGTCTGACCCCGGGAGTGTGTGATGGGACGGTGTAGAGGGAGCTTCACTCTGTGTCTGACCCCGGGAGTGTGTGATGGGACGGTGTAGAGGGAGCTTCACTCTGTGTCTGACCCCGGGAGTGTGTGATGGGACGGTGTGGAGGGAGCTTCACTCCGTGTCTGACCCCGGGAGAGTGTGATGGGATGGTGTGGAGGGAGTTTCACTCTGTGTCTGACCCCGGGAGTGTGTGATGGGACGGTGTGGAGGGAGCTTCACTCCGTGTCTGACCCCGGGAGTGTGTGATGGGACGGTGTGGAGAGAGCTTCACTCCGTGTCTGACCCCGGGAGTGTGTGATGGGACGGTGTGGAGGGAGCTTCACTCCGTGTCTGACCCCGGGAGTGTGTGATGGGACGGTGTGGAGGGAGTTTCACTCCGTGTCTGACCCCGGGAGTGTGTGATGGGACGGTGTGGAGGGAGTTTCACTCTGTGTCTGACCCCGGGAGTGTGTGATGGGACAGTGTAGAGGGAGTTTCACTCTGTATCTGACCCTGGGAGTGTGTGATGGGACGGTGTAGAGGGAGCTTCACTCTGTGTCTGACCCCGGGAGTGTGTGATGGGACGGTGTGGAGGGAGCTTCACTCTGTGTCTGACACCGGGAGTGTGAGATGGGACTGTGTGGAGGGAGCTTCACTCTGTGTCTGACCCCGGGAGTGTGTGATGGGACGGTGTGGAGGGAGCTTCACTCCGTGTCTGACCCCGGGAGTGTGTGATGGGACAGTGTAGAGGGAGTTTCACTCTGTATCTGACCCTGGGAGTGTGTGATGGGACGGTGTAGAGGGAGTGTGTGATGGGACAGTGTGGAGGGAGTTTCACTCTGTGTCTGACCCCGGGAGTGTGTGATGGGACGGTGTGGAGGGAGTTTCACTCTGTGTCTGACCCTGGGAGTGTGTGATGGGACGGTGTGGAGGGAGCTTCACTGTGTGTCTGACCCCAGGAGTGTGTGATGGGACGGTGTAGAGGGAGTGTGTGATGGGACGGTGTGGAGGGAGTGTGTGATGGGACGGTGTGGAGGGAGCTTCACTCTGTGTCTGACCCCGGGAGTGTGTGATGGGACGGTGTGGAGGGAGCTTCACTCTGTGTCTGACATTGGGAGTGTGTGATGGGACGGTGTGGAGGGAGCTTCACTCTGTGTCTGACACCGGGAGTGTGTGATGGGACGGTGTGGAGGGAGCTTCACTCTGTGTCTGACACCGGGAGTGTGTGATGGGACGGTGTAGAGGGAGCTTCACTCTGTGTCTGACATTGGGAGTGTGTGATGGGACGGTGTAGAGGGAGCTTCACTCTGTGTCTGACCCGGGGAGTGTGTGATGGGACGGTGTGGAGGGAGCTTCACTCTGTGTCTGACCCTGGGAGTGTGCGATGGGACGGTGTAGAGGGAGCTTCACTCTGTGTCTGACCCTGGGAGTGTGCGATGGGACGGTGTGGAGGGAGCTTCACTCTGTGTCTGACCCTGGGAGTGTGTGATGGGACGGTGTAGAGGGAGCTTCACTCTGTGTCTGACCCTGGGAGTGTGCGATGGGACGGTGTGGAGGGAGCTTCACTCTGTGTCTGACCCGGGGAGTGTGCGATGGGGCAGTGTAGAGGGAGCTTCACTCCATAAGCCCACTTTCACGAGTTGCTAAGTATTCACTGACCCCCCACAGATACAGCAGCGCCTCATCCGTAAACTCACCTCGTTGGACGAGAGGGGTTGTGTGTGTGAGGAGTTGGACGACGTGGTGACTTCACTGAGCCTCAGCATGGTCCTGACTATTTCACTGCTCGTCTGCGAGAACAGAAACACCGCAAGTCACTTCACTCTCTCTGTGGCATTTCCTCTCCAACGAGATAAGCTGTACATCTACAGAGACGTTTTCCCAGGGTAGAAATGGGTAATTACAGGGGCATAACTTTAAGGTGATTGGAGAGAAGTATAGGGGGAACATCACAGGCAAGTTCTTTTTTAAACACAGAAGGTGGAACACGCTGTCAGGGGTGATTAGGAAATCTTAAAAGGGTATGTCGATGATAGAAATATTGAAGGCCATGTGGGTGGGAAGGGGTAGATTAATCTCAGAGTAGGTTAAAAGGCCAGCACAACATTGTGGGCTGAAGGGCCTGCACTGTGTTCTATATTAAAATATCATTTACTTGTTCAAACTTTCGAACAGTTTAGCAACAGGGGCCATGTTGTTCTCCTTGTGCACAAGCCAGTACGGTGTGGCTGAGGAGCACGTGCCTGGTTAATGAACCACTGAAAAGAAAGCGATGTACGTTAGGGTAAGGGAGCAGGGTTAATCGATGAGTGTAGGAGTTGTGTTCTGTCCTGGTCACCTCGGTAAAGGTAGAGAGATTGAAGATGAGCTTTATTTGTCACGTACAGGATTGTGCATATCAGAATCAGTTCATCACTCACATATGTTGTGATTTTACTTTGCGGCAGCAGTACAGGCAATACGTGGAATTACTACAGTACTGTGCAAAAGTCTTAGGCATCCTAGATATTTATACGTCTCCCTAAGACTTTTGCACAGTACTGTACATTGAAACAAACAGCCTACTTCACTCCAGGGAAATAGTCCCAGCCTGTCCAATCTCTCCTTATACCTCAGTCCCACTGGTCCTAGTAACATCCTTGTGAATCTTTCTGCACCCTCTCTAGTTTAATCCCAAACTTCCTTTAGCCTAGCCACTAGAACAGCATGCACTACTCCAGATGCGACATAACCAGTGATTTAAAGATTAAAGATGAGTTTTATTTGTCGCCCGCACATCAACTCGGTGAAATGCATCGTTTGCGTCAGCAACCAACACCGAGGATGTGCTGGGGGACAGCCTGTAAGGGTCGTAACGCTTGCTGACAACTTAACACGCCCTGAACTCACTACCCCTAACCTGTATGGCTTTGGAAGGGAGAGGAAACCGGAGCACCCGGAGGAAATCAACGCGGCCGCGGGAATCGCACACTGATCACTGGAGCGTCAAGCCAACTGCTGCACAGTGAAGTGCCTCGATGATCGGCGTACATGTGACAAATAGAACTAATCTATTGGTGGGAGAGATTGCCGAGGAGCTTCCCGTGAGATAGAGCCCGGCGGTGACAGCGACGTGGGAAGGGGTGTCCCAGGACGGGAGCGGTGCAGCGTACCTGGTCGAGCTTGCTGCTGACGGCTGCGATGATGGCCTGGTCACGGAAGTACTGGTGAAAGCGGTCGAAGTTCACCTGCCAGTAAATGCCGTCGTCGGGGGGACACTGAGGAAGGGAATCGCAGGGCGTCAGATGTGGGGGACGCAGTTACACATGCCACCTTCCAGCCTGTCCCGTGCCCTCCCCCCATGGGACTGGTACAATATCGACATCTCCCTCCCCTCACCAGACTGCTTCCACATCACCATCCTCCCCCCCTCGCCAGCCACCCTCACAGAATACTACACTACAAGGGGGTAGGGTAAGGGGGAAGGATATTGCCCCCCACCAACCATTTGTGCAGCCCTCACCTCCTGGTCCCACCGGTCGTGTTTTGAGCGCTTCGACCTAGGCTCTCCGCCATCGCCCGACGGCTGCCTCCGGCGTTTACCTTGACCTGCGGACACCCCAACAAACACAGGCGATGTTAGGTGGACTTGTGCCAGAGGTCACAGTCTCTGGGTGGGGGGGGGAGAGAGACACGGACCCTGCCACGCCGGAGATGGGTTCAATCACCACCCCCGACTGTGTGCGCATACGTCTGAGTACCTGTGTGTGCGTGTGCATGTATATCTCCGAGCACGGGTCTTTCTGTGCGAGCGTGTGTCTGTGCATTTCTGTGTCTGTCTGTCAGGAGTTTGTCCATTCTGTTACTCCCACACCCCAACAAAGTATGGGGTTGGTGGATAATTAGTGTGCGGGTGAGGGGTAGAATGCGAGGGCACTCAACAAGAATGTGCGGAGAATGAAATGGGATGGCTGTAAGTGGTCAGTACAGACTCAAGTGGGCTGAATGGCATGTTTTTAACTTTACATCTGAATTTTGTGCACAATTTGCAGCTTATGAAGTATGAAGAGGTCAATACTCCCCAATGTCATTAGGCTTTACAATTCAACCGCCAGGACTTAAGAACTTTTTAAAAGCTATTATTAATGCTTTTTGAGATAGTGATTTAGATGCATATCATATTTTTTACTGAGTTAAGTATTGTATGTAATTAGTTTTGCTACAACAAGTGTATGGGACATTGGAAAAAGTTGAATTTCCCCATGGGGATGAATAAAGTATCTATCTAATATCTAAAACACACACAACGCTCAGCCTTGGACCAGCTAGACAACAACTAAAGTCAGGCTGCTGTTTATCGAACACAGCTCTGCGTTCAACACCATCATCCCATCAGTACTAATCAATAATCACCCCCTCGGTACTGACCAATAATCACCCCCTCAGTACTAACCAATAAGCCTCAGAACCTGTGTCTGTACTTTCCTCCGCAATTGGATCTTTGACCTCAGTCAGTGCAGATCGGAACTAACACCTTCTGCTCACAATCAACGATGCACACTCAGCCCACTGCTCTACTCTCTCTACACTCATGAATGTGCGGCTAGGAAGGTAGCAGCACTGTTGTTTGGTGACGAGGCGATTTATTTAGAGAACAGGCCCATCTGGCCCAAAGAATCGCACCACCCGGTAACCCTACCCCAATCACAGGGCAACTCACAACGACCAAGCGGGGCATCTTCGGACTATGGGAGGAAACCCACACGGCCACAGGGAGAATGTACAGACAGAATTCAACTCTGAACTCCCCGAGCTGTAACAGCATCGCGTGAAGCACTATGCTACTGTGGTGGCCGTTGAGTGACACAGGTCTGCTGGTTGGGTGACCACCACCTTGCACTCAACGTTAGTTAAGACCATGGAATTGATTGTGGACTTCAGGAAGGGGAAGTCGAGGGAACACACACACCATCAGTATCCTGGGCAATCACAAACACACCACAGCAGCTATATTTCCTTAGGAATTTGGTACGTCTCCATGGGTTAACACGTTTCTACAAACGGAGAACATTCACTGACTGCGTCACCATCTAATATGCAGGCTCCGACACTCAGCCAGCACAACCCTGACCATCGAGGGCATCCTCAAGAGGCAAAGCTTCAGGAAGGCTGCATCCCTCATGAAGTGCTCACCGTCCAGGACACACCCTCCTCTCAACACTACCGTCAGTCAGGAGCCTCCCTGTCTTCTGGGCGGCCCTTCATTGATTGTGTTATGATTATTTTCTACAGATTTATTGACCATGCCTACATGAAGCTGAATCTCAGGGCCGTAGGTGCTGAGATATAGTCTGATAATAAATTCACTTTGAAATGAAGACACACACTCAATGTTTCAGGAACTGCTTCTTCCCTTCCGCCATCGGGACAGTCCATGAATCCGTGATCACTACCTCACTTGTTACTCTTTGAACCATTTATTTTTGTACCTTTAGTAAATTTTTGTCTTGCACCGTACTGCTGCCGCAAATTTCTTGACACGTGTCAGTGATAACAGACCTGATTCTTTTGTTAAGGGAACTATCAGTCAGCAAGCTGTGGGTGTTCAGAGATTACGCTTGTTCCAAGCTGGGAAGAGTGGAATCAAGGGGAAATGGTCGCCAGAGAGGATCTCACCAATCAGGCCAAGGTTGGGTACGGTGTACATCTCCTTCTCGTCCGAGACCAGCGTGGGAACGGGAGGGGGGCGGGACCCATCACCCTGAGGCAGCTCGGGAACCGTCTCGCACTTCTGGAGGAAGTGCGTCTCCACCAGGCGGACAAAGGTGTTGGAGGCTTCACTGTACTCCACACTCTGATTGTCTGTGCCGAGAGAGAGGGAGGGAGATTGGGGGGGGGGGGGGGGGGGAGTTGGGGGGGACAAAGACAGGTTGATTAAGTGAGAGAGAGAGCTGTGATGTCTAAAAGCCAGGGACAGACCCACATCACCCTCCCTCCTTCCCGACTCTGACCCTGCTCTCCACCACCCTGACCCCAATTGTCAGCTCCTGCTGCGACCATCCAAGACCCCAAGTCATTCTTCATTAAACCTCCTCCTCACAGTCCCTCCCTCTGCAGAAGTGGTGAGTGATCCCACCCTCCCCAACTCCTGTCATTTCCCTCCCTTGGCCCCCTTTCCCTCGCTTAGTCCCGTCACCCTCTGCCCCCTCCATGTGCCTCTTTGCCTCCCCCCCGCCCCCTCCATGTGCCCCTTGTCTCCTCCCTCTGCCGCCTCACCCTCCATCGTCTCGGACAGCCGGTCAGCCACCTTCTTCACCACAGCGCTCATCGTCATCTTGCCATTCTGGAGCAGCTCCTCGACGATCAGCTCGCCCGTGTCCCCGTACAGCGTCTTGGCTGAGTAGATGTAGCGGGGGGTAACGCAGGATGCGCTGCACGTTGGCGCCGAACAGCTCGTACTCCACGTATCCTCGCTTGTGCAGGCGGTAGGTGGCGAAGTTGTGGTGGATGAGGACGCAGAGGGCTTTCTTAACCTGGAGCCCGGGGAGGTGACGCACAATTCACAGCCTGCACACTCACCTCCCCCACCCCTCCCAGGATGCCCGCAGTCACCGACACCGACACTCCCCCATCCCTCCTGATTACCGACACTCACCCCTCATCTATCCCTCCCGAAAACCGACACTCACCCATCACCTATCCCTCCCAAAAACCGACACTCACCCATCACCCATCCCTCCCGAAAACCGACACTCACCCCTCACCCATCCCTCCCGAAAGCCGACACTCACCCATCACCTATCCCTCCCGAAAACCGACACTCACCCATCACCTATCCCTCCCGAAAACCGACACTCACCCATCACCTATCCCTCCCGAAAACCGACACTCACCCATCACCTATCCCTCCCGAAAACCGACTCACCCCTCACCCATCCCTCCCGAAAACCGACACTCACCCCTCACCTATCCCTCCCAAATGCCGACATTCACCCCTCACCTATCCCTCCCGACAATGCCGACACTGACAGCCCCCCCCCAACAGTTTAGGGAGGGAGGTGGAGTGAAGTGGCAGACCCACCCCCCCCACCTCCACTGTTCCAGCACCTGGTCGACAGGAGTGTTGGTGTCAGTGGCGATGAGTCGCAGTGGTTGGCAGCCGGTGCGGACGAGGTGTGTGCCGACATTGGCCACGATCTGACCGTAGTGTGCCTGGAGAAGGTGGGAGCATATCTGCGATTCCAGGTGAGTCATTTCTGTCCACAGCTCCGGAGTCCCACCTCAGTTCCACATATTCAATCAGAGCACTTCCAGCTCGGCCCGACTGCTGTGGATGGATTACCTTGATCACTCAAACACTCCCTCCTCACCCCTCCCTTACCCCTATCACCCCCTCACTCCTCCACTACCCCATCACCTTCCCCTCTCACCTCTCCATCATTAACTCACCCCTCCCCTACCGCCCATCATCTTTCCCTTCCCCTCACCCCTTCCCTCCTCCCTCACCCCCTCCAACACCCTCACTCCATTATCTCCTCCCTTCTCATAAGCCCCCCTCCCCATCAATTAATTCACCCCTCATCTAACACCCTCACTCCCCCCTCACCACCACCTCTATCACCCTCTTTCCCCCTCACCACCACCTCTATCACCCTCTTTCCCCCCTCACCACCACCTCTATCACCCTCACTCCCCCTCTATCCCTCCCGCCTCATAATCCCCCACTCTCATTCCTCCCTCCTCCACCCCCTCATCACCTTCACCCCCTTCTCTATCACCCTCACTCACCTCTCCCTCCCACCCCCATAATCCCCCATCCTCATCCCTCACCATTCACTACCTCACACTCTCCCTCCGACATGAACCACTCTGCCGTCTTTGAGTTGGTGTAACAATCTTCCCCCTCCGGGGTCCCCACTTCCGCCCGGGCACTTCCTGTCTTTCTCTTTCTTCCCTCCGTTTGCCCCGCACAGAAATGGCGCCGCCACGCCCAGACGCCTGTCGCTCCCCCTTCCCTCCCCGGCGGGACCGGGGGCTGCCGGGAGTCGGGTGACGTCAGCGGGTAAGATGGCGGAGGCTGCGGCCGTATCTCCGCTCCGCTTCTTCTGTCACTGCTGCAAGGGCGAGGTCTGCCCCAAGCTGCCGGTAAGGGGGCCGCCACTCTCCGCTCGCTGCCTGCCGCATCCCGCCCGCCCCGGAGAAAGGGGAGGGGGTCTGCCCGCGGGATCGCCTCTCAACTGCCGCCATTTTAGGCGTTGGATATTTTTTAAATTTAAATCCTTCCCTTTGGGCCGTTTGGAGGCGTTTTTGGGTCACGGGGCAGAGTGGGGGAGTCTTGGTGAGGAATCTCTGGGAGTGAGAGCTTTGGGGGAGGAATCCTGGGGGTGACAGAGGGCTTGAGGGATGTGGGAGGGGAGAGGCGGGTGGGTGCGGGGAAGGAGGGGGGCCTAAGAGGATGGTTTTGTGGAGGGAGAGGAGTCTGTGGTGTTGCGGAAGGACAATAGGGAGGTCTGAGGGGGAGTGGACAAGTGGGTGGGCTCAAGGGAGGGGATTACATGCGGAGGAGAGTGGGGTGAGGGGATCTGAGGGGGAGGGGAGGGTTTTTTCCTGGAGTTTGGAAGGAACTTGGGGTGTTGAGGGGCACATGGAGTGTTTGTGGGGCTAGTGGTAGATGATGTAGTTGTAGATGAAGGGGTCTTGAGGTGGCCAGGGGTGGCTATGCAGCAGAGTTGTGGGGATGGGAGGTGTGTTCCTGGGGAGGGCCAGGGTGTCATGAGGGATGACGGTATTCTGGTGATGAGGGGTGATACAGGAGGAATGAAGGCCTGACCCCTTCCCATTGGCAGAGACACAACGTCCCGTCTCGTGGTGGGTCTTTGTAGAGAGAAGACCTCTTTCCTCAGAAGCAGTGGCCCTGGTTCTGGCTGCGGGGTGGGGGAAAGGTTTTGTTGTTGTAACTTGTACATTGGTGCTTTTTGTGCTGAACGTTGTTAGCGCTGGAATATGTGGTGGTACTTGCGGGCTTCCCGCAAAACTAACTGAAGTTGTGTTGGTTGTTAATGTAAATGATGCATTTCACTGTGTTTCAATTCATAAGTGGTTAATAAATAAAATTAAATCAAAATCCCTTTGTCATGAAAGAGCAGACTTCTCTCCCCTCCCCTCACCCAGCGGTTTTCACAGAGATCAACATTCCAACAATAACTATCTCATCGCAAGAACAAACAGCCACCATGCCCTCTGACAATTTGTTTCACACCTTGGTCAACCACAGCTGACCCCGTGATACCTATATTTACATATTCTTCCCTTTAAAACTCTCTTCCCCCTCCCACTCCCACACTCTCCCAACCCCTCTCTCCCTCCTTCATTCCATCCCCCAGTGCAAGCCCAGGTAAACAGATGGCTGTTATCACTGAGATTCAGCCAGGCAGATAGTTTAGATAAGGGGTGTAAATTTCCTCAGGGTACTGGGAATACTGTCCTGTGTAATAGTTGTCTTTTCTATGGCTGGTTGTAAATTACCACGCTGCTTTGTATGGTGATGACTGAAGATCTAGACCTAACCAGCAGACGTCATAATGATGAGCTTTATAAATGTTGCTCAGTAACTCCTGTGGTACTGGCTGTCTTCCAAATAACTCCACCACTTTTGTGGTGCTGAGGTTTTGTCACGCATTGGTCAGACCGCACTTGGAGTGTTATGAGCAGGTTTGGGCCCATTATCCAAGAAAGCATATGCCAGCATTGGAGAGGGGCCAGAGAACGTTCACGTGAATGATCCCGGGAATGAAAGGCTTAATGTAAGAGGAGCATTTGATGTCTCTGAGCCTTGTTCTTGCTGGAGTTTAGAAGAAATTGGGGGGTGGGGGGAGGGAAGTGCAGGTAATCTCTTTGAAACTGACAGGATATTGAAAGGCCGAACGAGAGTGCACATGCAGACTATTTTCCCTATGTTGGTGGAGACTAGGACCAGAGGGCACAGCCTCAGGATATAAGGATGTCCCTTTAGCACAGAGATGAATAGGATTTTCTTCAGCCAGGGGATAAAGATTCTGTGGAATTCATTGCCGCAGATGGCTGTGGGGGCCAGAGGTTGATAGGTTCTTGATTAGTCCAGGACCCCAAGTATGATGGGGAGAAGGGGTTAAGAGGGAAAGTACATCAGCTATGATGGACTGGTTGGGCAGACTCCCTGGACCAAGTGGCCTAATTCTGCTCCTATGTGGTCTCTGAGGTGTAATCAGACGTTAGGTTACTCTCCCTGTCAATACTGCCATGTTTTCCGTGAGAGTTTTATTTGCTTAGTTCTCCCCTCTACCCTGTACCTGTAGCGATTTAATCCACCCGCTCTCATTCAGGTCCTCTCTCTGCATTGCTAATCCACCGTCACACATCCCCGTCTATTCCACCAGCACATACCTCTCCTGATACCTTCCTGTGCTCTGCACAGCATCACTGCCATTGTTCTGTGATTGTAGTGTAAGTTGTTCGGCCCATGGACTAGGCTCCGCCATTCCATCATGGCCGATTTATTATCCCTCTCAACCCCATTCTCCTGCCTTCTCCCTGTCCTTTGGCACCCTGACTAATCAAGAACCTCCGCTTTAAATATACCCAATGACTTGGCCTCTACAGCTGCCTGTGGCAGTGAATTCCACAGATTCACCACTCTCTGACTGAAGAAAATCTTCATCTCCGTTCTAAGTGGACGACCCTCTCTCTATTCTGAGGCTGTGACCTCTGGTCCTAGACTCTCCCACCATAGGAAACATCCACTCTGTCTAAGCCTTTCAATGAGGTACCCCTTCTGAACTCCAGAGCCACAAATGCTCCAATAGGTTGTTATTGTCGTATACACAGAGAGACGCTTTATTCTGCATGCCAGCCATACCAATCATTTCATCACATCAGTGCATCGAGTTAATACAATAACAGCATGAAACAACACAAAAATGCTGGAGGAACTCAGCAGGTCAGGCAGCATCCGTGGAAGGGAGTAAACAGTCAATGTTTTCAGTCCATTTCCTTCATCATCTCAACCCAAAACATAGATGCAGCCTGACCTGCTGGGTTTTGTGTGCTTCTCTGGATTTCCAGCATCTGCAGACTCTCCTGTTTTAACAAGGGGAAGTGTTGCAGTTGCAGAGAAATTGCAGGCAGGCAGGCAGGCAAATACAGGTGGGAAGGGGTAGATTGGGAGAGTGAGGGATATTTCTTGCACAAGAGTCTGATAACAGCAGGGTGGAAGTGGTCCTTCAGCTGGGTGGAACGTGCTTTCAGGCTGTTGTATCTTCCAACAGGAGAGGGAAGAGGGAGAGTGTCTGTGCTGAGTGGATTGTCTTGTCTGCTGTACCGAGGCAGCAAGAAGCCTAGCCAGAGTCCACAGAGGGCAGGCTGGCTCCTGTGATGCGCCCAGCACAGCACAACGCTGCTCCTGTGGTCTCGTGCACTGTTATGTCCTGATAGGGGCATCAGTGAAAATTGTTGAGGTTTGAATTTCTTGCCAAATTTCGTTAATGAAGTAGAGATGTTTTTCAATGAGCCCTCGTGCTCTGCGGCTTAAAGGTGAGGCTTGCCTTTAGTGCAGCCTGGACCACTCCGAATCAATTTCTGCAGCTGCTGGAAACCCAACACACACTCCCCCCCGCAGCGCAGAGGAGAGAAATAAACACTTGAAGTTTTAGGCCAAGATCCTTTGCCAGTGCTGATGAAGGGTCTCAGCCTGAGATTTACTCCTCTCTGTAAATGCTGCCTGATTTAAAACGATCATTTGGATGATGCTAAACTGGCATTGAGTGTGGATGGCACTGCCTTCGTCCCTCAAACAGATGGTGCTAATCACTGGGCCCATGTTGGGTGTGAGTGTGTCTCGAGTACCATAGGCAGGATTCAGATGTACCTGGCAAACTCCTTGTGGTTTTCAAAACTGCACCAAGTTCCTTTGCCCTGCTGAGGGACAGAACAGATTGTGAAGAGCAAGACAGGTTTATCTGGAATTACAATGGGTGTGAAAGATGTTCTTGACGTAGAGTTGAGCAGAGATTCACCAGACAGCTTCAGAGATCGGAGGAAAGATTGGCCAGTCTGGCGTGTGCTTTGGAGACTATCAGAATGAGTGGATACCTCCTTGTGATTCTTGCTGGCCCTTTCTCCTGATCTGCACAGATCCTGTCTTATACACTACCTCCCAAACTCCTACTCAGTCTCCATCACCTTCTCATTCTCCGCCCCATCCACTGCTCATCACCCACATCTCACACTGGCTCCCATCTCTCGTCTTTGCACTCCCCCGCCTCCACCTCTCTCAACCCTCGACCCATTTGTTCCCTTACACCCCCAATCCCTCCACCCCCTCTGCACACCCCTTTCCCCTCTCAACTCTCCTCCCTATCCACCCCTCCAAATTCCCATCTGACCCCTCAATTCCCCTCCTACTTTCCCTCCATTCCCCCCCCCCCCCCCCAATCTCTCTCCCTCAGCCTCTCACCAGTTTGTCATCTCCCACCTTTCCTACCCTGTGCCGGGATCTAATCCAGTTATGCACCTACCTTCTCTTCCCCTGCAGGAATACACATGCCCCCAGTGTGAGTCGGGCTTCATCGAGGAAGTCACCGATCAGACCAGGTGAGTGCTGGAATCTGTCCCGGCAGCGGGGGGAGGGAAGACCCCTTGGGATGGGGAGGGAGAGACGAGCGGGAGATGCCGGTTTGAACAGTGGCTGGGTCCCGATCTCTGCTGTCGGGTCCCCTGCAGATTCCCCTCACCCTCCCAATCCTAGACTCCCTCCGGTGCCATTGATGCCTCTACAAGAACAGAGAATGCAGAGCAGTCTCCACTGCAAGAAGGCCTCCCCTCCCTTACAGCCCAGCTTCCGGCCGGTGTCACCCATTATCCTCATGGATCACAGGGAGAACGTACTCCTTAAGACAGCGGTGGACTGCTGACACCGTAGAAGTGTTCCATTCACCTCTATGCTGCCAAAAACAGATGCCAAGCTTCCCAGCGACACTCAGCTCTGTAAATCAGCCAGCTCGGCTTGCAGGAGCAGGCAGTTTGGTGACGCATCCCAACGTAGCTTCCGACGATCCTCTTAGCGGGAGTTCTGGCCCGGTGATGTTAACTCCGGAAGAAGGGGAACAGTCACCATCCCTGAGTCAAGCTGCCCCACCTCGCGCACAAAGGTGCTGGGGAGCTGACCTCCCCATTCCTGGCTGCTAGTGGTTTTGGAGCCCGGTTCTGGTGGGGCCAGGGGGGTGGTGTCCCCGAGGGGGCAGATCAGGAAGCTGGGGGAGGAAGACCACCTGCAGATGGGGGCGAGTTACCCCAGGCAGTGATTGACCCAGCCGTGTATCCACAGTTTCCTGGATGGCAGGACCAACGGATTGGACGAAGATTCAGCCACGCAGTTTGCAGAGGTCTGTACCCCCCCCACCATGCACGTCCCATCTGTGAGTCGTCTCCCCCTCCCCTTCATTCCCCCCCCACCAATCTGGGGGTCGTCTCCCCACCCATCTGTGAGTCATCTCCCCCTCACCCACCTATATGTGAGTCGTCTCCCTACCCACCTGCGGGTCGTCTTCCCCCTCATCTCCCCCCCCCCCCCACCGATCTGCGGGTCGTCTCCCCTTCCCCCTCGTCTGCCCACCCATCTGTGAGTCGTCTCCCCACCCACCTGCGGGTCGTCTTCCCCTCATCTCCCCCCCACACCCATCTGTGAGTCATCTTCCCCCACCCACCTGCAGGTTGTCTCCCCCTCATCTTCCCCCCCCCACCCAACTATCTGTGAGTTGCCTCCCCTTCCCCCTCATCTGTCCACCCATCTGTGAATCGTCTCACCTTCCCCCTCATCCCCCCCACCCATCTGTGAGTCATCTCCCCCACCCATCTGTGAGTCGTTGTCCCCTCCCCCATCTGTGAGTCGTTGTCCCCTCCCCCATCTGTGGGTTGTCCGCCATCCTGGCTGGATTCTGGATTCACACACCTCTCTCCCTCCCCGACCCCTGTTCACTCTGCCTTGCAGCTGTGGGATCGCACTTTCCTGAACCTGGACCAGACGTTTCTGCTGGTGGACGGGAGGCCGCTGCGTGGCGGCGCTTCGCTGGAACACGATGGCGGGGGACTGGACCGGGGTGGACAGCAGGGTGATGTCTGGGGTCCCGGCCGGCATGCCAGGTTACCCGTGGCCAGGAGGTATCGGTCCAGGGCTTCCTCCCGGCCTGAGAGGTCTCCGGCCATCGAGGGGTAGGTAGGAGTCTGTGCCGTCCGCCGCTATTGTGGGACATGGCTGCTCAGTCCTCCCTGTGTCTCCCGGAGACGCTCTAATGAAATCAGAATCACTCCGGTTTAATATCAGCCGTCCCTCCATCTCCCAGAGCTGAGCCCGAAGATGCTCTAATGAAATCAGAATCACTCTGGATTAATATCAGCTGTCCCTCCGTCTCCCAGAGCTGAGCCCAGGGACGTTCTAATGAAATCAGAATCAGTCATTTTAGAGAGCAAACACGAGAAAATCAGCAGATGCTGGAAATTCAAACAACGCACACAAAATGCTGGTGGAACGCAGCAGGCCAGGCGGCATCTACAGGGAGAAGCGCTGTTGACGTTTCAGGCCGAGTCCTGACGAAGGGTCTCAGCCCGAAACGTCGACAGTGCTTCTCCTTATAGATGTTGCCAGGCCTGCTGCGTTCCACCAGTATTTTGTGTGTGTTGTTCAGTCATTTTAGAATCTTTTTATTGATACATAATCTTCTACAGGTATAAAATGATACAAAACAAGTTGATATATATACCAGTAATAAAGCTGAAGAAAAAAGAAACTTATCAGAAAAGGATAATATATGATAATGAAAAAAAAATATTTTTTATAAAGAAAGGAAGGAAAAAAGAGAACCCTAACTTACTAAAAAAAAACCCCACTAACTACAAGAAAAGGAAAAAGAAGAAGAAGTAAAAAAAAATCATTTGGAATCAACTCCCGGAGCAATACGTCTTACCATCATCCATATACAAACCCCATTTCCAGAAAAGTTGGGATATTTTCCAAAATGCAATAAAGACAAAAATCTGTGATATGTTAATTCACATGAACTTTTATTTAACTGACAAAAGTACAAAGAAAAGATTTTCAATAGTTTTACTGACCAACTTAATTGTATTTTGTAAATATACACAAATTTAGAATTTGATGGCTGCAACACACTCAACAAAAGTTGGGACAGAGGCATGTTTACCATTGTGTTACATCACCTTTTCTTTTAATAACACTTTTTAATCATTTTGGAACTGAAGATACTAATTGTAGTAGATTTGCAATTGGAAATTTTGTCCGTTCTTGCTTGATATGAGACTTCAGCTGCTCAACAGTCCGTGGTCTCCGTTGTCTGATTCTCCTCTTCATGATGCGCCATACATTTTCAATAGGAGATAGATCTGGACTGGCAGCAGGCCAGTCAAGCACACGCACTCTGTGTCTACAAAGCCACGCTGCTGTAGCCCGTGCACAATGTGGTCTGGCATTGTCCTGCTGAAATACGCATGGACGTCCCGGGAAGAGACGTCGCCTTGATGGCAACATATGTCTCTCTAAAATCCTAATATACGCCTCAGAGTCAATGGTACCTTCACATACATGCAACTCACCCATGCCATGGGCACTGATGCACCCCTATACCATCACAGATGCTGGCTTTTGCACCTTTCGCTGATAACAATCAGGATGGTCGTTTTCATCTTTGGCACGGAGAACTCGACGCCTATTTTTTCTGAAAACTAGCTGAAATGTGGACTCATCTGACCACAGCACACGGTTCCACAGTCTTTCGGTCCATCGAGATGAGCTTGGGCCCAGAGAACTCGCCGGCGTTTCTGCATAGAGTTGATGTATGGCTTCCTCCTTGCATAATACAGTTCCAAGTTGCATTTCTGGATGCAGCGACGGACTGTGTTAAGTGACAAATGGTTTTCCGAAGTACTCCCGAGCCCAGGTGGCTATAATTGTCACAGTAGCATGACGGTTTCTTAGGCAGTGCCACCTGAGGGCTCGAAGATCACGCGCATTCAACAGTGGTTTCCGACCTTGCCCTTTATGCACTGAGATGTCTCTGAATTCTCTGAATCTTTTCACAATATTATGTACTGTAGATGTTGAAAGACCTAAATTCTCTGCAATCTTGCGTTGGGAAATGCTCCTTTTGAACTGACTAACAATTCTCTCATGAATTTTGGCACAAAGGGGTGAGCCACGACCCATCCTTGCTTGCAAAGACTGAGTCTTTGATGGACGGTACTTTTATACCCAGTCGTGATACCTCACCTGCTACCAATTAGCCGGCTTAATGTGGAGTCTTCCAAACCGGTGTTACTTGAATATTCTGTGTACTTTTCAATCTTATTTTAACTCTGTCCCAACTTCTGTTGAGTGTGTTGCAGCCATCAAATTCTAAATTTGTGTATATTTACAAAATACAATTAAGTTGGTCAGTAAAACTATTGAAAATCTTTTCTTTGTATTTTTGTCAGTTAAATAAGGGTTCACGTGAATTAACATCACAGATTTTTGTTTTTATTGCATTTTGGAAAATATCCCAACTTTTCTGGAAATGGGGTTTGTATATAAAGAAGAATCATCAACCGCCAATTCATGTTTATATAAAATAAAATTGGAAGGAAACCATATAAATTAATTCAAATTAAATAACATTTGGCAAAAGAGCCCCATCTTCTCTCAAAGTCAAATTGAGGATCAAAAGCTCTACTTCTGATTTTTTTCCAAACTAAGACATAATATTACTTGAGAAAACCATTGAATTAATGTAGGGACTGAGGTATCTTTCCATTTCAATAAAATAGCCCTTCTTGCCAACAATGTAACAAATGCAATTACATGTTGGTCTGAAGATGAAATACCCTGAATATGATGCGGAACTATTCCAAATAGAACAGTCAGTCTATTTGGTTGTAAATTAATTTTCAGAGCTTTAGAAATTGTAGAAAATAAAGATTTCTAATAAGATTTTAATGAAGAACATGACCAGAACATATGTGAAAAAGTGGCTACTTCAGTTTTACACCTATCACAATAATTGTCTATGTTAGGAAATATTTTGGATAGTCTCTTCTTTGTTAAATAGTAACGGTGAACAATTTTAAATTGAACTAAACAGTGATTGGCACATATCGAAGAAGAATTGACCATTTTCAGAACTCGCAACCAATCTTCATTAACAAAGGTCATATTAAGTTCTCTCTCGCAATCTTGTTTAATCTTTAGTGAGAGGTTAATCAGAATCAGTCCAGTTTAATATCAGTCCTCTCTTTGTCTCCCAGAGACGTTCTGATGAATTCAGAATCAGTCCAATTTAATATCACTGGCTCATGATGTAAAACTTGTTAACTTTGCGGCAGAAATAAATAAATTGCAGTAAGTATATATGTATAGTAAATCGTTAAGTAAATGCAAAACAGAAATGATATTGAAAAGGTGAGGTAACATCCACGGGTTCAATGTCCATTTAGAAATCGGATGGCAGAGGAGAGGAAGCTGTTCCTGAATCGCTGAAAGTGTGCCTTCAGTTTCTGTACCTCCGTCCTTACGGTAACAGTGGAGGAGGGCATGTCCTGGGTGATGGGGATCCTAAATGATGGACGCTGCCTTTTTGAGGCATCGCTCCTTGAAGGTGTCCTGGATACCGTGGAGGCCAGTACCCAAGGAGCTAACAACTTTCTGTAGCTTCATTGGTCCTATGCCGTACACTCCCCGCCCCCACACTAGATAATGATGCAACATGTCAGAATGCTCTCCACAGTACATCTGCATAAGTTTGAGTGTTCCTCAGTGGGTCGTCTGCCTCTGCCTCACTTTTCCAACACCTCTTTCCGCAGAATAATTCAGCAGTTATTCGCCGGGCTCTTCTCCAACGCTGGAATCCCAGGCTCTCCAACCTTCTCTTGGTGAGTCCAGTTCCCCACCCCTCCCAGCTAGACAGCCACTTCCTGGGGATGGGTATCACTCCCAGGGGAAACTCAGCATTGTTTTGTATGGTTCTTCTCAGTGCACTCTTCACTCTGTGTCTGAGTGTGTGATGGGACAGTGTGGAGGGAGTTTCACTCTGTGTCTGACCCCGGGAGTGTGTGATGGGACAGTGTGGAGGGAGTTTCACTCTGTGTCTGACCCCGGGAATGTGTGATGGGACAGTGTGGAGTGAGTTTCACTCAGTGTCTGACCCTGGGAGTGTGTGATGGGACGGTGTGGAGGGAGCTTCACTCTGTGTCTGACCCTGGGAGTGTGTGATGGGACAGTGTGGAGGGAGTTTCACTCTGTGTCTGACCCCGGGAATGTGTGATGGGACAGTGTGGAGTGAGTTTCACTCAGTGTCTGAGTGTGTGATGGGACAGTGTGGAGTGAGCTTCACTCTGTGTCGGACCCCGGGAGTGTGTGATTGGACGATATGGAGGAATCTTCACTCTGTGTCTGACCCCGGGAGTGTGTGATGGGACGGTGCGGAGGGAGTTTCACTCTGTGTCTGACCCCGGGAGTGTGTGATCGGACGATATGGCGGGAGTTTCACTCTGTGTCTGACCCCGGGAGTGTGTGATGGGACGATATGGAGGAATCTTCACTCTGTGTCTGACCCCGGGAGTGTGTGATGGGACAGTGTGGAGTGAGCTTCACTCTGTGTCTGACACCAGGAGTGTGTGATGGGACAATGTAGAGGGAGTTTCACTCTGTGTCTGACACCAGGAGTGTGTGATGGGACAATGTAGAGGAATCTTCACTCTGTGTCTGACCCCAGGAGTGTGTGATGAGACAGTGTAGAGGAAGATTCACTCTGTGTCTGACCCCGGGAGTGTGTGGAGGGAGTTTCACTCTGTGTCTGACCCCGGGAGTGTGTGATGGGACAGTGTGGAGGGAGTTTCACTCTGTGTCTGACCCCGGGAGTGTGTGATCGGACGATCTGGAGGAATCTTCCCTCTGTGTCTGACCCCGGGAGTGTGTGGAGGGAGTTTCACTCTGTGTCTGACCCCGGGAGTGTGTGATGGGACATTGTGGACGGAGCTTCACTCTGTGTCTGACCCCGGAAGTGTGTGATGGGACAGAGTGGAGGGAGCTTCACTCTGTGTCTGACCCCGGGAGTGTGTGATCGGACGATATGGAGGAATCTTCCCTCTGTGTCTGACCCCGGGAGTGTGTGATGGGACGGTGTGGAGGGAGTTTCAGTCTGTGTCTGACCCCGGGAGTGTGCGATGGGACGGTGTAGAGGGAGATTCACTCTGTGTCTGACCCCGGGAGTGTGTGATGGGACGGTGTAGAGGGAGCTTCACTCTGTGTCTGACCCTGGGAGTGTGTGATGGGACGGTGCGGAGGGAGTTTCACTCTGTGTCTGACCCCGGGTGTGTGTGATGGGACGATATGGAGGAATCTTCACTCTGTGTCTGATCCCGGGAGTGTGTGATGGGACAGTGTGGAGTGAGCTTCACTCTCTGTCTGACCCCGGGAGTGTGTGATGGGACAGTGTGGAGGGAGTTTCACTCTGTGTCTGACCCTGGGAGTGTGTGATCGGACGATATGGAGGAATCTTCCCTCTGTGTCTGACCCCGGGAGTGTGTGATGGGACAGTGTGGAGGGAGTTTCACTCTGTGTCTGACCCCGGGAGTGTGTGATCGGACGATATGGAGGAATCTTCCCTCTGTGTCTGACCCCGGGAGTGTGTGATGAGACAGTGTAGAGGGAGATTCATTCTGTCTCTGACCCTGGGAGTGTGTGATGGGACGATGTGGAGGGAGTTTCACTCTGTGTCTGACCCCAGGAGTGTGTGATGGGACAATGTAGAGGGAGTTTCACTCTGTGTCTGACACCAGGAGTGTGTGATGGGACAATGTAGAGGAATCTTCACTCTGTGTCTGAACCCAGGAGTGTGTGATGAGACAGTGTAGAGGAAGATTCACTCTGTGTCTGACCCCGGGAGTGTGTGGAGGGAGTTTCACTCTGTGTCTGACCCCGGGAGTGTGTGATGGGACAGTGTGGAGGGAGTTTCACTCTGTGTCTGACCCCGGGAGTGCGTGATCGGACGATATGGAGGAATCTTCCCTCTGTGTCTGACCCCGGGAGTGTGTGGAGGGAGTTTCACTCTGTGTCTGACCCTGGGAGTGTGTGATGGGACATTGTGGACGGAGCTTCACTCTGTGTCTGACCCCGGAAGTGTGTGATGGGACGGTGTAGAGGGAGCTTCACTCTGTGTCTGACCCCAGGAGTGTGTGATGGGACGGTGTAGAGGGAGCTTCACTCTGTGTCTGACCCCGGGAGTGTGTGATGGGACGGTGTGGAGGTAGTTTCACTCTGTGTCTGACCCCGGGAGTGTGTGATGGGACGGTGTGGAGGGAGTTTCACTCTGTGTCTGACCCCGGGAGTGTGTGATGGGACGGTGTGGAGGGAGCTTCACTCTGTGTCTGACCCTGGGAGTGTGTGATGGGACGGTGTAGAGGGAGTTTCACTCTGTGTCTGACCCTGGGAGTGTGTGATGGGACGGTGTAGAGGGAGCTTCACTCTGTGTCTGACCCTGGGAGTGTGTGATGGGACAGTGTGGAGGGAGCTTCACTCTGTGTCTGACCCCGGGAGTGTGTGGAGGGAGTTTCACTCTGTGTCTGACCCCGGGAGTGTGTGATGGGACATTGTGGACGGAGCTTCACTCTGTGTCTGACCCCGGGAGTGTGTGATCGGACGATATGGAGGAATCTTCCCTCTGTGTCTGACCCCGGGAGTGTGTGATGGGACGGTGTGGAGGGAGCTTCACTCTGTGTCTGACCCTGGGAGTGTGTGATGGGACGGTGTAGAGGGAGTTTCACTCTGTGTCTGACCCTGGGAGTGTGTGATGGGACGGTGTAGAGGGAGCTTCACTCTGTGTCTGACCCCGGGAGTGTGTGGAGGGAGTTTCACTCTGTGTCTGACCCCGGGAGTGTGTGATGGGACATTGTGGACGGAGCTTCACTCTGTGTCTGACCCCGGGAGTGTGTGATCGGACGATATGGAGGAATCTTCCCTCTGTGTCTGACCCCGGGAGTGTGTGATGGGACGGTGTGGAGGGAGCTTCACTCTGTGTCTGACCCTGGGAGTGTGTGATGGGACGGTGTAGAGGGAGTTTCACTCTGTGTCTGACCCTGGGAGTGTGTGATGGGACGGTGTAGAGGGAGCTTCACTCTGTGTCTGACCCTGGGAGTGTGTGATGGGACAGTGTGGAGGGAGCTTCACTCTGTGTCTGACCCCGGGAGTGTGTGGAGGGAGTTTCACTCTGTGTCTGACCCCGGGAGTGTGTGATGGGACATTGTGGACGGAGCTTCACTCTGTGTCTGACCCCGGGAGTGTGTGATCGGACGATATGGAGGAATCTTCCCTCTGTGTCTGACCCCGGGAGTGTGTGATGGGACGTTGTGGAGGGAGTTTCAGTCTGTGTCTGACCCCGGGAGTGTGCGATGGGACGGTGTAGAGGGAGATTCACTCTGTGTCTGACCCCGGGAGTGTGTGATGGGACGGTGTAGAGGGAGCTTCACTCTGTGTTTGACCCCAGGAGTGTGTGATGGGACGGTGTAGAGGGAGCTTCACTCTGTGTCTGACCCTGGGAGTGTGTGATGGGACGGTGTGGAGGGAGTTTCACTCTGTGTCTGACCCCGGGAGTGTGTGATGGGACGGTGCGGAGGGAGTTTCACTCTGTGTCTGACCCCGGGAGTGTGTGATCGGACGATATGGCGGGAGTTTCACTCTGTGTCTGACCCCGGGAGTGTGTGATGGGACGATATGGAGGAATCTTCACTCTGTGTCTGATCCCGGGAGTGTGTGATGGGACAGTGTGGAGTGAGCTTCACTCTCTGTCTGACCCCGGGAGTGTGTGATGGGACAGTGTGTAGGGAGTTTCACTCTGTGTCTGACCCCGGGAGTGTGTGATCGGACGATATGGAGGAATCTTCCCTCTGTGTCTGACCCCGGGAGTGTGTGATGGGACAGTGTGGAGGGAGTTTCACTCTGTGTCTGACCCCGGGAGTGTGTGATGGGACGATATGGAGGAATCTTCCCTCTGTGTCTGACCCCGGGAGTGTGTGATGAGACAGTGTAGAGGGAGATTCATTCTGTCTCTGACCCTGGGAGTGTGTGATGGGACGATGTGGAGGGAGTTTCACTCTGTGTCTGACCCCAGGAGTGTGTGATGGGACAATGTAGAGGGAGTTTCACTCTGTGTCTGACACCAGGAGTGTGTGATGGGACAATGTAGAGGAATCTTCACTCTGTGTCTGACCCCAGGAGTGTGTGATGAGACAGTGTAGAGGAAGATTCACTCTGTGTCTGACCCCGGGAGTGTGTGGAGGGAGTTTCACTCTGTGTCTGACCCCGGGAGTGTGTGATGGGACAGTGTGGAGGGAGTTTCACTCTGTGTCTGACCCCGGGAGTGCGTGATCGGACGATATGGAGGAATCTTCCCTCTGTGTCTGACCCCGGGAGTGTGTGGAGGGAGTTTCACTCTGTGTCTGACCCTGGGAGTGTGTGATGGGACATTGTGGACGGAGCTTCACTCTGTGTCTGACCCCGGAAGTGTGTGATGGGACGGTGTAGAGGGAGCTTCACTCTGTGTCTGACCCCAGGAGTGTGTGATGGGACGGTGTAGAGGGAGCTTCACTCTGTGTCTGACCCCGGGAGTGTGTGATGGGACGGTGTGGAGGTAGTTTCACTCTGTGTCTGACCCCGGGAGTGTGTGATGGGACGGTGTGGAGGGAGTTTCACTCTGTGTCTGACCCCGGGAGTGTGTGATGGGACGGTGTGGAGGGAGCTTCACTCTGTGTCTGACCCTGGGAGTGTGTGATGGGACGGTGTAGAGGGAGTTTCACTCTGTGTCTGACCCTGGGAGTGTGTGATGGGACGGTGTAGAGGGAGCTTCACTCTGTGTCTGACCCTGGGAGTGTGTGATGGGACAGTGTGGAGGGAGCTTCACTCTGTGTCTGACCCCGGGAGTGTGTGGAGGGAGTTTCACTCTGTGTCTGACCCCGGGAGTGTGTGATGGGACATTGTGGACGGAGCTTCACTCTGTGTCTGACCCCGGGAGTGTGTGATCGGACGATATGGAGGAATCTTCCCTCTGTGTCTGACCCCGGGAGTGTGTGATGGGACGTTGTGGAGGGAGTTTCAGTCTGTGTCTGACCCCGGGAGTGTGCGATGGGACGGTGTAGAGGGAGATTCACTCTGTGTCTGACCCCGGGAGTGTGTGATGGGACGGTGTAGAGGGAGCTTCACTCTGTGTTTGACCCCAGGAGTGTGTGATGGGACGGTGTAGAGGGAGCTTCACTCTGTGTCTGACCCTGGGAGTGTGTGATGGGACGGTGTGGAGGGAGTTTCACTCTGTGTCTGACCCCGGGAGTGTGTGATGGGACGGTGCGGAGGGAGTTTCACTCTGTGTCTGACCCCGGGAGTGTGTGATCGGACGATATGGCGGGAGTTTCACTCTGTGTCTGACCCCGGGAGTGTGTGATGGGACGATATGGAGGAATCTTCACTCTGTGTCTGATCCCGGGAGTGTGTGATGGGACAGTGTGGAGTGAGCTTCACTCTCTGTCTGACCCCGGGAGTGTGTGATGGGACAGTGTGTAGGGAGTTTCACTCTGTGTCTGACCCCGGGAGTGTGTGATCGGACGATATGGAGGAATCTTCCCTCTGTGTCTGACCCCGGGAGTGTGTGATGAGACAGTGTAGAGGGAGATTCATTCTGTCTCTGACCCTGGGAGTGTGTGATGGGACGATGTGGAGGGAGTTTCACTCTGTGTCTGACCCCAGGAGTGTGTGATGGGACAATGTAGAGGGAGTTTCACTCTGTGTCTGACACCAGGAGTGTGTGATGGGACAATGTAGAGGAATCTTCACTCTGTGTCTGACCCCAGGAGTGTGTGATGAGACAGTGTAGAGGAAGATTCACTCTGTGTCTGACCCCGGGAGTGTGTGGAGGGAGTTTCACTCTGTGTCTGACCCCGGGAGTGTGTGATGGGACAGTGTGGAGGGAGTTTCACTCTGTGTCTGACCCCGGGAGTGCGTGATCGGACGATATGGAGGAATCTTCCCTCTGTGTCTGACCCCGGGAGTGTGTGGAGGGAGTTTCACTGTGTCTGACCCCGGGAGTGTGTGATGGGACGGTGTGGAGGGAGTTTCACTCTGTGTCTGACCCCGGGAGTGTGTGATGGGACGGTGTGGAGGGAGTTTCACTCTGTGTCTGACCCCGGGAGTGTGTGATGGGACGGTGTGGAGGGAGCTTCACTCTGTGTCTGACCCTGGGAGTGTGTGATGGGACGGTGTAGAGGGAGTTTCACTCTGTGTCTGACCCTGGGAGTGTGTGATGGGACGGTGTAGAGGGAGCTTCACTCTGTGTCTGACCCTGGGAGTGTGTGATGGGACAGTGTAGAGGGAGTTTCATTCTGTGTCTGACCCTGGGAGTGTGTGATGGGACAGTGTGGAGGGAGCTTCACTCTGTGTCTGACCCCGGGAGTGTGTGATGGGGTACTGTAGAGGGAGTTTCACTCTGTGTCTGAACTGCTCTGTATCCCAGAGTGAGATAGATGAGGAGGAAGGAAAACACAAGAGGATTGAGTGGGTATGAGGGGTGAGGTTTTGGAGGGTCTTTTTGGGGTGTGACGTAGGAATGAGCGGTGGTGATGAGTTATCAATACCCCCTCTCTCTCTCCTGAGGGATAGGTTACTGCACTCGAATCCTGCCGATTACGCCTGGGGACAGAGTGGGCTCGACGCGGTGATCACACAGGTGAGGAGCTGCGAGTGGCTTGGCTGCGAAACGGGTCAGCGGAGCTGTTGTAGATGGCTGGGTCAGACCCAAAAAGCTCTCCCTGCAAACGTCCCTCCTCATCTCTCATCGTTCCCTTCTTCCCGACCCCTCCTTCAACCTCTTGTTAACCCTGAGCCTCAGTCGGCTGGGAGAGGGGCTGGAAGCGGGTGATGGAGGAGTATCATTTATTTAGCAACCCCCACTGAACCCTAACCATTTACAACATCTAATTACCCACCCTGTACGTGTTTGGATTGTGGGAGGAAGCGAGCGCCCGGGAGGGCGTACAGAGATTGAAGGCCGAGCTCCCACAGCCCAAGCGGCAGTAGCGCCTCACGGGGGGGGGGGGAGGGATGAGGAGAAGGATGGGGCGGAATAGGAAGGAGGTTGGGAGGAGAAATGGAGGTGAGTGGCAGATGGGTGGGTGGGGTGATGAGCGAGCAAGGGAAGGAGACTGCAGAGCTGGGGAGTCATTGGCTCTGGCAAGATTGGAGTTGGGGGAGGAGGGCAGAAAGGAAGGGTTGAAGGGGAGGGAAGAGCAGAACGGTGGAGGCTTCAGCCTGTGGGGTCGGGGTGGTTGGTGAAATGGCTGGAACTGCCCCAACACTCTGAACGTCCCACAGCTCCTGGGCCAGCTGGAGAACACAGGACCTCCTCCTGCCGACCGGGACAGGATCGCCGCACTCCCCATCGTCACCGTGTCCCAGGAACAGATTGGTAAGCAGGCTGGCATGAGTGCAGTGCCTCTGGCAGTCAGGGGGCTGAGGGTCAGCATTACTGCCCGGTCCCCGAAGCAGGAAAGGAAACTGGCGGGTGGGTGGGGGGAGGGGCAGGGCGGTGAGGGGCGCAGAGACGTGGGGCGAGGGAGGGGTAGGAATGAGGGGGAAGGGGAAGAAGAAGAAGAGGGTGGCAAAGGAGGTCGAGGAGTGTATGAGGTCCAGGGGGAGGGGGTATGAGGGAGGGGTAGGAATGAGGGGGAATGGGTGTGTGGGAGGGAAAGAGGTAAGAATGAGGGAGGAGGTGTGGGAGGAGGGGAGAGGCAGGATTGAGGGAGCGGGAGGAAGGGAGGGGTACAGATGAGGGAGTAGGAGGAGGGGAGGGGTGGGAATGGAGAGGAGTGTTAGGAGGGCTGTGTTGCTGATGAGGGTGTGAGGGATTGTGGTGTCAGTAGTGTTGTACCCCTGCAGATTCCGCCCTCGAATGTCCGGTTTGCAAAGAGGATTACCTCCTGGAGGAACAGGTCCGACAGCTGCCCTGCCACCATCTCTTCCACAACGATTGCATCGTCCCCTGGCTAGAAATGGTGAGTCGTGCCGCCCCTTACCTCCAACACGGTGGTGGGGGAATAACTCAGCACAGTCAGGGTCAGCTTTAATCGTTCCGGCAGATCTGTTTTCTGGCAGCAGTACACTGTAATACATAATTAAAAATAACTAAATATAATAAATATTTTAAAAGGAGAGGAAAACGTAGTGAGGTGTGCAGCGTCCATTCAGAAATCTGATGGCGGAGGGGAAGAAGCTGTTCCTGAGTCACTGAGTGTGTGTCTTCCGGCTCCTGATGAGAAGAGGACCTGTCCTGGGTGATGGACGCCACTTTTTGAAGACGGTGAAGATGTCCTGGCTGTTGGGGAGGCTAGTGGCCATGATGGAGCTGGCTGAGTTTCCAATCCTCTGTGATGGCCGCTCCATACCAGACAATGATGCAAACAGTTTAGAATTGACCTATCCTTTTCATAATTTTATTTTTCTCTCAGATCCCTTCTCATTCTCCTGAATTCCAGTGAGTATAGTCCCAGGCGACTTAACTTCAATCCCTCATCTCAGGATTCACCCGGGTGAACATTCTCCTGTGGAATATTGTGTTGTAACTGTGGCATCACCTGCACCCTGCCCACACTGCAATACAGTCCCACCCCACTGTTTGCTGCTTGGCTTTCTGTCAGTACCCCCTGCCCCCACTGCTTGCATCTCTGCCAGTCGCCCCTCCATCACTGTTTGCCACTTGCCTGTCTTCCCCCTGCCCACTGGTTTCTGCTGGACCCTACTCCCTCCAACTGCTGTTTGGAAACATAGAAAACCTACAGCACAATACAGGCCCTTTGGCCCACAAAGCTGTGCCGAACATGTACTTACTTTAGAACTACCTAGGCTTTACCCTTAAGCCCTTTATTTTTCTGAGCTCGATGTACCATCCAGGAGTCTCTAGAAAAGCCCTATTGTTTCCGCCTCCACCACCGTTGCCAGCAGCCTATTCCACGTACTCACCACTCTCTGAGTAAAAAACTTAACCCTGACAGCAACTCTGTACCTACTCCCCAGCACCTTAAAGCTATGCCCTCTCGTGCTAGCCATTTCAGCCCTGGGAAAAAGCCTCTGACTATCCACATGATCAATGCTTCTCATCATCTAGTACACCTCAATCTGGTCACCTCTCATCCTCCGTCACTCCAAGGAGAAAAGGCCAAGTTCACTCAACCTATTCTCATAAGTCATGCTCCCCAATCCAGGCAACATCCTTGTAAATCTCCTCTGCACCCTTTCTATGGTTTCCACATCCTTCCTGTAGTGAGGCGATCAGAACTGAGCACAGTACTCCAAGTGGGGTCTGACCAGGGTCCAATATAGCTGCAACATTACCTCTCGGCTCCTAAACTCAATCCCACGATTGATGGAGTTCAATGTGCCATATGCCTTCTTAACCACAGAGTCAGCCTGTGTAGCAGCTTTGAGCGTCCTATGGACTCCGACCCCAAGAACCCTCTGAACTTCCACACTGCCAAGAGTCTTACCATTAATACTATATTCTGCCATCATATTTGATCTACCAAAATGAACCACCTGACACTTATCTGGGTTGAACTCCATCTGCCACTTCTCAGCCCAATTTTGCATCTTATCAATGTCCCACTGTAACCTCTGACAGGCCTCCATACTATCCACAACACCCTCAACCTTTGTGTCATCAGCAAATTTACTAACCCATCCCTCCACTTCCTCATCCAGGTCATTTATAAAAATCACAAAGAGTAGGGGTCCCAGAACAGATCCCTGAGGCACACCATTGGTCACCGACCTCCATGCAGAATATGACCCATCTACAACCACTCTTTGCCTCCTGTGGGCAAGCCAGTTCTGGATCCACAAAGCAATGTCCCCTTGGATCCCATGCCTCCTTACTTTCTCAATAAGCCTTGCATGGGGTACCTTATCAAATGCCTTCCTGAAATCCATATACACTACATCTACTGCTCTGCCTTCATCAATGTGTTTAGTCACATCCTCAAAAAACTCAATCAGGCTCGTAAGGCACGACCTGCCTTTGACAAAACCATGCTGACTATTCCTAATCATATTATACCTCTCCAAATGTTCATAAATCCTGCCTCTCAGGATCTTCTCCATCAGCTTACCAACCACTGAAGTAAGACTCACTGGTCTATAATTTCCTGGGCTATCTCTACTTCCTTTCTTGAATAAGGAACAACATCCGCAACCCTCCAATCCTCCAGAACCTCTCCCGTCCCCATTGATGATGCAAAGATCATCACCAGAGGCTCAGCAATCTCTTCCCTCGCCTCCCACAGTAGCCTGGGATACATACCGTCCGGTCCAGGTAACTTATCCAACTTGATGTTTTCCAAAAGCTCCAGCACATCCTCTTCCTTAATATCTACATGCTCAAACCTTTCAGTCTGCTGTAAGTCATCCCTACAATCGCCAAGATCCTTTTCCGTAGTGAATATTGAAGCAAAGTACTCATTAAGTACCTCTGCTATCTCCTCCGGTTCCGTACACAATTTTTCATTGTCACACTTGATTGGTCCTATTCTCTCACGTCTTATCCTCTTGCTCTTCACATACTTGTAGAATGCCTTGGGGTTTTCCTTAATCCTGTCCACCAAGGCCTTCTCATGGCCCCTTCTGGCTCTCCTAATTTCATTCTTAAATTCCTTCCTGCTAGCCTTATAATCTTCTAGATCTCTATCATTGCCTAGTTTTTTGAACTTTTCGTAAGCTCTTCTTGACAGATTTACAACAGCCTTTGTACACCACGGTTCCTATACCCTACCATCCTTTCCCTGTCTCATTGGAACGTATCAACGCAGAACCCCACGCAAATATCCCCTGAACATTTGCCACATACATTTGCCACATTTCTAACGTAAGTTTCCCTGAGAGCATCTGTTTCCAATTTATGCTTCCAAGTTCCTGCCTGATAGCCTCATATTTCCCCTCACTCCAATTAAATGGTTCCTACCTTGTCTGTTCCTATCTCTCTCCAATGCTATGATAAAGGAGATAGAATTGTGATCACTATCTCCAAAATGCTCTCCCTTTGAGAGATCTGACACCTGACCAGGTTCATTTCCCAATACCAAATCAAGTACAGCCTCTCCTCTTGCATGCTTATCTACATATTGTGTCAAGAAACCTTCCTGAACACACCTAACAAACTCCACCCCATCTAAACCCCTTTCTCTAGGGAGATGCCAATCAATATTTGGGAAATTAAAATCTCCCAACACAACAACCCTGGTATTATTACTCCTTTCCAGAATCTGTCTCCCTATCTGCTCCTCGATGTCCCTGTTACTGTTGGGTGGTCTGTAAAAAAAACACCCAGTAGAATTATTGACCCCTTCCTGTTCCTAACTTCCACCCACAGAGTCTGTAGACAATCTTTCCATGACTTCCTCCTTTTCTGCAGCCGTGACACTATCTCTTTTGCCTCCCTCCCTGTCCTTTCTGAAACATCTAAAGCCTGGCACTTGAAGTAGTCATTCCTGTCCCTGCACCATCCAAGTCTCTGTAATGGCCACAACATGATAGTTTCAAGTACTGATCCACGCTCTAAGCTCAACCGCTTTATTCATAATACTCCTCGCATTAAAATAGACACATCTCAAACCATCGGTCTGAGTGCATTCCTTCTCTATCACTTTCCTATCCTCCCTTTCACACTGTCTCCAAGCTTTCTCTATTTGTGAGCCAACCTCCCTTTCCTCCATCTCTTCAGTTCGGTTCCCATCCCCCAGCAATTCTAGTTTAAACTCTCCCCAATAGCCTTAGCAAACCTCCCCGCCAGGATATTGGTCCCCCTGAGATTCAAGTGCAACCTGTCCTTTTTGTAGAGGTCACACCTGCCCCAAAAGAGGTCCCAGTGATCCAGAAATCTGAATCCCTGCCCCCTGCTCCAATCCCTCAGCCACAAATTTATCCTCCACCTCACTCTATGATGCTTGCTCTACTGCCGGTGTGTCTGTTGTCGTATTTAATTCTCTGCTGCCGTCCTCTCTTCCAGCACGACACTTGTCCGGTGTGCCGCAAGAGTCTGAACGGGGAAGTCACCACAGGTCATCAGCAAACTTCAGAGCAGCTGTCGGGCAGCTCGGCGGGCAGGGAAAGCGGGCGGCGAGATCCCTGGGCGTACTGAAGGACTCTTCACGGGGCACTTTGCAACCTGACTCCCCCACCCCTCTGCACAACTCAATCAATACTATTGTAAATTATATATATATATTAAAGAATCAAGAGGGCGGGGTTTAACTCGGAGCGGTGTCTCCCGAGCTGTCGGAGGTAAGGGCAAGCCACGCTGTGAATCCTGCGTGGGGTCGGCCTGCTTCTCAATGGTTGCACTAAACAAATGGCTCTCCACACATTCTGTTCAGACCTCCCCCTCCCTCTCTGCTTGAAGCCACGGAGAAATTAACTCTTGATTCTGCAAGAAGGGAAATTCCAAGCTCGTTGGAATTCACTAAGATTCAGATGGGGTCAGCTGGAAGGGCTGGAGTTCTCCCGAGACACTTTACACATCTGGTTGGCTTCCTAGGGTGACGTCCTCCAACCACCACTGGCCCATCAGCCCAGAACTAGGTGCTTGAAGACTGGGAGGAAGGGTGGTAATTCTTTTAATCAATCCCCCCTCTCCCTTCCCTCCAGTGTTCCACCCTGGTCTGAGTGCCCTATACTCAGCCTCTTGTGTGTGTGGTAGAAAGACCCTATTTGGCCACAGGGGTCCTTTCTGGGATCAGGAGAGGCTGTTCTGCCTGACTTTTGCTGCTGTCCCACTAGGAACTGTCGTTTCTCGGGGCAGGTGGAAGGGGAACTGGCCTGAATCCCTTGGACCCTCCCTCTTGCCCGCTTTATGTGCAGGTCTGCTGAGATTCCGGAGGTGGCTTGGAGCTGGGCTCTGTAGTGGAAAGGATGGTCCAACTTCTCTTCCTGTGATAGGGTGATCCTCCTCGGGCATTCCCTCAACTCCATATCTCCTTCCCCTCTCTCCCAGTAGTGTGTTACCAGGGAGGCTTGTGGTCACAGATCCCAGTATATTTCTCCCACACTCTGAAAGTATTACTGAGCCCCCAAAGTAGGCTGCTTTTTGATACAAAAGGGCCACTGTTTCAAGATGCAGTATTCTGTGTGTTGGGGAGAGCTAGGGCCTCGAACAAAGCCAGCAAGGTGGGAACAAAATGGTTCTTGGGTCACAGCACCAGGTTCCTAATCCTCTTGTGTCGGTTCTAACTCTAAATCTTATGCAGCTGAGATGTGAAATGTTGCGTGGTTTAATTAAAACCTTGATGAATGCAAGTCCACTGCCCAGCAGTGACCAGGGTTGGTATGTAGTCAGTGCCAGCTTGAGCCAGGTCTGGAACATGATGAAGGGATCAGGATGTTGGGGGTACAGATAGAGCCAACTGGGTCAGGTTAGTCTGTGCTTGACCTCTCCTGTTCATTGCCTGGGCCATGGTTAGTCCATCTGCTGCTGACTTGATGTCATACTGTCATAAATCCACTTTTTGGATTAGGAGCAAGTTCTCATAAAATCAAAAAAACATACAAAATGAAACATTGGGTTTGGGTTCAGAATCGTGGGGTTGGAGTTGAATTTTGGATTTACACCTGTGCTGGCCTCAATCTTGGGTTTGAGGTTTATATTAAATGAAAACTTTGTGTTAAATCCTCGGAGGTGGCGTCCCCGGGATCAATCCTTCCGATGTCAATGATCGTGGGATCCCTCTCTGAAGTTGGGATCCCTGGGGCTTGCCCCTCCCCCTTCCAAGGTCAGTGACACATTTCCTCCTCCGAGGTCAGTAATCCAGCAATTCATTGCCCCCTCCCCGGTGATATCAGGGTGGCCCCTCTCACCCCCCTGAGGTCAGTGATCCTGGGTTTCTCCTGGTCCCAGTTCCTGCACTCTGGCCAGGAGACCCGAGTGCTCCCCTCCTTCCTGCCCATCTTGCCGATGCCATCCCCAGTGCTCACCCATCCCATCCACACCGCTTCCCTTCCCCACCCCTGACTACTCTCCCCCATTTTCCCACTCCCCGCCCCCTTTTGCTACACTGCTCCCAAGTGTAGATTCAAAGTGACGGGGAAGGGGTGAAGTGTGTGGAATCGGGGAGTATCCATCGCAGTGGAAATGAGGGACGGGGGAGCTCCTCACACTGACCCCAGGAGCAGGGAACCCACTGTTGGGTGAATCTTATCGCAGTGACCGCTGGGACCAGCCGTCTGTGGGATAGGGTTGGGGTCCTGTTGGCCCAATAGGCCCTTTCCTCCTAAATATTCCTGTTCGTTATGCTATTTCCTCCCTGAATATTATGTATCTGTGTTATACAGTGATGCTGTTAATAATGCAGGACCCCAAAGACTCTAACAAAATTAAACTGAATTGAACGTGGACACAACTCTTACTCGCCAGAGGAGAGTCTGTATTGCGATTTTTTTTGGTAGTTGTAAATGTTTAATCTCTGTTCTGTCATTTGTTTAAAAGTTTTTATTTTGTAAATAAACTGAACAAAAATGCTCAGATTTCCATGTTCTGCCCATCTGCTTTGAAGAATCAGAATCTGATTCAGGATTAGTGTCACTGGCATAGGTCGTGAAATTTGTCATAATAACAAACTAAATTACAATAAGTATATATAAAAAATTAAGTAATTAAAACAAAAAGAAAAATTAGTGAGGTTCACTGTCCATTCAAAATTCAGATAGTACATGGTTAGAAGCTGTTCCTGAAACACAGACTGTGCACTTCAGGCTCCTGTACCTCCTCCCTGATGGTAGCAATGAGAAGAGGGCACGTCCTTGATGCTGGGGAGGCTCGTGGCCATGAATGGAGCTGGCTGAGTTTACAACCCTCTACAGCTGCTTCAGATCCTGTGCAGTGGCATCTTCATACCAAACGGTGATGCAGCTGGTTAGAATGCTCTCCACGGTACATCCGTAGAAATTTGTGAGTGTCTTTGGTGATGTATCAAATCTCCAAACTCCTAATGAAATATAGCCGCTGTCGTGCCTCCTTTGTAGCTGCATCAGTATGTTGGACCCGGTAGATCTTGAGAGATGTTGACTCCCAAGAATTTGAAACTGCTCACCCTTTCCATTTATGATCCCTCAGTGAGGACCCTTCAAGTCCACAATCAATTCCTTGGTCTTGCTGACGTTGAATGCAAGTTTGCTAAGACATCACTCAACCAGTTTTTTCTTGAACAGGGACCCCACAATGTGACAGCGCTCTGTGTGTGTGTGTGTGTATAGAGCTTCGCCTGTGTGTCTGGTGAGGTTTGTCTCTGTACAGTTTATGTGGGGGGGGGGGGGGATAACCACACCATTTCTAATTGACCGTTGGCACCCCAACTTCCAGCTTTCCCCGCCTGCTGCCCTATCCCACTCATCCATGCATTCCCTCTCCCTATCATTTGTCACTAACTCCTCCAGCAGCGGGGTGATAGCTGAGCCAGTGGAAACAGACACAGAAAAGACAGCAGATGCTGGAAATCTGGAGCAGTGTACAAAATTTTGCAGGTTGGGCAGCATCTGTGTGTGTGTGTGGGGGGGGGTGGGGGGGTAATAAACAGTCAATGCAGATGAAGGGTCTCGAGCCAAAATGTTGGCTTTCATTTCCCCCCACAGATGCCTGACTCATTGGCCGCTGAGTTCCCAGCTCTTTCTGTGTCGCTGCCGATTTCCAGCAACAGCGATCTTGCCTGTGTCTTAGTTTAATCGCCCAGTGCCAGTTGTTCAGCTGTCTTCCATTCCCTGAGACACAAGTGGCTGCAGATTCCAGAATCCGGAGCATCAGCGAACTAAGCGTCTGAGGGACTATCGACGTTTCAGGCTGAAACCCCATATCTAGTTTTACCAATTTACAGGTTTGTCTCCTAAGAGGTAGACAGAACCATCTAGGAAAGGGGGAGATGGTCACCACAATAAGACCAGTGGCCTCTACCCTTTGGCCTGTTTGACATGGGTGACCCTACCAAGAGCCATGGCATAAAGCCCTGACTCTAGCCAGCACAGCTCTCCGAGACATTGAGGCACGCAAGCCTCCAAACCCAACGACACGGTTGTGGTCCTCTTGGAGGTACCACCAGTCCTCCAAGTTGGGGGGTTCAGCAACAACCCTGACAGGTCAAAAGGCAACTGTTACGGAAACAGTGAGGAAGAATCTACAGGCAGAGGTGGAGGACCTTCACTGCTGCCCTGCGGCATAATGGACAGTAAGTAGGGGCACCACAGATTGGACATTCAGTTCCTCTGCTGTTCTGTAAGAAGTCTTTGTACATCCTCCCCATGGAAAGCTTGGGAATCCTTCCACAGTCCGAAGACGTACCGAGTAGGATAATTGGTCATTGTAAATTGTCCAGTGATTCCAGTTAAATCGGGATAGTCAGGGGATGCTGGACAGCATGGCTCAGAGGACCAGAAGGGCCTTATGAGGAGAGGTTGAGCAAGCTCAGCCTTTTCTCTTAGCAGCGAAGGATGAGAGATGACTTGATGGATGTTTATAAGAGGCATTGATAGAGTGGACAGCCTCTTCCCAGGTCGAAAATTGCTAATGCAAGAGGGCACAGTTTTAAGGTGATTGGAGGAAAGTGTGTGGGGTGGGGTGGGGGGAATGTCAGAGTTAAGTTTTTCAAGTTCCAAGTTAATTATTACTTTAACTGTATACATGTGTATCACCAAACATCACAAGGTCCATATAACTTGACTAACATGCACGCACGCCAATTACATGAGGGACATTTAAGAGACTCTTAGGGACGTGGGTGATAGGAAAATGGAGGGTTATGTAGGAGGGAAGGTTTAGATTGATCTTAAGAGTAGGTTAAAAAGTTCAGCACAGCCTGTCATGTTTTAAGTTTAATGATGTATGTGAATTTGAGGGCAAAATGGAAGTTAACAGCAAAGGACACTTTTGACACGAAATACCCACAGTGAGAATCATGTTTAATATCAGTGGCGTATGTTTTGAAGTTTGGTAATGCGATACATGATAGAGTGAAACTCAATTACAGTAAGTACGTATATGACTAATAAAAGCTCATAGTGCTCAGGGGGTCGGATTCTCCCCATTTCCACTGATACACAGGGATGTTCCCTGGAACCCTTGTTTAATCCTGTTACAGCATTCGTCTCTCCTGCTCTTTCATCTGGGGGATCTCTCAAGTACGAAGGAGCAGGTTCTGACTTTGAGTCTGCAATATGAAACCTTCATGCAATTTGATAGTAAATTTACCTTGAACTTAGAGCAATAAAAACAACTTCAAACCTGGTTTGATAATCAATATTTCTTTAATTTTGATAAAAGCTTTAAATAAAGTGCATGTACATGTATTCCTTCCACTAGTGCTTCAGCCACAGAGACCGGCACCAGGAGAGGGGTAGGATCTGCTACTGCCCTCCACCTCTCAACGCTTAAACCAAACTCCTCACACAGCCTCAGCTGGTAGCCCATCAGAGACACAGTTTTCTTCAAAAACAGAAAACACTGTAAACATTCAGGAGGTTGGGCAGTGTCTGTGGAGACAAGCAGTTAACGTTTCTGGTCTGGGACGCTTTACCTACATCTCTTAATGTCTGGTGCTGCTTTTTGGCGGGATGTGGGTTAATCTGGCCTATACACCTTCTCCCTTGAATGTGTGAAGACCAACACAGACCCCCACCACTTGAGCTGGGAACACAATTAGGCCATTAACCCCATCAAGTCCTCCTTACCATTCACTCGTGGTTCTTGGGAACTGATCATTGCCCTGAATCCACTGGTTGAGGGCAAATTTCCTTCCCAGGATACTGGTGGATCAGGGGAGTTTTAGTTATGGAAAATCACTTCTGATGACTGACGACCAGAGTTTAACCCCAATTTACACGCCCCAGGTGTTGCCGAGATGGGAATGGAATGTGCCTCTGGACCTGGTTACCTCCATGAAGGTAGCTGGGAAGATTTCCCAACGCAAAGTGCAACACAGATTAGAAGTCTGCGGAGGAAGAAATAGGCAACATTTCTGCTGCAGAGATGCGATTTTGGGCCTGATCTGGGGTTGAGTTCTGTACCCCACTGCTCCTCCATTAACAGAGACTGGGGCCGGGGGAGAGAGACGGATCGGGCAGCTCGGTAGCAAAGTAACCAGCGATCAGGGTTCCATTCCCGCCACTGCCTGTAAGGAGTTTGTATGTTCTCCCACAACTGTGTGGGTTTCTTCCCACATTCCGCAGACGTACAGATGACGGTTAGTGAGTTGTGAGCATGTTACATTGGCACCAGAAACAATCCTTGGACTGTGTTGCTCGTTGACACATTTCACTGTATGTTTCGATGTACATGCGACAGATAAAACTAATCTCTTTAAATCCCTGGACCTAAAGGACAGTTGGCATTGGCTCTGTAAAGGCAGCTGGAAGTTCCTCTTGTGGTGTGGAAAGAGGCAGATCTCTACCTGCGGAGACGACAGACACTGGCATCTGGAGTAGTGCATAATTTGCTGGAGGAACTCAGCGGGTCGAGAAGCATCTGTTTAAGGGGAGGAGTTGTGAGAAGCCTGCACTGGGACTTCCCACACACTTAACCCTGCCTGTTGGGGAGCACGAGGGGTGGGGGGTGGTGGAGATGTGGAGAAGCTGGTGAAAAGAGGCAGGGATGGATGGAGGTTCAGGAGCAGGACATCAAGACCACCTCAGCTGGATTAGGTGCTGGGATGAAGAGCAATGCAGAAAATTCTGCCGCATGACGTGTCTCACAACCACCAGAGAATGGTTTCCTTGCCTCTCCACCCCTCCACCCTCCCCCAGATCTGGTTTGGTTCCAACTGTTTTACCACTCCTGTCAAGAGGCATTTGCAGGTTGGAGGAAGCTTAACGGAAGAGCAGAGTGGTGGGGCTGTGTGTGGATACTCCAGGGCTGGTGTTCACTTGGACCAGGCCAGCTCAACGCTTCACTTCTTCCCCTCGTCCAACTCATCACCTCTCTCCTCCTTTGGTTTCCTCTTGAAGAATCCACACTGTTGGTAGAGAAACGGTTTCTCATGAGAAGTACCATTTTTACATAACTCGCCTTCCTTCCCACAGTGAGAAACACCACCCTTCTTTCTAGTCCCTACACAACTCATCCTCACTTCCACCATGAGAAACACCACCATCTCTCTAGTCCCTACTCAGCCCACCCTCCCCCCCCCCCCCCCATCTGTACTCCCTCCAACCAGGGTATTAGTTCACTGAGGACTGGTCTGTCCTTCTTACAATAAGACAGGAAGGGTGATATGGTCAACCGCAAGGCATTGACCTCGACAAAACCACGTAGTCCTCTATCTCCACACCTTGTTCAAGAGCAAAACCCTCCCCACCACTGAGCATGTTTTTACAAGGAAGCAGCATCCATCATCAAGGCCCCCACCATCCAGGCCATGCTCTCTTCTTGCTGCTACTGTCAAGGAGGTACAGGAGCCTTACGTCAGACACCACCAAGTTCAGGAACAGCTGTTAGCCCTCAACCAACAGGTTCCTGAACCAGCACAACACTGAAATGATTCTACAACCTACAGACTCACATTCAAGGTCTCTTTATGACTCGTGTTCTCAGTTTACTTGCACAGTTTGTCCTTTTTTCCACATTGTTTGCTTGTCAGTTTTTGACTTTTTATGTATAAAGTTTCACAAAATTTTTTATTTTCCTGTAACAAAGTGAATCTCCAGGTAGTTTATGTAACAGTAACTTGAACGCCTACTTTGATAATAAACTAACTCTGACTTTAGCATAGAACCACACAGAAGGGAGACAGGCCATTTGGCCCTACTCATCTGTACTGACCAAGGTGCTGATCTGAGCCTGTCCTATTGGCCCACATCGCTCTAAAGCTTTCATCTCCATGGACCTTTGAAATGTTCTTGGTGTACTTCCTCCTGCTTACTTCCATAATTCCATACACCCACCGCCCTCTGCGTGAAAACATTGCCCCTACAGTCCCTTTTAAATCTCTCCCCTCTCGCCCTAAACACTAATGCCTTCTACGTTGTGATTCCCCAACCTTGGGGAAAAGACTGCGTTCATCCCATCGATGCCACTCATGATTTTATTTATACGCCTCCATAAGGTCACGAGGGACATTCACCTTCCAGAGGATGAAGATGATGAGGGCCAGGAGGAGGAGACCTCCGAGTGTGCTGCCGATGATGATCCACAAGGAGACCCCGACCACTGCCGGCCTAATCAGTTCCAGCACCACCTGGCAGGAGGGCAAAGATAAACCTGGTTAAGTCTGGAATAGGCCCCCTGAGCCGCAATACCCCCACCCCAACAAACCTGATCCTAACCTAATCACATGGCAGTATACAATGACCTTTTAACCTACCCGCTACGCCTTTGGACTGTGGGAGGTAACTGGAGGACCTGGAGAGAGCCTGCCCATTCCACAGGGAGGAAGTACTGATTCCTTACAGAGGGCCACAAGACCATAAGATATAGGAGCAGAACTGGGCCATTTGACGCTGATCACGGCTGATCCAATTTTCCTCTCAGCCCCAGTCTCCTGTCTCCTCCCCATATCCTTTCATGCCCTGACCAATCAAGAACAAATTAACCTCTGCCTTAAATATACCCAATGACTTAGCCTCCACAGCTGCCTGTGGCAATGAATTCCACAGATTCACTACTCTCTGGCTAAAGAAATTCCTCTTCATCTCTGTTCTAAAAGGATGCCCCTCTGTTCTGGTCTTAAGACTCCCTCCCATCCTTTCCACATCCACTCTGACAAGGCCTTTCACCATTTGGTAGATTTCAATGAGGTCTCCCCTCATTCTTCTGAATCCCAGTGGATACAGGACTGGGATTGAACACCAAACCCTGAGTCCCGAGCTGTAATTCTATCATGCTGATCACTACTGTGGCACCTGCAAATACAGATTAGCTCTATTTGTATATCAAAACTTTCGGTGAAGTACATCGTTTGCCTCAATGTCTGAGGTTTCATCACACGCTTCCTGTAGACTGACGATCTGAACTGTACACATTTTACACTCTCTACAAAAAAATCTACCTGACATCCAACCTAAACTTTCCTCCAATCACCTTAAAGTAATGCTCTCCTGTAAGTAGTAAAGATATCTTTAGTCATCATATGTACACTGAAACACACAGTGAAATGTGTCAATCGCCTCAACGGCCAACACAGTCCGAGGGCAACACTGTGCTGGGGGCAGCCCACAAAGTGTTGTCTCGCTTCCAGCACCAACAGAGCATGCTCACAACTCACTAACCCTAACCGGTACGTTTCTGGAGTGTGGGAGGAAACCGGAGCACCCAGAGGAAACTCAGGCAGTCTCAGGGAGAGCCATCAAATGCTCCTCTTACATTAACCCTTTCATTCCTGGGATTACATTCGTGAACCTCCTCTGGGCCCTCTCCATTGCCAGCACATCCTTTCTTAGATAGGGACCCAAAAGTGTTCAGAATACTCCACGTGTGGTTTGACACTACACATCCGGGCTGCAGGAGTGCCTGGACACTGGAAGACGAACTTAGAAACCTGTTTCCCCACCCATGCAGCACCAAAAACCCCGTGTCGAAGAGGACACCTTGCAGAGAGCGCCAGTCAGTGCACCCACTCACCACTAGGTGGCAGAACAAACCAGCATGGCGTGGTTTAATATTATCACACCTATCAAGAAGCTCATCTGGCATCCTGTTCACAAAGATCAAATGATTACACAGTGCGGTGAGCTACAGTAAAGGTAAAACAATAACAATGCAGAATAACGTGCAAACGCTACAAAGAAAGTGCAATAAACAGCAAAATCATAATGAGGTAGATTGTGAATCCCAGACTCCATCTTATCGCACAAGATGTCCGCTCAGGAATCGGATAACAGCGGGATAGAAACTGTCCTTATGCCTGATGGTTTGTGCTTTCCGGTATTTGTATCTCCTCCCCGTTGGGAGAGGGGAGAAGAGAGGATGTCTGGGGTGGAGCGGGAGCCTTTAAGTCTGCTGCCTGCTTTACTGAGGCTGTGGGAAGTGGAGGCACTCCATGGAGGCTGGTTTCTTGGTAGTTTCCCTGCAGTCACGTGCAAAGCAGTTGCTGTACCAAACCCTTATGCACCCAGATATAACATTGTGCATCGATAAAAACTGGTAAGTGTCGACGAGAACATGCTGGGGAAGTAGAAGTCTTGGTGAGCTCTCTTGGCCATGACGTCAACATGGTTGGACCAGGACAGGTTGTTGGGGACTTTAAACTCTCAAACCTCTCACCCTCAACACCACTGATGCAGACAGACACCCCTCCTTTCTGAAGTCATGGGGAGGGGGAAGAAAGGCAAGCAGGAGGAGGAGAATGCGGAGGCCCAGACACCTCCATTTTCCACAGAATGACGCGGAGGACATTCAGAGAGATTGGGCATTGAGTAAGATCTGCTCACAGAGAGGCTTGTTTGGGATCCCCTGTGACACAACAACCAGAGGCCATGGTTTGGTACAGCACTGACTGTCCATGGCTGCAGCACAGTCTGGTGGGGGGGAAAGCAGCAGGTAATGTTCCAACTGGTGCTGAGTATGCTTCTGACTTTGATCAGGCCAATAAAGAAGCAGCAACTCCGGGAACTCTTCTCATCTGGCTGTGTGATCTGACAACCTAGAGGGAGGTTCACCCTGTGTCTGACCCCGGGAGTGTGTGATCTGACAACCTAGAGGGAGGTTCACCCTGTGTCTGACCCCGGGAGTTTGTGATCTGACAACCTAGAGGGAGCTTCACTCTGTGTCTGACCCCGGGAGTGTGTGATGGGGCGATGTGGAGGGAGCTTCACTCTGTGTCTGAGCCCGGGAGTGTGTGATGGGACGGTGTGGAGGGAGTTTCACTCTGTGTCTGAGCCCGGGAGTGTGTGATGGGACGGTGTGGAGGGAGCTTCACTCTGTGTCTGACCCCGGGAATGTGTGATGGGACAGTGTAGAGGGAGCTTCACTCTGTGTCTGACACCGGGAGTGTGTGATCTGACAACCTAGAGGGAGCTTCACTCTGTGTCTGACCCCGGGAGTGTGTGATGGGACGGTGTGGAGGGAGCTTCACTCTGTGTCTGACACCGGGAGTGTGTGATGGGATTGTGGTGAACTACATATACCTGTCTGGACTGCTCCTGTGGCTCCTCCCACAGACCCCTGTATAAAGGCGATTGAGGCCTGAGCCCGGCCTCATTCTCCAGGATGTAGTGTTGTTCATTCTTCCAGTCAATAAAAGCCAATATCCTGCTTCTTACGTCTCAGAGTGAGTTATTGATGGTGCATCAGGGATGCTGTAGAGGGAGCTTCACTCTGTGTCTGACTCCGGGAGTGTGTGATGGGACAGTATGGAGGGAGTTTCACTCTGTGTCTGACTCCGGGAGTGTGTGATGGGACGGTGTGGAGGGAGTTTCACTCTGTGTCTGACCCCAGGAGTGTGTGATGGGACAGTGTAGAGGGAGTTTCACTCTGTGTCTGACCCCGGGAGTGTGTGATTGGACAGTGTGGTGGGAGATCCACTCTGTGTCTGACCCTGGGAGTCTGTGATGGGATGGTGTAGAGGGAGATTCACTCTGTGTCTGACCCTGGGAGTATGTGATGGGACGGTGTAGAGGGAGTTTCACTCTGTGTCTGAACCCGGGAGTGTGAGATGAGACGGTGTAGAGGGAGTTTCACTCTGTGTCTGACCCTGGGAGTGTGTGATGGGACGGTGTGGAGGGGTTTCACTCTGTGTCTGACCCTGGGAGTGTGTGATGGGACGGTGTGGAGGGAGCTTCACTCTGTGTCTGACCCCGGGAGTGTGTGATGGGACAGTGTGGAGGGAGTTTCACTCTGTGTCTGACCCCGGGAGTGTGTGATGGGACGGTGTAGAGGGAGCTTCACTCTGTGTCTGAGCCCGGGAGTGTGTGATGGGACGGTGTGGAGGGAGTTTCACTCTGTGTCTGAGCCCGGGAGTGTGTGATGGGACGGTGTGGAGGGAGCTTCACTCTGTGTCTGACCCCGGGAATGTGTGATGGGACAGTGTAGAGGGAGCTTCACTCTGTGTCTGACACCGGGAGTGTGTGATCTGACAACCTAGAGGGAGCTTCACTCTGTGTCTGACCCCGGGAGTGTGTGATGGGACGGTGTGGAGGGAGCTTCACTCTGTGTCTGACACCGGGAGTGTGTGATGGGATTGTGGTGAACTACATATACCTGTCTGGACTGCTCCTGTGGCTCCTCCCACAGACCCCTGTATAAAGGCGATTGAGGCCTGAGCCCGGCCTCATTCTCCAGGATGTAGTGTTGTTCATTCTTCCAGTCAATAAAAGCCAATATCCTGCTTCTTACGTCTCAGAGTGAGTTATTGATGGTGCATCAGGGATGCTGTAGAGGGAGCTTCACTCTGTGTCTGACTCCGGGAGTGTGTGATGGGACAGTATGGAGGGAGTTTCACTCTGTGTCTGACTCCGGGAGTGTGTGATGGGACGGTGTGGAGGGAGTTTCACTCTGTGTCTGACCCCAGGAGTGTGTGATGGGACAGTGTAGAGGGAGTTTCACTCTGTGTCTGACCCCGGGAGTGTGTGATTGGACAGTGTGGTGGGAGATCCACTCTGTGTCTGACCCTGGGAGTCTGTGATGGGATGGTGTAGAGGGAGATTCACTCTGTGTCTGACCCTGGGAGTATGTGATGGGACGGTGTAGAGGGAGTTTCACTCTGTGTCTGAACCCGGGAGTGTGAGATGAGACGGTGTAGAGGGAGTTTCACTCTGTGTCTGACCCTGGGAGTGTGTGATGGGACGGTGTGGAGGGGTTTCACTCTGTGTCTGACCCTGGGAGTGTGTGATGGGACGGTGTGGAGGGAGCTTCACTCTGTGTCTGACCCCGGGAGTGTGTGATGGGACAGTGTGGAGGGAGTTTCACTCTGTGTCTGACCCCGGGAGTGTGTGATGGGACGGTGTAGAGGGAGCTTCACTCTGTGTCTAACCCGGGGAGTGTGTGATGGGACAGTGTGGAGGGAGCTTCACTCTGTGTCTGACCCCGGGAGTGTGTGATGGGACGGTGTAGAGGGAGCTTCACTCTGTGTCTGACCCTGGGAGTGTGTGATGGGACAGTGTGGAGGGAGCTGCACTCTGTGTCTGACCCCGGGAGTGTGTGATGGGACGGTGTAGAGGGAGCTTCACTCTGTGTCTGACCCCGGGAGCGTGTGATGGGACAGTGTGGAGAGAGTTTCACTCTGTGTCTGACCCCGGGAGTGTGAAATGGGACGGTGTAGAGGGAGCTTCACTCTGTGTCTGACCCCGGGAGCGTGTGATGGGACAGTGTGGAGAGAGTTTCACTCTGTGTCTGACCCCGGGAGTGTGTGATGTGACAGTGTAGAGGGAGCTTCACTCTGTGTCTGACCCCGGGAGTGTGTGATGGGACGGTGTGGAGGGAGTTTCACTCTGTGTCTGACCCCGGGAGTGTGTGATGGGATGGTGTGGTGGGAGTTTCACTCTGTGTCTGACCCCGGGTGTGTGTGATGGGACGGTGTGGAGGGAGTTTCACTCTTTGTCTGACCCCGGGAGTGTGTGATGTGATGGTGTAGAGGGAGCTTCACTCTGTGTCTGATCCCCAGGAATGTGTGATTGCCTTGAATCTCCTTTGAACTTCACTCTGATATCGTAAAGCAATGTTGACATTTGAACCCTCGAAAGTGTTCACTCTATCTGTGCCTCTCAGAAGTTTATATTCAATTCCCAGGCCCGCAATCTGACATGCATGCCGAAGTGTGGAGAAACGTTGAACAGAGCTGTGTTGCTGGAACTGGTAGTGAGGTGGTAGGTTACAGAGAGCTGGTGCCTACCTCTCGATGGTGTGCCGTATCTGGAACTGTCAGTACCTCGGGGGCACGCACGTCCAGGGTGAAGGTGGTCACGATCTTTAGAGACCTGAACTTGGCCTGTCGGGAAGGATGGAAGGGTTTAGTAAGTGGATATATTATCTGTCCGTATGTACAACCTTGAGATTTGTCTTCTTGCAGGGAACCACACAGAAGCACAAAGAAACTCCACACAACAAAGACTGAAAAACATCCAATATGCAAAAAAAGAGCAAATCGTGCAAACGATATAAAAGTGTACAAGTAACACACAGAACCACAGTCCTTGAAAGTGAGGCCACAGCTGAGGCGAGGCCACAACCACAGAGTCACTTCAGAGCAGTGAGCTAAACACCAGTTCATTCTTCACCCAGCCTTGACACCTTAATCTTTTTCATCTGTATCTGTTCTCCTTGTTAATATTGAACACTCCTTCATTTTGCTGGATAAGGACAATATCGAGCACTAGCCTCTGAGGTAATCAAGGAGCGGAGCCTCAAAAGGCGGCGTCCATTATGAAGGACCCCCATCACCCAGGACATGCCCTCTTCTCACTGCTACCGTCAGGGAGGAGGTACAGAAGCCGGAAGACACACACTCAATGACTCAGGAAGAGCTTCTTCCCCTCTGCCATCAGATTTCTGAATGGGCATTGATCCCATGAACACTACCTCACCACATTTTTATTCCCCTTTCTTTGCACAACTAATTTAATTATTTTATATACTTATTGTAGTTCACAGTTACAGCCTTCTGAACCACCCTATCGATCTGTGTAGCCACTTTCAAGAAGCTGTGAACTTGGATCCCAAGATCTTTCTGCTCAGCAACACTATTAAGGATCTTGCCCTTAACAGTGTAATGTCTCCTTGCATTTGCCCTGCCAAGGTGCAACACCTCACATTTACTTGGGTTAAACTCCATCTGCCATTTCTCTGCCCATATCTACAACTGATCTATACCATGCTATATTCTTTGCCAGTCTTCTGCACTGTCCATAATTCCACCAGTCTTGGTAGTCTTCAGACTTACTTACCCACCCATCTACATTTTCATCCAGGTTATTTATATACATCACAAATAGCGGGAGTCCCAGCACAGATCCCTGCAGACCTCCAGCTCGAACAGGCCCCTCAACCATTACCCTCTGCCTTCTAAGCACAAGCCAGTTGTGAATCGAAACAGCCAATTCACCGTGGACCCCATGCATGTTAACCTTCTGGATGAGCCTCCCATCCAGACTTTGTCAAGCGCCTAATAAAATCCATGTAGAAAACATCCACTGCCCTATCGTCATCAATCTCTCTCATCACCATGACAAAAAACTCAATCAAGTTGATAAGGCACAACCTGCCACACACAAAACCATGCTAACTGTCTGTCTCTCCCTAATTAGGCCATGGGTTTCTAAATGCACATATATCCTATCCCTAAGAAATTTCTCCAGCAGTTTCTCTTCAACTGACTTGAGACTCACAGGTCTATAGTTCCCAGGATTTTCCCTGGTTCGCTTCTTAAATAGAGGTACAACATAAGCCACTTACCAGTCCTCCGGGACCTGATCTGTGGCTCGAGAGGACACAAAGATATTGGTCAAGAACCCAGAAATCTTATCTCATCAGGCCCTGGGGACTTATCCACCTTTGTAGATAAGTATTCACTACGGAAAAGGATCTTTGAGATTGTAGGGATGACTTACAGCGGACTGAAAAGCTTGAGCATGTAGATATTAAGAAAGAGGATGTGCTGGAGCTTTTGGAAATCATCAAGTTGGATAATGAAGTGGAGGGATGGGTTAGTAAGTTAGCTGATGACACTAAGGTTGGAGGTGTTGTGGATAGTGTGGAGGGCTGTCAGAGGTTACAGTGGGACATTGATAGGGTGCAAAACTGGGCTGAGAAGTGGCAGATGGAGTTCAAACCAGATAAGTTTGAAGTGGTTCATTTTGGTAGGTCAAATATGATGGCAGATGGTATTAATGGTAAGACTCTTGGCAGTGTGGAGGATCAGAGAGATCTTGGGGTCTGAGTCCATAGGACACTCAAAGCAGTTGCGCAGGTTGACTCTATGGTTAAGAAGGCATATGGTGCATTGGAAGTGAGTTTAGGAGCAGAGAGGTAATGTTGTAGCTAATAGGACCCTGGTCAGACCCCACTTGGGAGTACTGTGCTCAGTTCTGGTCGCCTCACTACAGGAAGGATGTGGAAACCTACAAGGATATTGCCTGGATTGGGAAGCATGCCTTATGAAAACAGGTTGAGTGATCTCAGCCTTTTCTCCTTGGAGCGACAGAGGATGAGAGGTGACCAGATAGAGGTGTATAAGATGATGAGAGGCATTGATCATGTGGATAGTCAGAGGCTTTTTCCCAGGGCTGAAATGGCTAGCATGAGACGGCACAGTTTTAAGCTGCTTAGAAGTAGGTACAGAGGAGATGTCAGGGGTAAGTTTTTTTTATGCAGAGAGTGGTGAATGCGTGGAATGGGCTGCTGGCGGTGGTGGTGGTGGAGGCAGAAACAATAGTCTTTTAAGAGACGCCTGGATAGGTACATGGAGCTTAGAAAAATAGAGGGCTATGGGTAACCCCAGGTAATTTCTTGGGTAAGGACATGTTCAGCACAGCTTTGTGGGCTGAAGGGCCTGTATTGTGCTGCAGGTTTTCTATGTTTCTAGTTATCCTCTTACTCTTGATGTATGCACAGAATGCCTTGGGATTCACCTTCATCCTACTTTCCAAGGACTGTTCATGGCCCCTCCTGGCTTTTACAACTCAGTTCTTTCCTGCTTTTTTCGTGCTCTTCACGTTTCATTTGATCCGAACTTCTGAAGCTTTACGTTCTTTTCTTCTTGACTAAATTCATCACCTCTCTGGATATCCAAGGTTCTCTTATCTTTCCATCCTCGTCGTCCCTTCTAACAGGAACATACCTTTCCTGTACTCGGAACAATTAAACTTTAATGGCCAATAATCCATACACCTTCTTAACTGACGTGCACAACTTTGAGGGAACTATGGACATGGATCGTCAGATCCCTCTGTCTCTCCACACTGCTAAGAATCCTGCCAGCCACATTCAAGTTCCACCTTCCAGAGAGAACCACTTCACACTTTCCTGGGTTGGACTCCCATCAGCCACTTCTCAGCCCAGCTCTGCATCCTATCAATGTCCCTGTTGTAACATATAACAACTTTCTACACCGTCCACAACTTCTCCAACTTTTGTGTCATCTGCGAACTTACTAACCCACCCTTCCATTTCCTCATCCAATTCATTTTAAAAAATCACCAAGAGCAGGGCCCCCAGATCCCCACGGACTGGTCACTGACCCCCCAGGCAGAATACGCTCCATCTGCTGACAGCCTCTCCCTTCTGTGAGCAAGCCAATTCTGAAACTACACAGCCAAGTTTCTCTGGATCCCATGATATCTCAACTTTTGTACTTGTACCTGAACAGATCCATTTATCATCAAAGACCCAACCATCCAGGCCAAGCCATCTTCTCTCAGCTCCCATCAGGCAGGAGGTACAGAAGCCTGAAGTCCCACATCACCAGGTTCAGGAACAGCTACTTCCCTACAACCATTCAGTTCTTGAACCAACCTGCACAACCCATATCACTACCTCAGTATAGTATCACGTGGCACCATCATTGTACAATTTATGTTGTGTTTCGACGTGCCTGTGATGGTGCTGCAATTGCACAGTAATCAGGCACTCACCGTGGTGAAGAAGTGTCCGTAGAGCGCGTAGCCGAGGTGGAGAGCCAGACCCTGGTTCCCACCCAGGGCGCCTAGGTGACAGGTGAAGGTCGTGCAGAGGGTGTTGCTGCAGTCCTGTGGGCACGGGAGAGGATCAGAGTCAGCCTAACCACAGACAGGGCTCTGATTACTCCACGGCTCCAGTCCTCGGGACTCTGTCCGCCCTGGTGATTCAGGAGGTCCACCCACCTCTGTTCGCCCCCGGATCCAGTGTATTCCAAACTCGGGATCTCAGATCCCATCTCTGTCTGTAAATCAAACCCACCCCCATCCCCACTCTCACTTCTGTCTGACATCTTCCCCCTCATTCCTGGCCACTACCCTCCCTCTCTCCTTTCCCTACTCAAATACCTCCTTCCTCTCCCCACCCCCTGCCTTCTTCCCCCACAGCTGTCCCTACTTCCCCTCCCTTCTTCCTTCCCCTCACCCTCACTACTATGTCCCTTCCTCTCCTCCCAACACTATCCCTCGCCTCCCTCTCGTCCCCACCTTCCCCTCCCTCTCCCGTTCCCTACTGCCCCTTCTCTCTCCACACTTCCCTTCCCTTCTTCATTATTTCCCTCTTCTCCTTCCCCTCTCTTCAAGATTTCCCTTCTCTTCCCCTTAGCCCTCCCCCTCACTATATCCAGCTACTTGCCTTCCTCTATTTTCCTCCTTCCCTCCCTTCCCTTCTCCCCCCACTGCTCTCCCCAAGCATATCTCCTCCCTCTCTCTTTTTCCCTCTCTCCCCTCCTCCTCCCTCTCCCTTCTTCCCTTCACTCTCTTTCTCTCTGCCCACTGCCCTCCCCTTCCCACCAACATCCACCTTCTCCCTCCCCCTCTCCTCTTCTGTTCTGTTTCCCTCTCCCCACCGTCCATATCTACTTCCTCCCCCCGTCCCTCGCTGCCCTCCCCTTTCCCAGTCACTCACCAGTCTCTGTAGGTACTGGAGATCTCTGGGGAAGATCTGTGGGCTAGCCGCTGGCTCCCACCCCGGGGGCTCTGTTGCGTTTTGCATGGAACAGTTCACCCCACTGACCTGTCGGGTGACACAGACGCAGTCAGCAGGAGACGATGGCGTACAGTTTAACCCACCGGGCCAGTCAGACGGATCCCAGATCCCAGGGAAGAGGGAAATGAGTCACAGCCGACAGCTTTGCCTTCCCTGCAGTCGATCAGTCTGCAGCTTTTAAGTAAGACAGCATCTCCTCCAACCCTGACCTATCCTGCTTCGATTCTGACAAAACTTTGGCTCAGCCACACTTTGCACTGTGTGCAGTTTATCATTGTTGTTTTATTTAGATACAGTGGTGGAACAGGGCATTCCACCAATGAGCCTCACCATCCAGCGACCCCTGATTTAACCTGGCTGAATCACAGGACAATTTACAATGACCAATTAACCTACTGACCAGTACGTCTTTGGGAACTCCGGAGTACCCTGAGAAACCACAGGCGCTCACAGGAAGGACGTACAAACTTCTTACAGAGCACCTCAGAACTGAACTCCAACAACCCGAGCTGTAATCGTGTCATGATAACCATTACGCTAGCGTGGTGTCCTGTTACAGGAAGGATGTGGAGACTTTGGAGAGGGTGCAGAAGTGGCTCACCGGGATGCTGCCCAGATTAGAGAGTGCGAGCTATAAGAGGCTGCACAAACTTGGAAGGGAAAATCTGCAGATGCTGGAAATCCCAGCAAACTTGGACAAACTTGGGTTGTTTTCTCTGGAGTGGAGAAGCTGAGGAGAGGCCTGACACTGAAATGGACATCGACTCCTTGGACACTACCTCACTTTTTTAAATATACGGTATTTCTGGTTTTTGTACGTTTTTAAAATCTATTCAATATACGTAATTGATTTACTTGTTTATTTATTATTATTATTTCATTTATTTATTTATGTATTGCATTGAGCTGCTGCTAAGTTAACAAATTTCATGTCAAATGCTGGTGATAATAAACCAGATTCTGATTTTGATAGAGAGGCAGAGGGAACACTAGGATCCAAAGCAACAATCAATCTGCCTGAGGAACTCAGTGGGGCAAGCAGCGTCTGTGGGGAGGGAAGGAACTGCTATTCAGTCTCCTCCCCACGGCTGAAATGTCCAACAGAAAAACCAACGACTGGAGCCCTGTAGGCGGCCTGCCTGGGGTTTTTTTTGTGTGTGAGAAAGAGAGAGAGTGTGCGTGTGTGTGTGAGAGTATGTGTGTGTGTGTGAGAGAGTGTGTGTGTGAGAAAGAGAGAGAGTGTGTGTGTGTGTGTGAGAGAGTGTGTGTGTATGTGAGAGAGTGTGTGTGTATGTGAGAGAGTGTGAGTGTGTGTGTGTGAGAGTATGTGCGTGTGTGTGTGAGAGTGTGTGTGTGTGTGAGAGTATGTGTGTGTGTGAGAGTATGTGTGTGTGTGTGTGTGTATGAGAGTGTGTGTGTGTGTGAGAGTATGTGTGTGTGTGTGTGAGAGAGTGTGTGTGTGTGTGAGAGTATGTGTGTGTGTGTGTGAGAGAGTGTGTGTGTGTGTGAGAGTATGTGTGTGTGTGTGTGTGTGTGAGAGAGTGTGTGTGTGTGTGAGAGAGTGTGTGTGTGTGTGAGAGTGTGTGTGAGTGTGTGTGTGTGTGAGTATGTGTGTGTGTGTGTGAGAGAGTATGTGTGTGTGTGTGTGAGAGAGTGTGTGTGCGTGTGTGTGAGTATGTGCGTGTGTGAGAGTATGCGCGTGCATGTGAGAGTATGTGCGTGTGTGTGTGAGTATGTGTGTGTGTGCGTGTGTGTGCGTGTGAGAGTATGTGCGTGCGTGTGTGCGTGTGTGTGTGAGAGTATGTGCGTGCGTGTGAGAGTATGTGCGTGCGTGTGAGAGTATGTGCGTGCGTGTGAGAGAGAGAGAGAGAGAGAGACTGTTTCGCTGTTGTCCTGTTTTGTTCTGCTGTTGTGGTTGTTGCTTGTGTTATCCTGCGGCACACTATGCTACCACCGGAACACGTGGTGACACTTGCAGGCTACCCCAGCACATGCTTAGGTTGTAAATTGCCCCGTGATTGGGCTGGGGTTAAATCGGGGGATTGCTGGGCAGTGTGGTGAAGTGCTGGAGGGTCTCTACCGTGCTGTATCCCAATAAACAAGGAATAAAGAATCAAGTAATGTCACACATCCCAGCACCTGGCCCGCAGCCTTCTCTGCCTTGGCGAATCGGAAGTTTGTCAGGTTGTGAGAGTTTCTGCCTCCAACTGCATACTTCCCCCCCCCCCCAACCCCTTTGGGTGAACAGTTTTCCTCTAAACTGCTCGTCCCTTGTGTAGTCAGGGGAACCAGTTCAAGAGCAGCAAGGTAACATTAATGAGGGGCTTTGGGGGAACGTAAAAGTGGGATGCCAGAGGGAGATTTTCACACAGAGTGGTGGGTGCATGGAACATGCTGCCACGGAGCATCTAAGATAGCCACGTGGATGAAAGAAAAATGGGGGGTTTTGTAGGAGGGAAGAGTTAGATTGACCTTGGAACAGGTTAAAGGATGCAAGGGCCCGCGCTAAATTGTGTTCCATGCTCCTCCTATCGCCATGCCCTTGATTACAGGAAGGTTTACCGCTGTTGACCCTACTCGTACACTTGAGAGTCCAGTCAATGTCCCGTCCAGCTCAGCCGCAGCCCCCAGTCTTTCCCGTACTTACCGGCTCCGTGAAAGCGGTGGTCACTGTCAAAAAGCGGTGCTGCGCGCTGATCGCGGTCGGGATGGAGATCTTCGCTTCGAGATCCTCAGCCACAAAACACCCGAGGTTCCTGATCTGTGAACACAGGTGCTGCAGTGAAGCTCACCAGCACACACACATATTACACACATGCACACACAGCCGTTCCTACCTGCTGTAGGCACCTCGATATCCTTCCGACGGTCAGGCTGCCGATGTCTCCCCGGGACAGGGGACGGTGGGATCCTGAATGATCCCCACGTGCTGCTTTCGTTGAAATCCATGTTTCCGAGTGTCCAGGCAGCTTTCGGTTGGGTGCAAATCTGGGTCACGGGGCAGAGAGCCCCCCGACCTCAGTGAGAGACGTGCAGTACTGGTGGTTTCAGTCCTGTCTATCCGCGCAACACGCAAACGGCGAGACAGACACACACACACACACACACGGACACGGACACGGCCGGCGGCCGGCTGCGCTGAACCTGCCCGGCGCGGACCGGTTCGCCTGCCGCTTTACCTTGAAGCTCTGCGTGACCTCGGGCTGCATGTCTTCCGCTGCCGACTCCCGGGCTGACTGTACCTCATAGCGCTGCAGGCTGGACTCACTGCAGGCAGAGAGCAGCGCGTTAAGGCGGGGGCAGATCTGAGCAAAAGCAGCAGCTTTCTTCCACCCATTCCATCCAGCCCAGGTCAGAACCATGCCATTCGGCCCATCCAGTCGTGTCCCAGCCCTATTCCTGTATTCCATTATCCTATACTCTGGCCTGCTCCCTGCTCGCCACAGACTTCAGCCCCTCTGCAAACACACTACGCACTGCAGATGCACAAGAAATTTATTGTCTTCAAATGCATCAACGTCCATCACAGTCCCAGGATGTGCTGGGGGCAAGTGTCGGCACGCTTCCTGCGTCAATATAGCAAAGCCCGCAATTTACCAACTTTGGACTGTGGGAGCACCCGGAGGAAACTCACGTGGTCAATAGGGAGACCGTACAAACTCCTTACAGACAATGCAGGGAATTGAAGCCTAATAGCTCACTCTACAAAGCGCTCCGCCAACCGCTACGTTAACCTGCTGCAGGTACTGGAAACAGTGAACACACAAAAGGCCAGGAGAACTCAGCAGGTTGGGCAGCGTCCGGGGAGAGGAATCCCTGGCATTTTAGTCCAAGACTGGCAAAAGCATCCAGACTGATTTTACTAACTCAACAATCTTCAGTGTTTTAGGAACAGCTTCTTCCCTGTCTGCCATCATAATTCTGAATGGACATTGAACCATGAACACTACCTCACACACATACTCAGAGTGTACTTATTTATTTATTTCTTTATTAAGATTCAGTGCTGAGTAGGCCATTCTGTCCCTTTGAGTCACGCTGCCCAGGAACCCTGCCCCCAATTTAATCCTCGCCTATCACGGGACTATTTATGATGATCAATTAACCTGCCAACTGGTACGCCTTTGGACTGTGGGAGGAAACCACAGCACCTGGAGGAAACGCAAGCCAGTGGTGGGAATTAAACCCGGAATCACCTGTACTGTAAAGTGTCATTGTGCTGATCACTACACTACTGTGTTGCCCTGTAAATATATACTGTATATAAAATGTGTGTGTATATATATTTTTTTCTTTTTGTAGTTTATGGTATTTATTATACATTGCAATGTACTGCTACTGCAAAAGAACCAATTTTACGACTTATGTCAGTGACAATAAACCCAATTCTGATTCCGAAACCAGATAGGATTTAATGAAAATCCAGTAGTTTTATGATCACAGTTACCGAGATTAAATTCTTTTTTGTAGTTCCAGATTGATTTAAGTTAAATTCCTTGCTGGCCATGGGATTGGAACTTCAGCCGCTGGATGGATAACACAGACCTCCGGGCAGTCGCCCAGATGGCAGAGTGGAATGTCAGAGAAATGAAAGGCATGGCTGGAGGTGTAATTGCTGAAAGATGATAGGGAGCTGAGAAAGTCCATTGGAAAACCGACCACTCTGAAGCTCATATCATGTGTCATAATTATCATGGCATGGAAACAGGCCATTCTGCCCATCGAGTCTATGATGGTTTTTATTTATTTAGTGACATAGCATGGTAACAGACCCCTCTGGCCCAAGAAGCTCACGGCACCCAATTGCACCCATGTTCAAGACATCAAGATTGATTAATGTCAGTTCCAGTACACAAGTGTAAAGGAGAACAAAATAATTGTTACTCCAAATCTGATGCAGCACAAAACATAATCAGATAAAGAACACAATAATAAAAAAACACTATAAGTATATAAAATAGCTTGTTTACATTGATTGTACGTCCATAGTCACAGGAGTGTCTGTACATAAGGTGACTGATAGAAAATGACGGTAGTGGTGGTGGGGGGGGCGGGGGGGGGATGTCCTCCAAGAGCACCACAACCTTGTCATTGGGTTTGGAGGCTTCATGCCTCAATAACCCACAGAGTTATGTTGGCTGGACTCAGGGCTTTATGCTTTGGATCTTAGTAAGGTGTCCAGTGCCAAACGGGTAGAAGCCAGACTAAGAGTAGTCCACTGGTCCTCCAGGTTTGGGGATTCAGCTCAGGGCTAACAAAACTGCTATGAAAACAGCAATGCAGAATCCTTGTATATCTGAGTGTGACAGTATTCCTGAGCCTCCACCTGGGATTTGTTTGACTGACAGCAGTGAAAACTGAGAGGAAGCTCCTGACATGATGAAGGAAGCCACGAACACTGTCAGAGATGGACGACTTTCATTGCTGCCCTAAACACCATCGGCTTAACTGGCAGTTTGGGGGTGTGGAGGGGTGGGTTAGTGGGTGGAGGTGTTGATCAGCCCTACTGCTTGGGGTAAGTAACTGTTTTTGAGTCTGGTGGTCCTGGCGTGGATGCAACGTAGCCTCCTCCCTGATGGGAATGGGACAAACAGTCCATGAGCAGGGTGGGCAAGATCCTTCATGTAACCAATTAACCTACTAAACGGTGCATCCTTCATGTAACCAATTAACCTACTAAACGGTGCATCCTTCATGTAACCAATTAACTCACTAAATGGTGCATCTTTGGAAAGTGGGATGAAATCGGATTTTATTCAAAGGATCAAATTACTTTACTTATTCTTCTCTGCTCGGGTTCTTACTAATTTTCAGAATTCTAAACCATTTAAACTCCAACATGGAACTAGACAAGGGTGTCCTTTAAGTCCTTTGCTTTTTGGTCTGGCTTTAGAACCCTTAGCTATTGCTTTTCGAGAATCTAATGATATCACTGGTGTTCTAAGGAAAGGTACTACCCACAAAGTTTCGCTTTATGCTGATGACCTATTGCTTTTTATTTCTAATGTTGAGACCTCGTTACCTTCTACGTTTTCTTTACTCTCCTACTTCAGCCAGTTTTCAGGATATAAATTGAATTTACATAAGAGTGAACTTTTTCCCCTTAAATAATTTGGTACCAATTCTTTTTAAAATACTAAGAAATCAATTTACCTATTTGGGTGTAACAATTAATATGAATTATAAACATCCATTTAAAGAAAATTTTCTTACCTTAATGAAATATGTGAAAAGGGCACTATCCAATTGGTTGCCACTCTCTCTATCGTTGATTGGTCGAATTATTTCTATTAAAATGAATGTCTTGCCTAAATTTATATACCTTTTTCAAGTGTTACCGGTTTTTATTCCCAAGTCTTTTTTTGATTCTCTTGATTCAATTCTATCTTTTTATATATGGAAGAACAAACATCCTCGATTAAACAAAGTCCACTTTCAAAAAGCTAAAAAGAATGGAGGTCTAGCTTTACCAAATTTTAGGTTCTATTACTGGGCAGTCATTATACAAAATCTTACGTTCTGATCATATTACATTAATTGTGAAGACTGTCCAGTATAGGTCTCTTTGGAAGCTAATTCTGTTGTGAAATTTTCAATTATCTCTCTTCTTGGATCCTCACTTCCTTTATCTTTGAATAAATTAACAGACAATTTGATAGTTAAGCATGCTTTGAGGATCTGGTTACAATTTAGAAAATACTTTGGTTTATTGAGATTTTCTTTCTAGTCCTATTTTTTCTAATTGTTTTTTTAAACCTTCTATGACCGATGTAGTTTTTAAAGAATGGGATAGATTGGGTATTAAATTCTTCCAAGATTTGTTTGTTGGAGGGAGTCTCTCTTCTTCTGAGCAATTGTCAGTTAGATATAACTTACCAAATACCCACTTTTTTCAATATCTACAGATTAGAGATTTTCTGCGATCTCAATTACATACATTTCCAATGAGTCCTGATAAGGACTTAATAGATGTAATTTCTAATTTGAAACCTTTTCATAATTGCTCAATATCCAGTATTTATGCCATGCTGTTGGGAATGAGAGAGGCTCTTAAACAAAATTTAAAAAGCCTGGGAACCAGATTTACAGATTTCAATTTCTGAAGAGACTTGGAATGTAATTTTTAAATTGGTTAATACCTCATCACTATGTGCTCACCACTCCCTCCTACAATTGAAAGTGGTCCACAAGGCCCACATGTCCAAAGACAAGCTATCTCATTTTTATCCAGATATATCTCCCTATTGTGATAGATGTAACAATGGAGAGGCTTCACTAATTCATATGTTTTGGACATGTCTTAGTCTTGATAAATACTGGAGGGAAGTATTCCAAACTTTTTCTGTACTTTTTAAAATAAATTTTAAGCCTAATCCTTTGACTGCCATGTTTGGTATTGTTGGAGAAAGAGGCATAACTTTGGAGTCATCTGATCTGCATGTATTGGCCTTTATTTCTCTCATGGCTAGGAGGGCAGTGTCGCTTAAGTGGAAGGATGTTGCTCCGCCTACTCATGCTCAATGGTTACGTGATGTTATGTCATGTTTAAATTTAGAAAAGATCTGTTGTTCAATTTCTGATTCTAATCAAGACTTCCAAACACTGTGGGGGCCTTTTTTGAACTATTTTCAAAACCTTTGATCTGGCGTTACAGTACAGATGTTGGGTATTGACATAAATCACTGTGTGATAAGGTTTTTTGTGTCTTTCTTTTCTTTACCAAACAGCTTCGATCTTGGTAGTGGGTTTAGATTTTTTTTATAATAAAACTATTATAATAAAGAAATAGAACACACAAGCTGCTTAAACACTTAGTGGAGAAACACACACAAAATGCTGGAGGGACTCAGCAGGTCAGGCAGCATCTATGGAGAAGAATGAACAGTCGACGTTTCAGACTGAGAACCTTCTGCAGGACTCTGAAACATTGACTGTTTATTCCCCTCCGTAGATGCTGCCCGACCTACTGAGTTCTGTATGTTCTGCAGTTAATATTTGCCTGAGGGGAAGGAGGATCTCCAGTTGGCTAGAAGCTGATAGTGAGCTGCTAGCCACTTCTGTGCCAGTGTCCCTGACTCACCTCTGCCTTGGCTCTCGAGTAGCACCTACCTAGTGAGGAGGAGGTCGGCCTCGTGACGAACCGCAGCCCACACCTGCACCGCGTTGTCGTGGAGGGTCTTGTCCATCTCAGCACTGTCACTGCAGAAAGGGGGAGTCTTCAGTACAGTGGGAACACTCAACCCCCACCATCAAGGCAGGGAGAGGGGCAGAGGGAGGGAGGACAAAGGCAGGGAGAGAGAATGAGAGGGGCCAGAGAGGGAGAGCAGGAGGAAGAGGGTGGAGAAAGAGGGAGATGGAAAGTGAGGTGGGGAGAGATAAAGGGAAGCGAGAGTGGAGAGAGAAGAGGAGGGGGAGAGGACAGAGAGTGGACTGGGGTGAGAGAAAGGTTGAGAGAGTGGGAGAGGGGAGAGAGGGGAAAAGGAAGGGAAAAGGGGAAGGGGGCTAAAGTGGTAGAGAGAGATGGCCCTGGTCCCAATGGGGTACACATCTCCATGGGGATAGAGTCAGAGAGAAACAAGCCCTCGATCACCCTGAGTCCGTATTAACCATCAAACACCCGATTCCACTGTTCCCAATTTATCCCTGCCTCCAATTAACCCAGAAGTTACCTCCCGCCCACACACCAGGGGGTTATTTATTGCAGCGAAGTAACCTCCCAAGCCGGATGCCTTGGGAACATGGGATGAAATTGGGACAAGCATGGAAGAACGTTGAAACTCCACACACAGAAGCTACGTAGTGAAGGCGTCTCAGGGATTAATACCACGGACCTTTACAGAAGGTTCACACTCCTAGTCGCTGCAACGTGATCCAAATCTAATGGCCAGCCACTGGACTCACCTGGTGACACTGAGGTGCAGCTCCAGCTCATCTGACAGGTACAGGCACCGAAATTCAAACTCCAGGCGAAAGGACACCTAAAGACGAGCCTTTATTTGTCACGGCAGCACAACAGCTCAGAAACAGTCCCTTTGGCCCATCTAGTCTGTGCTGAACTGTTATTCTGCCTAGTCCCATTGATCCACACCTGGACCACCCCTCCCACCGCTGTACCTGTCCAAACATTCAAACATGCAGTGAACTGTGTCGTTTGCGTTAATGACCCACACAGTCTGAGAGTAGGCTGGGGGCAGCCTGCCGACATCACCATACTCTCAGCACCAACATAACTAACGACTTACAAACTTCAACCTGTACATCCTTGGGAAGCAGACGATAACCAGAGCACTCAGGAGAACCCCACGCGGTCATGGGGAGAACGTACAAACTCCTTACAGGCAGTGGCAGGAACTGAACCCTGATCGCTGGTGCCGTAAAGCTTTACGCTACCGTGCTGTCCTTATCTGACCCCAGAAATGATAGGCGTGTGTGCATGCGTGTCCGTGTTTCATGCATGTGCATGCGTGTGCAGTGTTCCCCACCTACCTGCATCAATGATCGGAAGACCGGGAAGCTGACGTTGCAGATTCTGTGATGGGGTGAAATCACCAGACATTCCACCTTATTCAGTCCATCGTCCTGTCAAAGGTGAGGATCATAACATCCCTCAACACCATGCCAACAGGACATTGACAGCACAGGTTAGATACACAGTAAAGTTCCCTCTACACTGTCCCATCACACACTCCCGGGATCAGACACAGAGTGAAACACCCTCCACACTGTCCCATCACACACTCCCGGGGTCAGACACAGAGTGAAAC